>NC_135784.1:43780910-44107160 GCF_051106095.1 Pogona vitticeps
AGGATGCAAACATTGTCACGTTGTACAAGAACAAAGGTGACAGGGGTGACTGCAATAACTACCGTGGTATCTCTCTTCTTAGCGTTGTAGGGAAGCTGCTTGCCCGTGTTGTGCTGAAGAGGCTCCAGGTGCTTGCAGACAGAGTCTATCCGGAATCACAGTGCGGATTTCGAGCAAATAGATCCACCACTGACATGGTATTCTCCCTCCGACAGTTGCAGGAGAAATGCAGGGAACAACAACAGCCACTCTTTGTGGCCTTCATAGACCTTACAAAAGCATTTGACTTGGTTAGCAGGGACGGCCTTTTCAAAATACTTCCCAAGATTGGATGTCCACCTCGTCTCCTTAACATCATCAGGTCCTTCCACGATGGAATGAAAGGCACTGTAGTTTTTGACGGCTCAACATCAGATCCCTTTGACATCCGAAGCGGAGTGAAACAGGGCTGTGTCCTCGCACCAACACTTTTTGGGATCTTTTTTGCTGTCATGCTGAAGCATGCCTTTGGAACTGCAACAGAAGGTGTCTATCTCCGGACTAGATCAGATGGAAAGCTCTTTAATCTCTCTAGATTGAGAGCAAAGACCAAAGTCCAGCTGAAATGCATGAGGGACTTCCTCTTTGCAGACGATGCAGCCATTGTTGCCCACTCTGCTGAAGACCTCCAACAACTCATGAACCGTTTCAGCAAGGCCTGCCAAGACTTTGGACTAACAATCAGCCTGAAGAAAACACAAGTCATGGGCCAGGGTGTGGACTCACCTCCCTCTATTACCATCTCCACACAAGAATTGGAGGTTGTTCATGACTTTGTGTACCTTGGCTCAACCATCTCTGACACCCTCTCTCTAGATGTCGAGCTGGATAAACGCATTGGGAAAGCAGCCACCATGTTCTCTAGACTCACAAAGAGAGTATGGCTCAATAAGAAACTGACAACACATACCAAGATCCAGGTCTATAGAGCCTGTGTCCTGAGCACACTCCTGTACTGCAGCGAGTCCTGGACCCTTTGTGCCCGGCAGGAGAGGAAGCTGAACACCTTCCATATGCGTTGCCTACGACGGATTTTTGGTATCACCTGGCAGGACAGAGTTCCAAATAGAGTAGTCCTAGAACGAGCTGGAATTTTCAGCATGCATACATTACTGAAACAGCGACGTCTACGCTGGCTTGGGCACGTTGTGAGAATGGCTGATGGTCGGATTCCGAAGGATCTCCTATATGGAGAATTAGTGCAGGGAAATCGCCCCAGAGGGAGACCACAGCTGCGATACAAGGATATCTGCAAGCGGGATCTGAAGGCCTTAGGAATAGACCTCAACAGATGGGAAACTCTGACATCTGATCGTTCAGCCTGGAGGCAGGCAGTGCATCACGGCCTCCCCCAATTTGAAGAGACCCTTGTCCAGCAGGCTGAGGCAAAGAGGAAGCCACAAAGGAAGCAAAACCAGGGAGCTGGACAGGGGACAGATTGGATTTGTCTCCAGTGTGGAAGGGATTGTCACTCTCGAATTGGCCTCCTCAGCCACACTAGACGCTGTTCCAAGTCCTCCATACAGAGCACGATACCATAGTCTTTCGAGACTGAAGGATGCCTACTACTAAGTCCTTTTTCAGATTTAATGCCTCTTATAATTCAGTTACTGTTTAGTTACACAAAGAAAGCAGTAATGTTCATGATCATGTCTGGAGAAACCACAGAACCCCATGGTGGATCACTCAGCACCACCAACAACTGCATTTGCCGAGCGCTTGCTCTCCTTAAGCAAATTGCTTTCTGGCCTTACTCACAATTTATTAAAATGGAAAAGTCATTTCATCACACAAGGGAGGAGTAGAGCTACTCCATGTAGATTGCCCTCTGACATAAGAGATGCCAAATTCACCTCCCAATGGCTATGAGCACATTGCAATCATTGGTCATGCATACAAGAAAGGTGCCTATGCAAATATTAGGGATGGGAATAAAAGATGTATAGCAGAGGCAGAGGTGCTAGCTATATATTTCTATCTGTGTGGCAAGTTTCACCCTTTTAATGATGGGAACAGATTGTGCATCGAGGAACCAGTGCTGAGTAGTTTGAAATTGAGATTTAGTTCCATTACACAAATTTTACATGGGACGGTTGCCATTGAGGGGGAAAATGTGAATCAGATGGGAACAAGATTAAACTTAGTGCTTCCATCCTTTAATTTAGCTCTACAGATTTCTTATGAAATAGTTTATAACAAGTGAATCACCCCAGGAGGAAAATGAACTTTCGTTTCCAGAGAGAAGCAAGGGTCTTCGGCATTTGGTTACCATTTTCACTGAACCGTTTTTGCAGCTGCAGCCATTTTATATCTTTGCATTTAAATCAAAGGAGATGTTGATGTCTCCATTGATTTCTTGAGGAATTTGGCTTGGTTTGGAAACAAGCCAAGCTATTTTCCTACTTGGAAAGGGAGAGGATGAGGGAAGTTCACTTCCAAGCCCATCTGATGCAAACTGTTAGGAACACATCGGCAAGCAGAGCCAAGTAATCACAGAGGTGACCTCGTATTATTTATCCTTCCTTGTTCATTGGCAAGGTGAGTACACTGTTCCTCTTGTGTCTGCTCCATTGTGTTGCCAACAGTAAGCTCCAAGTTCAACACCCGCAAATGCATGAATGTACATGCACACATGCAAACCCTCCAGAATAAGTCATTAGCTAAAATCCTATTATTTAGTAGGTTCACTGAATCAATGGGGATTCGGCGAGTCAACTACTTTCTAAGTTCCATTTATTTAATGGGTCTACTCCAGTTGTCACTTGTATCAAATGTATCTTATGTGTCTTACAGAATGCAGCTTATGGAAAAGTTGTCTCACCCAATCCTCACAGATTCAACGAGCCTACTCTAATGCAAGATACTATCTAAAGCAACAGGATTTAAGCAAACAGGTCATCAGTGAAGTGTTTGATTTAAACACTCATTTTGAATCCTAAGAGGGAGTCCATGTAGTAACATCTCAGTCCTGGAAATTACACATCAACGTGCCATGGAGCGGACACAAAATCTGAGCTGTCCAGTCATGCTTGACTGGAAAAGGTGAGGGAGGATCCTGAATGCTTGTTCTCTCTCTCTCACCCAAAGCCCTGCAGTCAGTAGCTTGAGTGCAACTTGCAGGTGGCTTGTTAATTTGTTTGTTTATACATGTGTTTACCCAGCTGTTGAGCATAAAAATTTTGAACATAGTTTACATAGCAAACAAGGCAGCCCCTGCCTTCAGGCTTATAGGACCCAAGAGGAAAGGGGTATGAAAAAAAAAGACAAGAAAAACAAAGAAACAGCGGTATCTATTCTTAAAGTTGCAGAACTCTTCCTGTTCATTTCCTTATGTCTACCTTGGCCAGCAATAGGAGGTACATAGTCCTCTGACAAATGTACAAAACTGGACTGAATCAGAGGCATGTGTGCAATTCCAGGTGTAATTTGTGCTGTCCACTTAGTAGAATTCCAGGAAAACAGAGCAAAATCCTTCTAGTTAGTCCTGGGATGAACAATACACCTGCCTGTCCTTTGCTTGCTGTCTGGCATTTGTGGGGCCAAAGTGTATACAGCACAGTAGACTGAGCTGCTAGAGTCAAAGGATATAGCAAGAGATGCCAAACCTCTTGGAAAACCTGAGGTCTTCCCTGGACTTGCTAATGACTGAGGTACTTAGGAGAGCTTAGACATACATCTGGAAAAGACCCTGATGTTGAGAAAGTGTGAAGGCAAGAGGAGAAGGGGATGACAGAGGACAAGATGGTTGGACAGTGTCACCGAAGCTGCCAAAATGAATTTGATCCAACATACATCACCATTCAGTGCATATCTCCTTGCAGCCACTTGGTCAGCCATTTTGTGGAGCTGCAGGGCAGAGTGAAGGAGTTCTGCCCTTATGCAGATAAACATTTACATTCTGGAATCTCTCTCCCTCGCCCCACCTTCACCTCATGCTTTGGTGTCTACTTAATTTTCTGAATGTTGCTTATTATACTATAAGGACTGAGGATGTATGTGGCTGTAGAAGGATGCTCGTTATATGGGCTTAGGGCACATAAGTGACATCAGCCAGAATGTCAAGTTTCTTCTCCTCCCCTACAATCTTTTGTGCCATAACGTGCTGAGGAAGACAGCCATTGTCTGTGGCAGCCTCCTTTGGATGTGACTGGACTCCACGCCTGCGTGGGTGCACGTGCCAATATTGCAAATAAAACTCAATGTTCAAGGTCTACCACATATCCAAAATCAATGGTGCTGTATGGCCCCTGCACTCCAGCTCATAGCTTCTTTTCTTTGTTTTTTTCCCCCAGAGATCTGGAAACACACAAAAAGTGTCATGGGCTCAGAGAGGGTGTGGGTTGGAAAGCCCCCCCAAGGGGACGGAGTGGGTTGACTCCAATCTGTGTGCTCTTTATTTTGGAATGCATAAGGTCAGAAGACTTCCACATATGCCTCATCATGATAGTTGAAGAAGACAACTCAAAAACGACAGGCTTTAAGGAGAGCTGATGAAACAGGCCTTGCTTCCTGCCTCTCTCTTGTAGCAGGGTAAGAATGGTTCTGCTGCATCTGAGAGGAGTCTTATGGAGCTGTTCTCTCACAGAAGCTATTGTGAAAGGCCATGCTTCTTGCACTTCTTCTGCCTGATCCTCTGCTTGAGCAAGCAAGTACAGACCACTATGTTTCTCTCACCTGGCCTGGTTCAGGCCCACTGTTTCTCATAGTAGTTATGCTTCCCTTTCTCCTTCTACCGAAAGAGTTCTCTGATGTCTAAGTGCACACTGTGCATGCTGGGTTGCTAACCAGTATCCCAGTCTACATAGGGGCAGATATGTCATGTCATTTTCCATAGACTTCCTCATTGTCCCAGTTCCATTTTTTCTTCTGGCAAAGTCCACTTGAATGGTGAAAAATATAGCTCAAGTTCTACCGAAGAGAATATATGTGTGCATTTTTTTTTAAATGGATGCTCACCTCTGGGCATCTTTGTTTGCACATATTTTACAAGTGTACGTAACAGAGGCTATGTGGCCATTTTTGAAATGAATGTTTAATGCAAAATGCATATTTTTATTTTATTTTATGGGACATCTCACAAGCCTAGAAGTGTACAGACCTCTGACTGCAAACAACAGATTTCCTGTAGGAAAGTGGTGGCAAACCTTTTTGGGCTCGCATGCCCAAACTGGGAGAAAAAAACAGGGGGGGGTGTGCGCCACCATGGCGGTGGCGGTGGAACCAGAAGTGGTGGTGGAAGGGGGAATCCTGGGAAGGGAGGTGCCTCGAGACCCCATTCTGGATTCGCCGCTAGCGCCAGCTACTCCGGACCCTGACCCGCCACCTGTCTTTACACCAGAACCCGGTTGCAGCCACCTGCTCAGGTTTGGCTGTGGAGGGGGGGAGTAGCGATCCGGCGACTTACGGCTTGCGTGCTGGCAGAAAGGCTCTGCATGCCAACTGTGGCACGCGTGCCATAGGTTCGCCATCACTGCTCTAGGAGGTGTGCATCAGCTAAATCTACTTTATAAAACAGGCAACAGAGCAAACTGCCAACATACCACAATGTCAGACGGTATCATTTTCATAGCTTGGAACATTTACTGTATTTTTATGTTCATAAGCCAATCTCCACTTTTCTAACCCCCAAATTTGAAAATTTGCACGATCACACCCGTTTGATCCTGAAGCCCTTTCATGGCTGCTTTACCCTGTTGCTTCACAAAAGGCAGGGAAAGTGGATGCCTTCCATGTATAAAACGACCCTCAATTTTTTTGTCTAATTATTTAAAAGTGTCATTTTATATATGGAAAAATAAGTACTTTTTTGAAATCAGAGTCCTCCAATCAGCACGCCCATTGAGAGCTGACATCCAGAAAAGGTTCTTGTCAGGTGGGACTCAATCCTAGGAGATGGGCCACTATCCAATGGAACAACATAGGTTGGAGGTCTCCGGTTTGGTCCATGGCATTTCCAGACTACACAGTCAGACAACAGGTTATGCGAATGATGCCTGAGACCTGGAGATTCAGAACACATCTTCATCATACAGCTCTACCAGTTTGATGACTTTTTTTTTATAAAGTCATGTCTCCATCCTAAGGAATCCTGGAATCTGTAGTTTGATAAAGTTGTTAGAACTTTCTGCTGTCATTACCCTGAACAACAGCAGAGAAATTTAAGTGTGTCACCAACCATAAATCCAGAGATTCTGTAGGATGGAGCTAGGCTGCTATAACTGTGTACGGCAGACTGCCTTGTACTATAATTGTAACAGATACAAGGACAATTTGACTGGCTTCCAATGGCTCTTAGTCCCCTTAACATTTTCATTCCCCTTTCCCCCTTAGATGTGGGCCACCTCCCCCGAAGAGCTGGGGAACCACTGAAGGTGACTTTTTCATTTTCAAAGACTTAACATCTAGTGGATTTTATGTGTATTACAATTTTTGGAGGGGAAATAAATAAATAAAAGCCTCTAGGTGTTCTAAGAAGGGCAACTCAGGGTATATAATTAGTCTTTCTCTCCCACATTAAAGCAGCCCTGATGGTGAAACATCTCTTATGACTCTGAAGTCTTAATCTGAAAGCTGGGCAGGATTATGTATTTGAAAATTAGCAGAAGCTTTTCCTGCTCATTAGAGTAATGCCTCACTGCATGAATGTTGAGCAGGCATGACTCACACAGAATCAAAACGAGCTGTATTCCAGCTTCTTGGTTGAGAGCCTGAAATACGAAATAAAGTTCAAACTCTGATTGGGGCATTGTGCGTCGTCATCATGTGTTTTTAATTGAACAGGAGCAATAATTTCTCTCTTTTTTAAATGGATTGAGAATGTATCTTCTGGCTCACATTAGGATGGAGAGTTATGGGACGACGAGAAATGATTTAAAAATATCAGTTATATAAATGAAATTGTATGCTTCAGGCTATGCACATTTGGTAAGGCATACATTTTCCCTTGGCAGTTAAATCATATGGTAAAGGTACCGCTACATGTTAGTGTCTTTCTTGAAGATCTGCATTCAGTTTGTTTGGATTTTTAATAGCTGGAAAGGGTTATCAAATACAGTACTTAGCTTCAGGGACTTTGGTGCAGGGATCCAGGACCTCTGCAAAGCAGGAGGTCCAGGAGAGCTCACAAGCGTGCACTGCTAGATTGCCACGTGCATCGCAGGTCATGTAGTTACCTGAAACGAATCAGTTTGGGGACAAGCAGTGACATGCTGAAACCACATACCAAGAGTAACATTAAAATTAAGTTTACTGGAGTAATGAATAATGTCTACTAGTTACTTCAAATGTCACTTTTAAAAGTGTTTTAAGCAGTGTTGTAGGGATTTTGTCCAGAACTTTAAGTTTTATGCCCTGCTTATATCAATACTAAATTTAAAGAAAAAAGAAAATTACCATCAGTGGTGGGGGTGGGGGGGTGTAATGTCACTAACTTCGTAAATGTATCATGGTTTTCAGATGGTGTTGGACTAATAGCTACCTTAGTATTTAGCAAGAATGTTCCACAGTCTTTTATGCCATTTGAGTGCCTTTATTTATGAAATTATTTCAGTTTCCGACCTCCTGCCTTTAGAAACAGGACGAGACTATTCACAAATGAAACAACAAGCCATGCAATGAAAACAATATCAAATGAGGGATAATAAAGGGTGGTAGTTGAATCCTGACAAGTTGGAAATTAAATCAGTGGCTTCTGTGCTAGGCAATGGTAAAACACAGTACACTCACCCTACATAATAGCACAGCTCCTCTAATTCTGTGTAGATCCAAGAAAATTAGTTACAGTCTGGCAGAGGTGCCTCGGGACAAAATCTTTTGTGGAAGTTCTTCACACTGGGGCAATGGGGATTCAGTGTCCTTTGGCTGTGCCTTAACATCAAGGGTTATCACTCAGTAGAGAGAGCCATGCTTCAACATGGGCTGACCTTTCAACCCTTGCTGATAATAGAGCCTGTTAAAAATCAGATTTTTACCAGGGCTCTGGGGTATTCTGGTGAAGATCTGTTTGGTGCTCAGTTAATGTTGTATCTACCTGGAACAACCCTGTCCTTTGGCTCTTTCCATTGGGAATTTGACCGTATGCTGTTCTGAAGGTGTCACCTTCCCAATCAAAGTATGCTTGCCTTCACAGCAGTGAAGAACTTCTACTGGAGCTTTTCATCTGCTTGCAAAGGTTTTCAAGTTCACTGAATGCCTTAAGAATGATTGTTATTTCTTTTAGAAACTGGATTTTTTTTCAATTGATTTCTTTTTTTCCTGCCAATAATTGCATGGCAGTTAGCGAATTTAAAAGCACCATTTTAGATGCACCCTTTATCCAGAGGTCATGGTAAGTTGTAATTCTGTGTCCAAAGTGAGAATAGAGTATAACAGAAAATAATGCTTTATGGTCCCACTTTTTACGGCTTTTTTTTTTGTTCAAAAATGTCAAACTGCTGCCTTATAACTCACATGATCTTTGTTACAGCCTGCTCCGATTTCTATTATGCCATTATTATGGAAAATTAATACAATATATTACTATGGGCTAAAAAAAATATAATCTTCTGTTTGCAGTTGAATTAGTTTTATGTATGCATAGCATTGCTACACATTTGAATTGTTTTGGTAATCCACAGTGCAATTCAATTTAATTAGAGTAGTAGTAATAATAAGGACAATAATAGAAGCAACAAAAGCTTATTGTGGGATCAGGAAAAATATGAACTAATATGCTATTTGTGTGTGTGTGTGTGTGCATGCAAGCTGATGTGTATGCACACATGTGTATGCATGTGTAAATACTACAGTGGCAGAATACATGTGCGCTGGATCTTGTTTCTATAATATAAAAATGTAGGGCACAAGCAGATATAGCATTTATTTTATTTATTTTATTTATTTTATTTATTTTATTTATATCCCGCCTATCTAGTCAATAGACCACTCTAGGCGGCATTAACAGAAGTAATGCAGTAGAAGAAAAGGAAGTGGCGTTCCTTTTCTTCCTTTGCCAGGCAGACCTGTGTAACCCCCAAAATCTGCTCCAGAACACATTCTGAACGTGGATATGAAAGTTCGACTCTTCTCCCAGCTTGCTGACCCAAACATTTTATCAACGGCAAAGCTTCACTCACAGGGTCCACATATTTGTTCACACATTTGTGCACTGGGAACTCAAGAACAAAATGTGCACTCATTTTTCAGTGTACGTCCAGAAACGTCTCACAGGCACAGCACACTCCTGCATAATAGTAGTGTCTTATACAGGAATCTGAAGGCTGTTGACAAATATTAGGTGACTTGCAATAATGTCTTAATTTTGACCCTCCGGATTTCTGTGATTTAATGATTCTTAGAAGTTACGTGAGTGTGAATGTATGTATGAACCAAGTTATACCAACCCTAATAGGTCTTTCAAGGTAAATGAGATGTTTAAGGAATTGTTTTTCCAGTTTCATCCCATGGCCAAGTGAATATTTAAATCTGGGTCTCCTGAGTCCTAGTCCATCACTGTGCCCACTATACAACACTGGATATCCCCATAAGCTGCATACAGACTCCCAAGCCTACATTTAAATAAAGAGAACCATATGAGGAGTGGACCTCTTCAGAAGTGATGTTCATTCAGAGCACTGTGTTTCCCTGAAAATATGTCTAACTGGCCATGAGCAAATTGTCAGTGCACCTCTCTAGCTCCCACAGGAGTCGAAAGGGGAAAAAATATTTGGACATGTTAACCAACCGTCCTGGCTGCATGTCCCACTATGAGTTTTTCATCTCCAGCTCATCAAAACTCAACTTTTCCCCTCTTTCAGGGTTGGCTTACAATAGCTTTAGTGGCAGCTTTTGATCACACATCATGACAGTCCCCATAGCCATAATTACCAAGGAAAGCCCTCCAGTGGTGTTGTTCATTCATACAAACAAACTCTAAATTTAGAAAATATCCCTCTTTCCCTACTGCTTTCAATCTCTCCTTGCGTTATTGGCTTTTTCCAGTGAGTCTCGGTTTCTCATAATATGCCCCAAATGTGAAAGCCTCAGTTTAGTGACTTTAGTTTTTAGTGAGAATTCAGGCCTCATTTGATCTAGAATCAATTTCTTTCTCTTTCTGGTGGTATATAGTATGTGTACACTTCTCCTACGGCGTCACATTTTGAATGAATCATTTTTTCCCTGTCAGCTTTCTTCACTTTTCTGATATCATCTTTATATATTTTGAGATGAAATATCACTGAATGGCTGATCCTGGCCTTGCTCTCAAGGGACACATGCTTGTTCTTAAGGTATTTTTCTAGTTCCTTCATAACTGCCCTTCCAATCCTCTTTTTTCTTCTGATTTTGATTTTTCTTTTAATGGTCACATTAAGAGAATGTAATTCTTCTGCAAACTTCTTAATGCTCAACTGTAAAGTTCATTTTGCACTTTTAAAAACCCTCATCAGCAGTCATTTCAAGTCATTTCTATTTTCTGCTGGCATTATGATCTTCGGTTATTGATATTTCTGGTGCCTCTTGCTTTGATCTCTATTGCATCTTTCTTTTCTGAATCCGACTTGAATGTTTGACATTTCTCGATCCATATATCTTTGAAGTCTTCGTTATAAAATCCTGAGCAACTCTTTGCTTGCATGGGAAATTAATACAGTGATCCTATAGTTACTGCAAACCTCGGCAGCCCCCTTTTTTGGAATTCTAATATTTTTTACTTTACTTTACTTTATTTGGACTTATACCCTGCCCCTCTAAACAAAGTCTACTTGGGGTGGCTTACATGAGTGATAAAATACAATACAATACAATATAATAACGTACATAATAATAAAACCTACTAACAGATGCATATATAGATTATCAAGATGAGATAATTGAGAAACATTTAGTGAACATTTTCAAACTGTGGGACAGAGTTTTGTTTTCTATACTTGTTAGGATAGTGTTTTCAGGATTTTGGTAGATTCAGTCTCTGTAACTTCAAACAGCTCTGATGGTATTTCATTTACCCCCAGTGAATTATTTCTTCTAATTGTTTTGAGGGCACCTTTCACTTCGCTTTCAAAAACTGTAGGTTATTTATCAAATGATTTCCTCTTGAAAGAATTTGCTATCCTTGCATCTTTTCTGTATAAATTCTTTAATATATTTTCCCCATTTTCTCTTCATTTTGGTCTTGTTCAGATGATATAGTCTCTTTGACCTTTCTGTGTCCTTAACGAGGTATAAATTCCCTGTTGATCTCTAGACCTCTTCAATTTCTTTGTAATGGTTATTAAAATGGTTCTTACTTTCCCTACATTGACTTATTTATTTATTTATTTATTTATTTATTTATTTAAAATAATACATTCAGGTCATTGAAAAGTCACATTTAGTTTTCTGATGTATTTCTCTCATGTTTTACTTTTGATTCTTATCTGCCGTTAACAATTTGAAGATCTGCATTTAGTCATTATCAAAGCAAGGGGCCTCATGGTGCAGTGGCTAAACTGTAGTACTGCAATCAAGACTTTGCTCATGCCCTGAGTTTGATCCCAACAAGGCTCAGGTAGCCTGTTCAAGGTTGACTCAGCCTTTCATCCTTCCAAGGTAGTAAGCTGAATACCCAGCTTGTTGGGGAAGCAATGGATAATTACATTGTAAACCACCCTGAGAATGCTTTAAACATTATGGGATGGTATATACACAGCACATTTTTTCTTTTGTTTTGGCTATAGGAATAGTTCTTTTGCATTTGTTCCAGATAATATCTCAGTTTTTAATGCACAATTCATCTGATTTGCAGCCAGTTGAGTTTAGTAATGCAAACTTCTTGTTTGCATGGTCCTCAAATTCTTCAGGAACTTTGTTTAAATTATATTTTGGAACTATGAATGTTGTAGTATTCGGTTTTATTTTAGTTTTTTATAATAACTATACTACAGTGTGCTCCTGGTCTTATTTTTTCTTAAGGCATCTAGCATCCTTATTTTCTGCCTCAAATTATATAGTCTATTTCAATTCTAAATTGACTGTTCAGTGACATCCATGTATATAAGAATCTCTTCAGTTGTCTAAAACATTCGTTTGCAATTAAAAACTGCTGGTTTGACAGAATTTTATAAGCCACTTCCCTGCATCATTTTTGCTGCCTTTCAAGTCTCATTTTCAGTGTCTTTT
Source organism: Pogona vitticeps (assembly GCF_051106095.1). Taxonomy (NCBI): domain Eukaryota; kingdom Metazoa; phylum Chordata; class Lepidosauria; order Squamata; family Agamidae; genus Pogona; species Pogona vitticeps. The sequence continues at coordinate 43,793,085 of NC_135784.1, forward strand.
CCCCCAAAATGGTGACTCAAAGAGTGTCTTGGTAGATTCAAAGGATTTGTATATGTGTGTGTGTGTGTGTGTGTGTGTGTGTGTGTGTGTGTGTGTGTGTTACCATATCTGTTGTTAGATTGATGTCCATTAATTCTTTCGCATAGAGCAGAACGATAGTGTTGGCAAAGGATAGCATAGGCACTTTAGCAGAGGAACAAGTAAACTTATTCCTGATGTTTTGTGTGACATTATTGTGGTCTATTGTGTAGTTGTGTTGCCAGAGTAGGTGTGGGGACAGAACTGGCATTTGGGTTTGTATCATGGTTTAGTTTCAGTTCCTGCATCAGTGTTGCACAGTTAGTTGTGCATCAACAGTTGGTTAATCAAGTACAAGCCTGCCTCCAATATTTTGAGAGAGTGAAGTCTCCTTGCCAAGAATAAGTTGAACATAGCTTATCATGTGTGTGAGTGGTCTCAGTTGTCAGCTGAAAGTGAAAACTACAGTGGAACCTCTATTTAAGAACTTAATCTGTTTTGGAATGGTGTTCTTAAGTTGAAACGTTCTTAAGTTGAAGCAAAATTTCCCATAGGAATGGACTGAAAACCAATTAATCCGTTCTGGCTGCTTTTTTGTTATGTAGAGGTGCGTTCGTACATTGAAGCATTAGTTCCCATAGGAACTAATGCAAAACTGGTTAATACGTACTCTACCACTAGGGGGAGAATTTTTTTTAACCTAAGATGACCTAAGGTTAAAAAAAGAGCAGGAAAGGTTTTTTTTCCTGTTCTTATCTTGAATTTCTGTTCTCAAGTAGAAGCAAAATTTAGCAAATGGAGCTGTTCTTAAGTTGGATTGTTCTTAAGTAGAGACGTTCTTAAGTAGAGACTCCACTGTAGTGGTGTTCAATCATATTCTTTTCTTGCTCTGTCTTGTAGTAGGTTGCTTCTGGGTATTCATCTTTATAATGCTATAATATAATTACTGTGGTATAACAACATAATTCTAATACTGTAGTACAAAAAAAAACACTTTATAATAAATGTGATAGAAGGAGCCCCCTGAATGGCCCTAGAACCTGCAGTTTTGGAGCAGAAGAATGGACAAAAATTGGTAGAATGGAGACTGGAATAGAATAATGACTCCCAGGCTGAGACCCCATACATTTTTGGACTTTAACACCCTGAAGCAGTGCCAGATTTACAAAGAATTATATAATCTACAGCTTTTGACCTCAGATTATGAGTGGCCCCTAATTAAAGACACAAAGTAAAGTAAAATATGACCTCCCAACATTAAATTTCAAGTATTGGGTAATGGTTATTTCTATTTTTACTGTTGTTTCACTTCGAGTAATACATATTTGGGGCTATAATATTATGGAGCCTCATAAATGCAGCATAGTTTAGTGCCTGTATCTACACTAAAATAGCCCTTCCCCAAACATCCAGCTGGCCTGGCCAATGATCAAGAATTCTGGGATTTGTAGTAGAAGAAACTCCCAAAGTAGTAGAATAAAATATATTTGAGAAGAGAATCACAGATTAGAAATAATCTTGAGCAGGAGAAGTCTCTATTATAACCTTTTGTAGAAAATCCCATTTATATAACTCAAAATTATTGATTAGGCTTCATAGTTACAAGGAATCTTTCCAGTGTATCCCAGTGAATATGTTTAGAAAATAAACATGCAGAGGTATGAAAAGAAGTCTGTTGACTCAAGGATGGATGGATGGAAGGTGGGACTTGTTTCTTCATCCTTGTCTACTATAAAATTTTAGCTGAATAGCCAATTGCCTGTGCTGGGTCTAATGCCATTTGGACTGGAAGTGTTACTGATATACTGGTATACAGACAACAAAAAGATGAAACACTGATGCAGGAGCAGCTCCTGTTCTTGCTCTTCTCAAGAATTCTTTCTGTAGTTAAAAAAAAGTCATCCAGATTGAGGATAAAATTAGTTGAGGCATCTCTTCCCTCTCCAGTTGGGCTGATTAATCATTGGCTGCATCTCTTCCCCACTAACAAAGAAACTTCATCTGGCATTTTTTTTTAAAAAAAGTTTCTACACTGGGCAGAAATCCAAGGCCACGATTTGGGTTTTTGTGATACCACTAATTAACAGATAAAGACATTTAAAGCACAAGTTAGAAAGGAACAAAGAATGGATCATTTGGTGTCTTTTTCAAGGTGTTCATATATTTTCATTGATTTAAGGTGGTGTTTGGATAGTTCAGCCAGTCTCATTAAGATCTTTATTCTCTGGAGGAATTATTAAGCACTGATTTTCTTGCATAGGCCACTTCCAAGTAACATATTATGTTAAAAGAAGGAAAACAAGCTTAAGTAATGATGACGTCCCATAGCTCTTGAGGACACCACATGCATTTTTGGCATTTTTGCAGTATTATTTACCTTGTTCTATTAACAAAACCCACTGGGGCATGTGTGTTTTCTATTTTAAAATAATTGCCTTCTGTATTCGTTTCATCTTAGTTCCAAGGGTTAAATATAATTCTTCTTTCTTTCTGGTGGTAAACTCTGCACACACTGTCAGGATGGCCTCTTTATAGAATTATAAATGCCAGAGACATTTTGTAGGCCTGCTAACTTTCCTCCACAAGTCCTCAAACCACAAGAGTGTATATTCTCTGTTATCTTGGAGCATCCTACCATTGCCTATCAAGTAACCATCCATTTACGTTTCCAAGAGTCCCTCTCCATTCTATCTAAAGACACAGTTCAATTTTATGCCTGCATGCTCAGATATAAGCCAAATTCTGCTTAGTGGGGCTTACTCCAGAATAAGTGTGTTTAGTATAGCAACATAAACTGGGTGCAGTGCGACCACACATAACAATAAAAGGCACAATGGAAACATGCTTGTCGTAAGCATTAAGACAGGACACACTGTAGACGCAGATGTAGCAAGAATAATCATGCCTAAGCACTTACCACTAGTTCTCCATATTTTTCAGTACCCAAAGATAGGTTAGGCCTACTTTAACATGCATTGAGAGGGAGGGAAGGAGGGAGGAAGAAATAATTCCTGCATGAATGGAGGCTGGGAAAACTCAAAAGGAAATCTCAGAAGGGTGAGAATTATAAGGAGAGACAGAATGTTTTACTCAGTGTTATGTCACACACCATGCAAGCTAGATCTACTGATATCCTAGTTGTGGGAAGAGTGGAGGACTTCCTACTACAACATATTGTTGCAGATTCCAGTTATATATTCATTATACAAATGGTACGCAGTCCTTCCCGTCTCTAAAGAGGATGTATTTGCCTTGGTCATTAGCAAGTAGGCCTCCAGCACCGTCCAAAAAGGCATCTGCCTTCCCATCATAGGTCTCTTCCACTTTGGTTTAAGAGGGAGAGTGATGAACGCGTAAAGTGATCTTCCTTATAGGACAGCCAGGTAGTTTGGTCAGATTCGGATTAACCCAGCAACATTCCTCACAACAGAAGGTCTGGAGTTAGTTGATTCTGACATACACTTTTATTAGTGGCAAAGAAAACCAGAACTATTGCTAAAAATGAGTGCTCAAGAGAACTCAAAGCAATTATTTGTCAGTACTACTAGTTGATGCCGCTACATCCACCATGCCAAGTATCATGTTAATAGATAACATTATAAAACACTGAATTTTCCCATCCCTTTTCTCATAACTGAGCACACAAATATTCCCGGTCATGAATAGATTTAATCCACATTAGAACTGTAGACCACTTCATGCTTTGGAAATATGTTCACAACTGCTTGTTAAACAAAGGATGCTTTAAAGCTCATTGAAATCAATGCTTGCTTATTTTCACATAAGAATATAACATCCCAGGAGCTGGGAAGGTATCCTACAAATATATTTTTTAATACTGATTAGGTGAACTACCAATTAAAAAGTTGTTTTGTTAAGACTTGTTCCTATTTTTTGAATAGCAGGTGTCCTTCATTCATTTCTTCATTCCACTTATGTACTCCCCCATTAGTGTCTTCACTTTCTGGATGGTTCACAACATACCATAAAATCCTACTGTACAAAACAACATAAAAACCAGTAACAGTGCAATAAATACAATAAATCTTGTCAATGCCTATAACAATGGGCCTACTTTTAAATAGAAATACAGAAAGTAAAATCCATTTGAGCATCTCAGTTCAATAGTCACCACTAGTAGAAAGCAGCTTTGTACAATTCTGTCTGATGTAGCTTCCTAAAAATTGAGAGGGATGGTGCCTGGTGAACCTCTGTAGGAAGCTTATTTAAGAGGGAAAGGGCCATGATCAAAGAAACCCAGTTCCTAATGTTGGCTTTTTTTACCTGCTTGATAGTTACCATTCTTAACATTGAGAACTGTGAGGACTAGGTGGCATAGGTAGCTATGTTGTAGGAGAGATGTTCTGCCAAAGTGCCAGACTTCAGAGTATTATTTATGATCATGTTGGTATTTCTTTCGCATTATCACTTTCTTTAATTGTATTCCACTGCTTGTTTTGCTATAACCCCACACATTTATTATACAGTATTTGATAATAGCAAAAGATCTGCTTACTTGCAGATCAATACAATTTAATCTTTTTTTTTTCAGTTTTGAGAAATGAGAAATCTTCAGATGAGTGTATCCTTTTTCTCCTCCTTTCCCCTAGTATATTCGGTCTCAGAATGTGTATTGTGATGATGATGATAATGACTGTGCATGGAATTCAGACAAATCCCAAATCCTGAACTGAATCGTCCTGATTTGGACCAATTTGTATGAAGTCTGGATTGGAGCAAAATGGCCAGATTAGGTTCTAGGGTAAGCCAGTTATGTAACAGGTTTCCCTCCCTCCCTTTCTTCCTTTTATTCTTTCATTCTATTTGGGGGGGGGAAAGCAAACTTTGAAGGTGCCTAGTACACAAAACCTGGAGATACCTGTGACATTTGGCAGCTTTCCCCCCATCTTCGGGGTCTATAATGTTTCCAAGTTTCATATGCATTTGAGTCCCCTTATTGGTAGAAAAGCAGCCTGTAAATAAGACAGATCAATAAAATATTTTCAGTCAGTGCATAGGACTTGTGCATCAGAACCAACCAAGCGAGCAAGCAAACAAGAATTCCTGGACTTAGGTATCTGGCTGGAGAGCCAGAGGTTAGGGCTGTATCTCCTTGACAGGGGCTGGATTTGATGATCTATAGGGTCCTTTTAGCTCTGAAGTTCTAAGATTGTTAAACCAAAACAAGAGTTATAATTGCCTTGGTGTCTGAATACAAATCAGATTTACAAATCAACTTGTATCTGGGGCACAAGTCACATCGGAGTGAACTGGGATATATTTAAAGGCTTAAAGCTAGGTTGGCTCCAAGTTAATTTGGGAGAGCCTGGCACGGCCTTAGTGGTTACGTGTTGACCTGCCAACATGTAGGTGGAGCCATTTGGTGTCCTTAGTGCTCAGCAAATAGCTTATTGCTCGTCCACATTGTCTTGTAGCTTGGCTTCAGAAAGTTCCTGTAAATGAAGTGATCTACACTGGAAAACTGGCAGATAGCTCAATATACCATGTATTTAGCCTTGTGGTATCCAAGGTGACATTAAGAAACCTCTGAAATCTCTAGCATAATTGAGAGATTTTAGGCATTCTGGTCAGCCTTTTGTATTACTATGCACATATTCATCCTGGTATATTGCTTGAATCAATGATATTTGAACGTCAGTATGTTCAAAAATGTAAACGTGGGGGGAAAACATGTAAGTCAGCTTTGATGCAAAAATCGTTGTCATCAATAGTTTTTTTTTCCATGTAAGTGGGCCTCTTGCGAATTCAGTGGTTATTATCTCATTTAATGCCTATCTGGACAGAGTCTGAAATTGGTACACAGAGTGCGTTGGTGCTGGGATTGTGGTTATATTTACTGCTTCACTGAGCTCCTCTACAGATCCAGTTGTAGGAAGGCTTTTTAAAAATAAGTTGCCAACAGCTTAATTAATTAAATTGTGTAATTGTGCTGGCTCTCAGCTGCTGTATTAGGTGGAATTGCTGTTTAATTTAAAAGTTTCAATGAGATTTCAGGTTTGTGGAGGCGGATGGTTGCAGCTGAGAGAAAGCGATGTTTGTTTGTTTTAAGTCATTGGTCTTCCTTATTTAGTTCTTCCTCACTAAGCACTGATGCTATGCATATCCACCTCTCAAAAAGCAGCTGTCCAACACTGTGTTCTAAACAATGATTCCTTCATGAACTGTCCCCAGAGGAAGGCCTGCTAGTACACAGAAAGCCCAATAAAGTCAATATATTATATGACAACTCTCAAAATCCTTTAGCCATATAGTACATGGGTTCGGGCATTTTTTGTTATTATCATATGGTTAAGTGGATTTTCAGGTGACAGTGAGAAAGATGGAAGGGATACAGTTTGGAGCACAGATCAGATCCTCATAACATGCAGATTTATTTAAGGGAATGGAAAGCAAAGACTCCTAATAAAAATTCAAAGTGGAATATCAGTTTTTTCTTCTTTTTCTGCTTTGTGCAAACCTAGGAGGCAACTCTAGGCAAACTCTCCATCATATCCCCTGATGAGCCCTGTTTGAGAGACTGCAGACCATTCTTCTGATGTATCTCAAGTTACCATGTAGAGTATAGGACTTATAATGTCTTCCCACCTTTCCCTTCCCCACCTGCTTTATGTAATTTCTTGTCCAGTGAAGGAACAGTGAAAGCTGGTGCACCTTTTCTATCTGTCTCATTGGTCTCATAAAGTTATTGCAACAAAATTGATTTTGCCACTTGTGTTATGGCCAACACAGCTTTTTTCCCCTCTTTTCCCCCATGACTTGGAGAATGCTGAGTTTGGACAAGGAAAAGGAGGGACTTTATTACTTGATGGCTCATTTGCTCTGACCACTAAGGAGAGCTACTGGCATCTATTGATTTTTTAAAAACTTAATCCAGCATCTAAAATTATCTTCAGCCTCGTAAATACAAAGATTTTCAATTTGTGCTGTTTATCAGCAACAAAGGAGCCCCTGAGCAGCTTTGCATATGATGGAGGAGGTTCTAAGTTTGCTGTACAACTTTGTATTTTTGAAAGTGTAGAATCAAACATTCCTACCTTTTCTGCTGTCTACAAACCTGGGGGGAGCTCTGGGTAAATTCAGTTACCATCATATCACTTAATGCCTCCTGTATGAGAGTCTGCAAACCCTTCCACCTTATTGCATCTCCAGACAACATGCAAATTCCATGATGTTATGATCATGTCTTCTCCATTTCCCCACTTTCCACCTTCTTCCTTCCTTCCTTCCTTCCTTCCTTCCTTCCTTCCTTCCTTCCTTCCTTCCTTCCTTCCTTCCTTCCTTCCTTCCTTCATTTATTTATTTTATTTATCTATTTATTTGCTTAATCAAGAGATTATGAAATCTTGGAAGCTTGCGCACATCTTTGTGGCTTCATGGTTTGCCTAAGAAAGGTATGATCACAATATAGAGTTCTGAAATGTATAAAAATTATAACTGTAACAGCAACCAGCTGCTATTGTTCATCACCATCATAATCTTAGAACTGCAGAGCTGGAAGAGACCCTATGGATCATTGAGTCCAGCCCTTGTTAAGGAGGCACAGAGGAGACTCAAACTCCTAACCAGATACCTAAACCACCAGACATTCAATGTTAACATGGGTCTCAAGAAAATAATTATAACTAAAAATATTTTGCAAGTAATGTTCTAAGATTTGAACATATATGGGAAGTAGTAGGTTTGGTGAAGGCTACATTAAAATATTTAAAACAGCTGAACAATAACAAGATGTTATTGGTAACCTCATCAGTCTTCAGAAAGTTTAATTTATTCAGGAGGATTTTGGTCAGCATCAGGTTAATGAGGCACATTGTGTTGCTCTAATGAAGCTTTCCCTGAAGTTACAGATTTTCACAACTCTATTGTGATATCCTTTGGAAGAATGGAATTCTAATTAGAAGCACCATATAGTTTACCAACAAGAGAGTGAGAGAGAAAATATGCCTTGAGCTATTGCTTTTCTAAGATTTTTCTCTTCTTCATCGCCTCAGTCATATTCAGCAGGAGGTCAAAGGAAATTTATTTTTTTTCAAGATAGCACTTTGGAATTAATTACTATGAGCACAGAAGTAAGTGACAATAAAACCACAGTGAGGAAATAATGGGAACAAAATGTACCCCCACACGCAGCTTTGAATACCAGAAGTCAAGTTTACTTACATTAATATCACAGTTATCTAGCATTTAAAGCCATTTACTGTAGAAAGAATTGATTTTATATGAAAAAGAGGGAACTGAACAGTAAAATCAGAAAATAAGTCTGGAGCTACGCAGCACTTAACATGACTCTGAGAGATATTTTGTGCTGGTTTGACCTCTCGTCTACTAAAATCCTCTTGCACAAGTTATGTCTGTGTGAGGATGATGATGTCAGAAGGAGATTTTTGGTAATTAAAGAAATCCCCTCTGACTTGCAGGTAATCCCTTTCATTGTGTAGAAGCCATAGGATGAAAGGAGGAAGTCTTTAATTACTGAAAATAGCCACTGCTGGACAATGTTATTGACAAAGAGAGATTTTTCAGTAATGTATTACTTCCTCATTCCATCTTGTGTATTCTCACAGCTTCCACCCATGAAAGCAATTCCCCATGAATTAGACAAGCCATAGAAGAGAAGAGGGAAGTCTTTAATTATTTGATTACTGAAAATCTCCCTCCAGCTGGTAACATCACCAGTCTTCAGAAAGTGTGATTTATTCAGGAGGATTTTGGTCAGCATCAGGTTAATGAGGCACATTGTGTTGCTCCAACGAACATATCATAACATAGCTTGGAAGTCTCCTGGTATTTCAGATTTTGGAAACCAAACTCAAGCCTGCAACGTTAGTCTGAAAAGAAAAGAAAGGTTCAGTTTATTTGTTTGTTTGTTTGTTTGTTTGTTTGTTTGCAGAAGCAATACCAAAACATAGTCAAAGCAGTAAGGTATAACAATCCATTTTTTAAAAAAACCACTCAGGCAGCCAGTCACTCGGGAAAAGCTTGCCGAGAAAGAAGGGTATTTGCTTGCTTACAGGAGAACAACGATGGGGCCCATGCAGCCTTCTTTGGAAGGGAGTTCCAAAGTCTGGGAGCTGCAGCGGAGAAGGCCCTCTCTTCCGCACACCTGTGAAGGAGGAGGGACCAAGAGAAAGCCCCCTTGCCCCTAATGATTTTAATTCCCAGACCGGGTCATGGAAGGCAGATGCAGTCTTTTAGATAGCTTGAGACCAAGCTGTTAAGGGCTTTATAGGCCTGAGCCCTCACTCTGAATTCTACCTGGGGATGGATTGGCAGCCAGTGGAGCTGCTGTAACAGGAAGGGTTATGTGGCCAGCCCCAGTTAGCAATCTGGCTGCAGCATTTTGCACCCTCTGAAGTTTCCTGACACTTTCCATGGGCAGACCCATGTAGTGCGTGCTACAGTAATCCAGCCAGAATTAACTAAGGCATGTATGACACTGTAGCCAAATCAGAGCTCTCCAGGAAAAGGTGCAGCTGGCACACTAGCTTTAATTGTGCAAATGGACTTGTGGCCACTATCAAAATCCAGGTATCCAGTCTTCCTCACACTCCTTACGTAGGAAACAACCCCTATGGCTACAGCTGTGGCCTTGAGGGTGTTTCTTGCCTCCTTGTCATTGCTGCCCCAATCCACCAGGGAGCTTCGTGTAGAGAAGGGAGACATTGGCCAAGGTGAGAAGCACACTTTTCTGGCCAACAGAATAATGAACAAAGTAAAGTAAATGTCAAATTAGAAAAGAAGGCAAAAGAGATCTAGCTAGACTGTTCACATTAGCAAAGGCAACATGTTTGGAAGTAAAGATGAAGACTCAAGGTGCAATCAGATGATGCTTTGTCCTGTGGTTTGGACCAGTTTGGGAGCAGGCTGTTTCGCTGCATATTCCAGCAACCACATGACATACAGTCAGTCCAAATTCAGAGCTGATGTACGAATCTGATGCACATAAACTGTTCTGGTGAAAGGACAAATAATCCAGATTTTATATGCATTTATTAAACAGAGTCCTAGTTTGTGTAGAATCAAAAATGCCGAAGACTGGGAAAGAATGAACAGTTTTCTGTGAATTGAAGGATTAGGTGCAGAACAATCGTTTCCTTGCAAATTAAGTAAAATGATTCTGAGGTTTCCTCCCATGGCTATTGCACTGAATAGTTATAAAAATGTGTTTGCAAGGATTGTGGTAATCAACAGCATGCCACCTGCATGCATGGCTTTATCTCCATGTTAGAGATGTTCCAAATATGACTCCCAAAGTAGCAGAATACTTGGCCAAAATAATACTTCACCTGCTTGTTCCATGGACAATGAAAAATGGACAATGCTCCTTAACCCTGCTTGACCACAATTATGAAAGAGAACATAAATGTTAAAATAAGAGAGCTAAGATAAATATAGAATCTGTAATTCTACTGAGTGCGTGCACATATTTGGTTTGGGATAAATTGAAAAGGTAAATTCAGTTGAACAGTTCCTTTTTTTCCCTTCTAGAGTATGCAAAATTTTGTAGGCAGCATGTGCCAGGAAGCAAATAAAACACTCTGACTTAAAGGACATAAATATTCTTAGTATCCATGGCTAATGAATTCTAGAATGTTGCAGCCACACTTGCTAGCTGGTAGTGAACTCAAATAATTCATAGGTCACAGTGGCTTCACAAGGAACTGAGAATCTTCCAAACAGGTTTACAAGCCTGCCATTATTTGGAACAAGGATAACTAAAGGATATTCTCATGAGCTGCTCTCTTCTTGAGACTCTAGTGGGAGGCAGAGGACAGTTTGCCACATGAACTAAACATGTATCATGACATCGGAATCTTTGAGAAGTAGGAGGTTAAGGGGGACAAAATAGGAAGCTGTATACAGTGGTGCCTCGCAAGACGATTGCCTTGGGGGATGAAAAACCCGCACGACGATTGTTTTTTGTGATCCCTATGGTGCCTTCGCAAGACGGTTTTTTCTATGACCATGCTTCACAAGACCTTTTTTTTCCGAGACCGATTCTTTGCAAGATGAATATTCATTGTCTTGCGAGGTTCCCAAGACAGCAATTTTTGTGGAATGAATTAAAATCATCTTGCGAGGCACTACTGTACTGTTTTAAAGAAACATGTACATTTATATACTGCTTTATAGCTTCCAAAGAAAGATGCAAATGTTAAAGAATTATCTGTCTTTCTTCATACCTGATAATACAGCTTTCTTTTTCTTATATGGGAAACTGGCAGAATCATCCTGCTATGCATTTTTTAAGAACAGCTATGAAGACCTTGAGGCTGTATTTGTAACTTGAGCCCCTAATTTCTGGCTAACACAGTCATCCTAACAAAGATGACTCTTGATTCTTTCAACACGCTTCCGTTTCTGTTTTGCCACTGCGATATGAAAACAAATCAGGAGCTATCTTGTTACACATACAGGACCCAGTAGGTTTATGGGGAGATTTGCTGATGTTCACAGAGTTACTGATGACTTCAAGATTATCATGAATCACATTTAAGGCTTCTTCTACAGAATGTCGATGTTCTTGTGTATGGAATGATCTGTGATTTGTAAGAATTTTTAGACCTCTTGGGTCTAATATTTCAAATTCTTAAGTTGGCATGTTAGTGGGAGGGTTCGCAATGTTATAATTTCTCATGCCTTGTGACATCAAAAACCGATCGGGCTTTCTAAGTCTTGCTGGTGAGATGCACTTGATTGTTTCCCAGAGGGTTAGGAATCCGGCCTAGAAGTTAGCATGAGCAAATTTGTGGTTAGAGAAAGACTGGTTTGACTATTTGTTCATTAGCAAAAAAAGAAGAAATGCTTATAACGAAAGATACAAGAGAACACAGGTTTGCATAATATTTACAAATGCTAATTTGTACGTGAACTCAGAAACAATGACGTGTGTCCTGTTGCTAGTCTAGTTACAGGCATCACATATCGCCTGTGCTACAGCAGCTCCAGTGGCTGCCATTCCATTTCTAGGCACAATGCAAAGTACTGCTTTTAACCTATACAGTCCAAGCTGTCTCAAGGACCGAGTCATGAAACAAAACAAGAATTTGTCTTTTTGTAGTTATTTAATACAAATGAATAATAACAAATCCAAACGAGCACTATTTTTGGAATGTTCCATGGAGCTACTAATATTGGATGATGGACTGGTAATAAACAGAGGCCACGTAGACCAAGTACGAATGTTCTTGATCATCCCAGAGTGCGTGTAATAATGGGCTCACGCTACAGGAAACCAAATTTATGCTGAATATCAGGAAAAAAACTTCTTAACTGTCAGAGCAGTACAACAGTGGAACCAGTTACCTTGGGGAGTAGTGAGTGCTCCAATGCTGGAGGCATTCAAGAGAAAATTGGACCACTATCCACCAGATCTGCTTTGATCTGGCAGATGCTTGAGCCCATTGCTGTGTGTTCTGCATTCTGGGATGATCGTGAACAGATACTGCACCTTTCAAGGATTTGAAAAGTAATATTATATCAGAGGGGACCTCCTCCCAGCTGGAGGATTCAGCTCTGCTGCTTCTTGGATTTCTGGGGTAGCACCGAACAGCTGATAGTCAGCCCCGCCCATGCATATGCAAACAGCTGTTCAAAAACTTGTGTGACTGTCATTGTGGTTTTTGAATTGCTCTCATTTGCATTGCTGAAGACGTCGACACAAATGAACAATGTAGACTTGCCCACAGTAATGAAGATACAAAAGGCATAATATCCTCTGCTGAAATGAAGGTGGTCACATTAAAATTAAAACCCCAGTTTTAACATCCCAACTAACTAAACCTAGAATAACATGGTGACTGCTATAGCAGTGCTCATGGGTTTTCAAATGGAAGATCCTTAACAGATATCCTGAAAAGTTCAGTTTTCATCACCTTCCTAAAGGTCAGGGGGGGATGCTGCTTGTCGAACCACCAAGGGTAACTTGTCCTATAATAAAGGAGCCAGGGGAAAAAAATAATGATCAATTTCGAGTTGAGATTTTTCCTAATTGTTTCTCACTTGTTGTTGGCACCTTCTAAATCAAATATTATGAGGAGTGGAGGGGATTGGATAAATGGTTTCAGGAAAAAAACAACACTGAGGGTTGGAAACTGAGGTCTTAAGCCATTGAGGGCTTTTTAGGTCAAAACTGGCAGCTTGCCTCGAGTGTGGAAGCCAACAAGGAGCTGGTGCAAGGGAGCCACAACTAGAGAGAGAGGGTCGAATTCACTAATCTCTGCAATAAGCCTGGCTGGATCTTGCTAAAGTTTCTGTACAGTTTTCAAGGGCAGCCTTATGTAGAGAGCATTATAGTAGTCTATTTTTGAGATTACCAAAGCATGTATTACTGTTTTAAGGCAGTTTCTGTCGAGACAGGGATGCAGATGGATCAAACGAAGTTAGCAAAGAGCACTCCTGGTCATGGATGAAATCTGAGCCTCCATTTACAAGGCCAGTTCCAGAAGCATTCCCAAACTGCATACTCGGTCTTTTAGGGGGAGTGTAACCCCATCTAGAATATGCAAACAACAACAACAACAACAACAACAACAACAACAACAACAATAAAAAACCCTCTAGCTAGTCAACTGAGCCACCCAAGGGGAATCTCCATCTTGTCAGAACTGAGTCTTAGTTTGTTGGTCTTCATCCAGTCTATAATAAAAGGTAAGCAGCAATCCAGATAACTAAATAAAATGTACGAAAACTTACTTGTCTGAAAGCCTACATTAAAGACTGGAGGAGTGAAATTTTGAGGAAACCTCAAGAGCTGTCAATATTATTTAAACTTGAAAATACTTATTAAATATGATATGCTTAACACATGCTGCTGTCAGGTTTCATTTTTTGGCTATGTGAAATGTATGAGCAGATTAGCGTCCTCGTTCATTTCCCCCTCTGCAAGGCTTGTTTATTTAATCCCCATCGCCATAAACGGGAGAGTCTGTTATCTACATATGTTTTGTGCAGTTTGTTAATGCAGCCTATAATTTTTGATAGTAAAAAGGGGATGTTTATTTGTCAAAGAGCTAAATTTGAGCACTGAGAGTCTTAATTTGAGTTGCTGGTTTTATAAGAAGCCCCCCCTCAATGAACCATATATCATTCATCTTCCCAATATCTGCTCTGAATGTTGACTATAGCATCATTACATCAACCAAATAACGTTCACTTTCCACAGCCTGCCGGTTGTTTTTTGTTTTGCTGATCCTGATCACACAAAGGGTGCATCCTTATAGTTAGAACATGGTAGGCATGCAGTGTCCCTCTTAGACACTGGAACTGGAGCAAACAGATGACCCCATTGTTCTGTTGGCTGTGTCAACTAAACAACAGCAATACATCCTTTGTAAATCAGAGCTGCCTGTGGAGAAAAGCACTGACTGGAATCTGACATACAACTGCCAGTTTCTGGACTCATAGGAGTTTATTTATTCAACCTTTCATTCTTCTTGTCATCTAGATCTACCTGACTCTCTAGAACTACGACTCTCTCTAGACATCTCTCGATCTATAAATACTTGAAAGCCAGTGTGGTATATGGTGGATACGCAGCATGTTGGACTAGGGCACAGAAAACCTGGGTTCAAATCTCCTCTCAGCGATGGAAACTTAATGCGAGCAGCAAGAGTTAACCAATCCTTGAACATACCACACATTTTGAAAACCCATAGGGATCACAATAGGTTCTATGCATATTTATTTGGGAATTACCACGGGGAGAATGGATTGAAAGTGTTCAAAGGCATCTAGCACGCTTATTATTTATGGAGAGGCATTTCATCATCTTTAACTGCAGGATTTGACATCTTTTAAAATCTTACCTCTCCTGTGTAGTTCAACCATTCAAATGATTTTGACCCCTTATAATGTCATCTGTGCCGAATATACCCCCTAGTAATTGGCAACACTGGTTTGTATTGAGGAGACTTGAAGTTCAAAAGCACCTTTATGGTCAAAGGTTTCCCAGATTTGACCTATGTTTTCCTGGGCAAATTATATGTTTGGAAAACCGTAGGACAAATTATGACACAGCACTGGCTCCGTCTTTTCCCTAGAGGTGACACACAACCTTTTGACAAACCTAGACAGCATCTTAAAAAGCAGAAACATCACCTTGTCAACAAAAGTCCGCATAGTCAAAGCTATGGTTTTTCCTGTAGTGATGTACAGAAATAAGAGCTGGACCATAAAGAAAGCAGACCGCTGAAGAATTGATGCCTTTGAATTGTGGTGCTGGAGGAGGCTCTTGAGAGTCCCCTGGACTGCAAGGAGAACAATCCTATCAATTCTAAAGGAAATCAACCCTGAGTGCTCACTGGAAGGACAGATCCTGAAGCTGAGGCTCCAATACTTTGGCCATCTCATGAGAAGAATCCTTGGAAAAGACCTTGATGTTAGGAAAGTGTGAAGGCAGGAGGAGAAGGGGACGACAGAGGACGAGGTGGTTGGAGAGTGTCATCGAAGCAACCAACATGAATTTGACACAACTCCGGGAGGCAGTGGAAGATAGGAGGGCTTGGCGTGCTCTGGTCCATGGGGTCACGAAGAGTCAGACAAGACTGAATGACTAAACGACGACAACGACACACAACACTGATATACAACTGCCCTCCTTCATACCGCCTTAAACAGGTTACAGGGAGTGAGCTGTGGAAGCATTTACCAGAAAAATCAATGGCTGAAATCCTGTTGCTGTGTGTAAGTCAAATTGTAACTTTAGTCTGGTCCTGGTGAACAAATTGTCTCTGCCACAAATCTCTGGGGTATACACCACCTGGAGAATCACAGTGGGAAAGCTTTGTTTACTGGGGAAGAACAGACTGAAAGCTATGATTTGACACATGCTTAGCATCAGGATTTCAACCAATGTGTCTCTACAGTTGCCTCTTGGAAAATGTGGTATTTGTGGGAGGCTGATGGGAATGGGCTTTATCGTGGAGAACAGCAACAACTGCTGAGCCAACACTTACCAGAAGGCTTTTCCCCCCAGAGAAACATGCTGACATTATTAGTTTTCTTTTTGCTCTACTAAAATTGGAAAGCCATGTTGCAGAATTAGTTCTGCAGTTTCTCTACTGCATTTTAGATGAATGCCCCCAATGCCTTATAATGATGCTGGGTAGAGGGCATAGCAAAAGAAGCAAAATGGTGTCAACCTTGGGTGTCAGTGTAGATGCTGTGGTTGCCTGTTGCAGGAGCAGCATCAAAAACAAAACAAAAATATTTGGGGTAGGGAAGAGCAAATTGTGTCACAACTGCTCCTAATGGCGAACCTCAGAACAGTTCTGATAAACTATTGAAGAATTTATCCAGGGGCACTAATCTCGGGAGTTTTTCAGCTTACAAAAAGTGGGAAAATTTCCAGTGGACATTTGCCCACAGCTATAGCATTAAATCAGAAGATTTATAAGCTCCTGTTTCAAAGTTGCTTTGTTGGAGAATTGCCACCTTGACATCAAAAACAGATGCCCCAGTGCAGGCATACACCTGAACAGGTATAGGGTTCAAAGGGTGATGGGAATGGGGGGGGTGGATGTACCCACCCCAGAATGTCCTTGCACTGCCCAATACTGTCCTGAAGCTTTCATGGTGCTGTCAAGCAGCCATTCTCAACCTTTTTTTTTTTTTGTCTATGGCCATAAACACAATATGAAAGAAATGTAAGCCGAACCACAATTATATCAGTTGCATAATGAACCTTATATGGTGGTATGTGAAGAACTGCCCCCAGTCTGTAGCTGCCTTCAAATGTGGCCAGGGCTGCCCAGGGGGGCATGTTCCCCCCCCTCCAGTTGGGAATGGCCACCGCACAGGACTTTGTAGGTGATGTTACAGAACACATGAACTCTGCCATTCTGGCGGAACAGTATTACAAAAGTCCCTGCAAATGTTATACCCTCAACCAATAGAGGCCTAGTGTATACCATACTTGTGCATGGAATCTTCTGCTGACTTCTTTAGTGAAGGGAAGTGGCAAGGCAGTCATTTTCATAGGTTATACATTAAATGCCTTCAAAGATGATGATGATGATGATGGTGTGTGTGTGTGTGTGTGCGTGCGTGCATGTGTGCGTGTGTGCATGTGTGCACATGTGTATGTGCTTGTGTTTAACTAAGACATCAAACCCTTACCATTCCATGATAAGTAGGTGCTAAGACATGAAGACTGGTAGCAATGATACCTAATGCCTCTTGATCTTACATAATGGAGACAAAAGTGCCCTTGTAAGAAACAGGAGCCGCTTGTAAGCACATCGATTATCTTGCCCTTAAAGATAATAATGGAAGTGGTGAGAGAATGTAAGTTATTTTTATAGGTAGGGGAAGAATGCTGAGAATCTCTGTACAAATGTAAAGATCAATTTTATTATTCACTAATGACAGAATATCAAGACATGGAAGTATTTCCTTTTTTTTAAAACTGGGACACAGAGCCTGTCAGTAATGAAACATGACTACAGGAAATATTTTGCCTTTCTAGACAGTGGCAAGAGACGTGGCTTCCTTGCTGGGCGGCACAGCTACAGCTGCCATCGGCAGAAACCATCTGCAACAACAGATTTGTGTTCTGTCATTTAGAGATTCAGTGAAGCTGGTAAAGCTTCCCACCTAAAGGATGTATAAGCAGCTTTAGTGAAGGGCTGTGTTGTATCATTCTGCCCCCACCCCCTTCTTTTGCTTTCCCCCTTATGATAGTTATAAGCTTGAGTCAGTGATTCTTCCTAGAAGAGATGAAGTCGAGGGAAACCTTGGGACAGGGGGACTTCTGACTGATCGTAAATCTAAAGAAGAAAATCTTTTTTTTTCCTGAAAGGGGTGGAGAATCTAGTATGAACTTGCTTAACTTGAATTTTCAACCACATATTCAAAAGGAGTTAAAAATGTAACTAGAAAATAAAATTGCAAATTAATGTAGAAGTATAGATAATGCATGAGAAGAGGATGCACATCGAAAACAATGAAGTCCTTCCATCTTGGCCAGGCTGTGGTTTACCTTTATCATTTTGGAGCACAACACAATATTTGATGTTGCCACTGAGTTGTACCATTTTTCTTTGGCTCCAGTTTCTTGATAAATAAAGGGAAGTGGATGAAATGCATCTTCCTGGAAGTCCATGGATTCCGATCATGCACCTAAACTTCCTCGTAAAATAAAGTTATATGACAGGTTTTACTGCATAAGGAAACAAGCTCAACAACAAAAAAAGTGAACTATATGGAGTGTTTGTCAGGTATTTTAATGCATTTGTACTAGGAATGAATAGAATAGAATCCAGCTCTACCTAGGCAAGTTATATTGTTTGCTGAATACAATCGGTGGTGTGTGTTTTTAGACCACTTTATACCTTTTTAGCACTTCTTTTCACTTGAGATGGGATTTCTCATTATAGAATAGTTCTTAGTTTGCAGATTTTTCTGCCAATTCATTTGAGAACATTTTTTATCTAGGAGGAACTATAGGATCATTATTAGAAGGCATGATCTTCCTGGAAGGTATGTTAACTTAGTAGCTGGTTAAACAGTACATATTAATGTGGCCTTAATGTGGAACCATCAGGTGTCTTTTTTTTTTAAAAAAAAAAACAGTGTTTGTCTCTTTCTGTAAAAAAGCATTATGCAATGTTTAGTTCTGTTTCACTTGGCTTCATTTGGCATTCTCTTAATTACACATACAGTATCCAAACAATGTGAAGAATGCTGTGCGGGGGGGGGGGGTTCTACAAAATAGAAAAGAGGGATTGGTGATATGCTTTCAGTAAAACCTACTAAGACTAATAATGTATTTCTTCAAGATTCTCTCTTTCAAATATCCTGCGAATGTTGCTTCCAGCTCTGCTAAGGATTTGAATTTTTAAAATTTTGGACTAAAATCCCTCAGGCTTTTGAAACTGCATGCATGTTCTAGCAAGTTTATATATCACTTTTTGGGGAAAAGAAAAGAAAAAATAAACTAAGACAGAAGCTCATTTTTAAAAAAAGACCCAAAAAAGAGGGAAAGTGAAGGAATCCATGTTCATCACAAAGACAGAAATTTTGTTCTGTTGAAGGTCTTCCCAAAGAACCAGTTTTGGGTCAAATGACTCAACTGTAAAGTGCTGGGACATGATGCATGTCAATGGGAAATATGTTCTTCATGGTGGAAGTCACCCCTGAAGAGCCCGGCTAGGGAGGCCAAATCAGGAGCATCACATTCCATGGAATAGCAGGGCTGAACCTGAAACTGCAGGGCAAAACCTTGCGATCTCGCAGAGGCAAGGCAGGCACAGTGTGGGAGTAGGGGGCATTTCCCGGTGATGCTGTACTGCTAGCAGAATTTCTGCCGCAAGAAGGCTGTGCTGATGCTGTGCTCCCTGCATCGTTCCAAATGGCATGATGGGTACCAGTGTATGTCATCTCTGGTTTTTCCCTCACCTCACTTCACCTTTCCCTTCCCTTCCCTGTGCTCCCAGCTTTTTGGGTGCCATCATTGTGCAGATGTAACACACATCCAAATATCTCGACAATGAGCCTTGACGCCAGCATGAAATGGAGGGAGATGGATTCCCAGGCTTTTTAACATCAAGTCACTCTCAATAATCAAAGTATCACCACCTCGGGGGTTGCTCATCCTGACAATTGTCTCCCTGCCTTAAGACCCAGAGAGGCATCATAGCTTAAGACATCAGACAGAGCCATGAAATCTGGAAGCAACTCTTGCTAGACCAAAAGTAACAATTCAGAGCAAGGTTGTATGGAGACACTGATGCCTTGGTTGCGGTTAATGCTCCTGGTCCTGATGGGTTGCTGTTGATTTTTACTCTGTCCCAGTGATTCTGTGCATCTTCCTAACCACTCTTGTTCGATTTAAATGATAGTTGTTAGCCATATCTTTTGATTATTATTTTTTCTACGTAGACAGATAGGTATAAAGTGTTCAAAATAAATAACTCTCCTACTTATTTCAGAAGATTGAACGGATTCTTACATTTTGAAAAAAGAACATTACATTTGTTGTAGAAACTTTCCTCAAAATAAAGAGGGAAATTTTTAATGCACAGAGGAGGACACAAAGAACATAGGTTGTGAACAAACATATTCATGTTAAACCAACCATCAGCCCATTTATTGTTCACCATTACATAAGAACAGAATACTGTGTTTCTGAGAAGTGGTTACAGATGAGGGGGGGGGGAGCCATGTTTCAGCAGTGCATTTACTTTCACATCTATCCTAACCTGGGAGCTTACAATTTGTTTCATTTATGGTGCTGCATAAGAAATGAATCTTGGAGTCTCTAGTGCTCAAAGGCAAATACAGTAATCATCTGCATGACTTGATTCCTTATCCCAGTAATATGAAAATTGTCAATTATGGATGAATTATGGGTGCCAGCGATACCTGTAATTTGGTTCTGTAGTTTTGTAAACATATGCAGCTGCATTTAATTGCATTTCGACAGTCATGTAATTCATTAATGTGCACCTGCAATCATCTATGGTACAGTGCTTAATGAATTTCCATGGAGCTGGCTTGCATTCTTCATCCT
The DNA here is from genome assembly GCF_051106095.1 of Pogona vitticeps. NCBI lineage: Eukaryota > Metazoa > Chordata > Lepidosauria > Squamata > Agamidae > Pogona > Pogona vitticeps. The sequence goes on from NC_135784.1 coordinate 43,813,636, forward strand.
TTATATTGACGATTCTCACAAGTGTTAGCATTTAATCAAAAAATTGTGTGCGTCTGTTTGGGCTATAGCAGTGAGGAAGAAAGGAAGAAAGGGAAGAAAATAATTCCCTCCAGATGCCAGCAACCTAAGTGCTCTCCTCTAAAATTCCTGTGGATGCCTGCTAAATCATTAATTTAAATAATTGCTTCTCTATGTAAAAAAGAAGAAAGTTATGATGGGCTGAGATGAATCTTTACAAAACTATTTCCAAAGATATGAACGACCAAACTTCTGGTTTCCTTTTTTACTGTACTTAAATAGTAACAAAAACCTATCCTCACTTTTCATCAGTCACCACACAGATGCCATTATCTTTCAGATTTGAAATTCACAAATTAATATAAAACAGGAAGGGGACTCCAGTGTGAAATCCACTCCTAGAGGCCCAACCCAAACCTCTGGGGCTTCCAGAGAGACTCATGCCCCTTTCCTCATAATATCCAATGACACCGCAGTTTTGTAGTTTCCCAGCATTTGTACATATGTTTGTATTCTGATAAATGGAATGCTTTGTTAGTCAATCATATAAGTTTGTGTGTGTGTATACCTACACAGACAAATATGTGTGCACAAACAAGTATCATCTATCTATCTATCTATCTATCTATCTATCTATCTATCTATCTATCTATCTATCTATCTATCTATCTATCTATCTATCTATCTATCTATCTATCTATCTATCTATCTATCTATCTATCTATCTATCTATCTATCTATCTATCTATCTATCTAGGCATATGACAATGTCTTACTGTTTGTGTTTTGAAGAATGAATAATAACAGATAACAAAGTTTTAAAAAGCATGGATTCTTCAGACAAATGTGTAAACATGAATAGAATAACAGCTATTTGTGGACTTCTGAAATAACCACAGGGCAGAATAAGTAGCTCCTGATCACCTACAGGGTGAACAAGCACTCTGCCCTTCATGTTAAATCTGAGGTTTGTCAGGTTAAAAATATTACATTAACAGAGAAACAAAGTAACTAAAAATAGAGAACATTGTATTCAAATTGTATTTCTTAAGTTATTAAGTCATTGAAGTGGTACCAGAAGGAGGAATAATATGAATGCAAGAGCTGGTGATACCTCTATAAGACCACAAAAAAAAAATCAAGCAAAGCAGAAAAGCTAGCTCCTGATGGTAATTTATCTTCTTCACGCTGTGCACCAAGAACTTGTGGGTAGCTCAGAAAATTATATATTAGACTCCTGAAGTTTCATGGCAGTTTTTCTGTGCCAAGCAAGCTTCGTAATGTCTGCAAAAGCCTTGTTGGGGTCTGCGTATGGTTTCAAACCCCTCCCCCGGCAGCACTGGTTTCAAATTTACTCCCCAATTCATTAAACAAAGAGCCACCAAAAGGGGAAAGAGATCGAAAACTTCACTTCCCCGCCCTCATCTGAAAGAAGTCCAAGACCTCTCTCCCATATGCCAATCACTGAGGAACTGAGCAGAGTCTCTGTGTGAGGTCGCAGCAAGCATTGCCTACACAATCGTTTTTTTTTTTTAAATGTTGTGTTAAGTTAGGAACTTCATCTAGGTAGCCTATTGGCTGAGCTTTGCCTTTTGTCTTCTTCCTTTTAATCACCCGCCCCCCAAATTATACTCTTACAATTCTCTGGCCGAAATCCTATGGCATAAAATTTATGCCCATGCAGTTGATGATGTCACTAGCCTTGGGCTTTTATTGGTCATTAAAAGATCCCTATACCAATAACAACAACAACAACAACACCCAGATTCTGAGACTCCCTAAGGATGTCTTTTGACCTGGGAAATCATGGGGATGGGGGGAAGAGCTTTTAATATCTGAAAATCACTGCCAATCTCTAAGGCAAAACTGGAGGGTACAGCCATCTAACAGAAAAGTTAGAAAAATGTAACAGGGAAGACTTGTACACTCCGCCGCCCGAAGCCATTGTTTCGTAATTTAAGAAAGCACAGGGACACTTTGATTTCTGACATAGCATTTTCCCCATTTTTGACAGCTATTAAATTAGAAACCATAGTGATTTAAAAGGTAAGCAGTGACAGCAGGGTAATATACTAGATATTACAGCTTCAGACAATGTTGCTTAAGAGCCCTGGGAAGCAGTTATTGATTTTTTAAGGAAGGAGGTTATGCCCTTCACCTCTGCATCAGATCCGTTGGCGAGGACTTAAAGCACTTGGGAAGTCTTCTGCTATGTAAACATCAATGTGTGGTTGCTCGTTAACATGATACACTCTAAAACACTACGATAGTCATCTAGAGAGTAAATAAAGTCTAATGAAACTGGTGTATGTGTTTTGGGAGGCAAACAACAAGGCCCATTTAGAAGAATAAAAGGAATTCCTTAGTACCTGCAGTAGTGATGGTGGTGGTAAATGCTTGGAGGCTGCCTTTTCACAGACTCTTTTACTTTAACAAATCTTTGCGCTGTCCTCAATCGCATACCCCACTCCAAGACATCTCTTCCGTCTATTTCACAAATATAATGCATGCTACAAAGCTCATGTACAAATACGGTGGAGAAAGAGAGAGAGTGCCACAGCCCTTCGCAGCCACCATAGCTAAGATCTCTACTGAGAAGCTCAGCTCCGGCAGGCCTTGTATGTTCACATGGAGAGTACCCATGGATTTTTGCATTTTGGAACAGGAGTGGACAATACCCCACATCAGGGATTTGATCCACTCTCCATTCTTCCCTGGAATAGAGTACTGTAGCTGCCACTACTGAATTTCTTATGGGGGAGATTTTGAAAAGCATGTCATTTTTGGAAGTGGCGCTTTGCTTGAAGAGTTTTTCCTTTAAACAAAGTAGACCTTTAGCCTAGCACACTTCTCAAAGCCTCACAGAACTGCATGCTCTCTTGTAGGTAATGCACACCAGGAGCACACAACTAGTTTTACAGGAAATGTGCTATTTTTAAAAAAAAACCCTTTTGTTGCTACCACATCATCATTATGTCCCGCCAAATCAATTGAATTCAAGGTAACCTTTTTCAAAGTTTTCCAGGCAGAGAGTACTCAGAGGTGGTTTACCATTCCCTTCTTCTAGGGGTGCCCCAGGACTGTGCAGCTTGCCCAAGGCCACACAGACTGGCTCTAATCGCAGGAGGCGCAGTGGGGGAATCAAACTCTCAACCTGTGGCTCTGCAGCCAGAAACTTAAACCACCCACAGTAGGGGAAATTTAAAAGCCCATATGGGTATGAGGATAGCAATGCAGCTCCCTAGAAAATGCCTCCTTATGACTGACAGTCTCTGTTTTGTTCCGAAAGGCAAATGCAGCTTAAAGAATTTAGAGACTATTCTTTCCACCTCTCCTTGTGACAAAAAATAGCACTAACACTGTCAGGATCTTTCCCACTCTGCAGCAACCTACACAAATTCAGTACAAAGTTAATATCGGGGATGTTGTCAAGTACTAAGTCCGAGTCTTTTGTCCCAAGTCCGAGTCTGAGTCTTTGGTACCAAGTCCGAAGTCCCAAGTCTGAGTCCCTATTAAAAACAAGCTTATTTTTTCCCCAAGAAGAAAAGGGAGGGGTGGGTGGGTTCTGAGTCACAGGCTAAGTCTGAGTCATTGGAAAAAAACTCCCCAAACACAATGAGTTGAGTCCCTGGTGTGACTTAAGTTCGACTTGACAGCAAGTCCCACGACTTGAATCCCCAACCCTGGTTAATATAACTCCTTTCTGCACTTTTAATGGGCACACACATTTTTGCAGTGACATGTGGTATGTAGAAGGAACAAGGAAAAGGCCATGTGATCCCTAAAGATTACACAGTGTAAGAGTATATGATACTTTTTTATTGGACCATTAAATATCAAACAATTTGCAAGCTTTCGTGGTGAAAATCCCACTTCTTCAGGCTGAGCACAACCCTTTTACAGACAGTGAAGAAAAAGTGTACATAAGAGTCCAGAAATTGGTGGTATGTGTCTGTGAGGGTCGGTTTACATGCTCTCCAGGCTGGGTCTCAAGCGTCTGTGCATCCTGGTTTGGAATTTCAACACCCCTCTGCTAGGACCAAAAGCCTGCCAATTACTCAGTGATGGTACACACACACACATGCACACACACACACACACACACAGAGTCACATTGTGAGATGTACAATATTTTGTCCCATGAGCAAATATAATCCTTGAGAATGGAAAATTTTTGTCAGGAAAATGAGGAAATTAACCTCTCGCCAGACAACTACTAATCTCAGTGATAATAGGTTTGTCCTTATTCTGGATAACTATCATTGATATATACAGCAGGAAGCTCACTCTGGGTTATTGATAGGTTGTATCGAACTCTCCTGAAGCATGTGCAAAAATCTGTTTCACTGAAGGATCTAGGAGTGAGGGTAAATCAATGAAAATTAATAGAGTTGGCTCAGAGAACTAAGGGGTTTGATGCAGAGAATTACAGAAAACACCAGGTACACATGTGCAAGGGCTAAGTTTCTAGAGTGAAAACAACCGTATAGTGGTGCAAATGCTACTTGATAATACCACTGTGCTGCACAGATGTTCTAATAACTAAAGGACTTTCGTATAGCAAGAAAACAAAGAAAACAAGGGCAAGCAGTATTTTCTGACCTAGAAAAGAGTTATCAGGCTTGACTGCTCATACAGTGTAGGTTATAAATATTTTCCCTAAGTGGCCTTGCATTGCATGGATGCCATTTGATGAGTGTAGATTTGGTGCACAGGAGGTCATTTAAGACTGACCTCAGCCTGGGGGGCAGATGATGTAGATGACTGGATTTCCGAAGGTTCTTGCTCATATGTAGAGCATACACACAAGCAGGAGTCCCTTCTTTTCAGATCCAAGCCTGAAATGGTGAAGAACAAAATGATAAACAGGGCGAGGCATTCCTCTCTAACGATGTTCACAGCACTGGTATTTCTAATGGCAGGATGGGGCTTTGCACCCTGGTACAGTGGTGCCTCACTAGACAGTTACCCCGCATGACAGTTTTTTCGCTAGACATTGACTTTTTGCGATTGCTATAGCGATTTGCAAAACAGTGATTCCTGTGGGGGAATTTCACTGGACAATGTTTGGTCCCTGCTTCGCAAACCGATTTTCGCTAGACGACGATTTTGACAGCTCCCTTCGCGCTCACAAAACAGGTGTTTTTGGGACCTAAGCTTCGCAAGACAGCGATTTAAACAGCTGATCGGGGGTTCGCAAAGCGGCTTTCCTATGGCCAATCTTCGCTAGACAACAACGATTCTTCCCCATTGGAACGCATTAAACAGGTTTCAATGCATTCCAGTGGGGAAATGCTATTCGCTAGACAATGATTTTGCTAAACAGCGATTTCAGTGGAATGGATTATCGTCTAGCGAGGCACCACTGTACATGGCTTTTCTGTCCTTATTTCAGGCTGCAAGTGCTAGCAAGATGGTCATTCATCCTCTATGGGAAAACTCTGGTAGGCAGGTCAAGACTAATACTTGTTCTCATTTACAGTACATTTGTTAAGAGCCCTTTTCAGCCTGAGGTATGGTACACCACAATTAATCTGGCTGAGATACACCAGGCTGTCTTTCTGTAATAAAATTTATTTAGACAAAATGTATTTGAATGTATCAGCAGAATACCAACACACACAGTCATTTAATTAAAAGGAAGGAACAACTAAAACATGCTTGGCTGTAAGGACACAGAAGGAAGGCCTAATCCTGAAAAGGAAACAGTGAGTAGATAAATTGGGACCAAGTGAAAGAGATTTGGCTAAATGCAGAACCTGCCAGCTATTAGAACTAGTATTATTACAGAGGAATTGGGAGACAAAAACCAAGAAAAGTGGGGTTCATTAGTTTATATCCTACCTGTTCTCTGATAAGCTCTTCTTCCCATTCTTCTTCACAAGCACCTTCTGAGGTAGCTCAAGCCAAGAGAGTGGCTGATTCCAGAGCAAGGCTAACAAAAGGTGTCACACTGTTATGTGGGAGAAGAGAAACAGCAGCCCCTGACACTGCCAGCCCCCCCCCACGGCAATACTCAAATGGAGGACTGAGGTGGAATGTGGGGGTGCCAGTATCAGAGCTGCCGAATTGCTCCCTCCACAGACCAGTTGTTTTTCAGCCAGCTACTTAAATAATGCCTGGCTCTGAGGGGCCATCGAACACTGTGGGCATGGTCCCATAACGAAGACAATCATTTTCGGTTTCCTCTCATAATGCATTTGTCCTGAGGACCCCCTCAGATATGGTTTGGAAGCAGCAAGTTAAAAAACGAAGGCTGCTGCTTTGGAAACAGTCAGCTCAGGTGTGTGTGTGTGGGGGGGGGTTCATGGCTCTACCGTCACTACACTGGGCCTGCCCAAGGTCACTCAATGAGACATATCTCTCTTGCTTGGTCTGCTAATTTGTAAAATCAGCTTGAAGGGCAATTGCTGGTTTTTGAGGCAACACAGGAGAGATGAACCATGGAGCTGAAAACCAACCTCATGACACATCCACTCCTCCCCACTGCAAGACAGGGTTTCTTCTAGCTCCAAAAATTATGACTCACTAGATTGTCAATGGTTATTGTACATGGAGTAGAAGGCCCTCCATGGAAGCTCCCAGTGTAGTTGGGAGGAAGGAGGAGCAATGAAGTGGAAGTCACTGCTTACAGTATATCTAGGAATGGCTGCTTTTTATGGACTGAATCTTCTTCTGGGTGAATGAGGCAGCCATGTAAATAAATGCAAGAGGGAACCTGTGGACTCGGAAAGTCTGGATTTCTTTATAGGTGAAAAGATGATTCCAGGAATGGACCACAAGGAAAAGATGGCATCTCAGTCAGGTCCTGGACTGACACATGGAAGCGAACCAACACAACATATGATACGAGTATACCAGGCCAGATCCAGCAATCACCCTGAAGGTCCAAGGTCACTGGAAGTCATTAGGACATATGCAAAGAAAGAACACAACGAACATTAAAGTGTCGGGTTTATTTGATCTGAGGCCAAAAAGCAATAACCTTGACATTGAAAACATTAGATTTTGGTCCTGTTCTGTTTTTTACTCTTAACTCCACTGGCTTGGAGAGCTTTTTTGTTTGTTTTTAAATAACAAACTCTGGTAATAATGGGAAGAAAGTAAGATTTTGCTGCCCTTTCAGGACACCCCCCAAAGTGGCTGTCTGTGGCGCATGCCTCACTCTGCCTAATGATCAGGCCATCCCCTGCCATCACACTAAGTCAGTTTGCCATGTGCAGAAGCCCTAAGGTGAAGGAAGTTCTAACAAACAGCACCTTTTCATTAGGCAGAACATTCATCTAGTAAAGTGTTCAATTAGGTAAAGAATTCATTAGCTAAAGTGTTTGACATCCTACTTCAATTGGCAGGAACTATCCTGGGTGCCTGACTGAATTATGCACTGGGAACGAGCCTTTAGATGGCCAGGGAGTGGCCATTTGCTGCCCAGCTGGCAATGTAATATGATGCATCTATTCTTGCCTCTGGGAGGGCTGATATCTGCTGACTTATCCACAGGAACTTATATCCAATTATTCTCAGAGACCCAGGGCGCCAGGTATTATACCTTTCCTGCCTTTCATTAAAAGCTGAAAGGAAGGCATTTCCTAAAAGCATCCTGTGCTCAGAAGGAGGGTTGCTTGACAACCTCCCACTGTCAGGTCTTAGCAAAGAGAGTAGGGAGGAAAACTACAGCATGTTCTGTGGCAGGTCTACGAACTTTAGTAGAGCATTAAGCATGCCATGATCATGGCAGATTTGACATGGCAGATTTTTCAATTGAAAAATTGGATGTTTACACAGGCCTTCCCTCCAGTTAATACCTGATTCTCTCCTTTCCCCCCCCCCTTTCTTTCTTTTTTCTGGTATTTTTTTCTTTTTCGTCTTGAATAATCTGTATATTGATGTATAAATATGTTGTTATATTTTATATGTTGTGTTATGTATGTTGGAAGCTGCCTAGAGTGGCCGTTCGACTAGATAGGCGGGTTAGAAATACAATAAATAAATAAATGCCATGCCAGGAAACTGCATAGACTTAAAAAAAACCAAACCCTTCAGAAATCAAGACTCCTAGAAAATGTTCCCAGTGGAGGGGTGTTTGGGACAAATATTTCCAATAAAGTTCTACAAATATTCATTTATCTGCTTTAGCAAAATAGTAAAGATTCCCCTTGACATTTAGTCCAGTTGTGTCCAACTCTAGGGTGCAGTGCTCATCCCTATTTTCAAGCCATAGAGCCAGCATTTGTCCATAGACAGTTTCCGTGGTCACGTGGCCAGCGTGACTAGATACGGAACACCGTTACCTTCCCACTGAGGTGGTACCTATTTATCTACTCACATTTTTACATGCTTTTGAACTGCTAGGTTAGCAGTACATTATTCCTAAAAGTGTTATTGGAATAACTTCAGAAGTACTGAACCAGAAAAAAAATGCTTCTTTAGCAGTTCAGCTGAATACTCACCCTTCCTTTTTTTTCTTTATACCTATCATTTACTCCATTTCCCCATTTTCACCACTTTCCCTGTCACCTTCATTTTCCTTTCAAAAGTGAGTACCTCATTTTCCAGGACCTAAGTGAACACCTCAAGATAATTTTAAAGTGTCCCTCTGAAATTGCCATCATTTTTCTTCATTAATTATTCTATAATACCTTACAATGCTACTACACAGCACAGGAAACCAAATTACCAGAAGGAAGGAAGGAAGGAAGGAAGGAAGGAAGGAAGGAAGGAAGGAAGGAAGGAAGGAAGGAAGGAAGGAAGGAAGGAAGGAAGGAAGGAAGGAAGGAAGGAAGGAAGGAAGGAACTACTTTTTGGATTACTTATGCACTGCAAATAAAATAATAGGCTGTTCAGTACATAGTCTACTTCTATGCGTCAAATGTCAAATTGGACTACTATCTAAAAAGATGGCTTGTCCCACACTGAATAGTGTCTTCCAGGGATATTTTTTTTTTTTTTGCACCGAGCTAAGAAATCTGTCCCATCACAAGTGTCACATCACTGCCCCCAACCACTTTTGTCCCTCTGTGCATTTGGTGAAATCTCACTAAGGAGCTTGCTCTACTTACGCAAGTGTGGCGATGAAAATCTTCCCATGCTTCATTTGATCTAGTAAAACTGACAAACCAAAGTTTTCTTTCTCGTCAGTGAGGTTTACAACTGTTGTGTATTTTTCAAAAGCAAAAAGTGTGCTGCTTATATACCGCCCCATAGTGCTTGAAGCACCCTCTGGGCAGTTTACAATTTAATTATGCAGGATACACATAAGCTGGGTACTCTAATTACCGACCGTGGAAGAAGGCTGATTGAATCTCTGGCGGGCTATATGAGATTGAACTGGGTCATGAGCAGAGTTTTAGCTGCAGTACTGCAATTCAACCACTACACCAAAATTTTTTTGCCATTTCTTTCTTTCTTTCTTTCTTTCTTTCTTTCTTTCTTTCTTTCTTTCTTTCTTTCTTTCTTTCTTTCTTTCTTTCTTTCTTTCTTTCTTTCTTTCTTTCTTTCTTTCTTTCTTTCTTTCTTTGCTGTTAGCTGACCAGAATAGTGCTCTGTCACAATAAATATTTTTCACATTTTACAAAAAAGTGAAATTGTCCTCCCCCCCCCCACAATATCTCTTGCATTTTGCTTCAAAAACATGTATTTTGCACTAACCTCTGGCACGTTATATAAAACACTCATTTCAAAAAGCAAAGCAGAAGTTTTTAAATGTAAAATACAATTTTTCACAAAAAAAAACCTGCAATTTTTTTTGGTTAATGGTGGTATTGTAAAAAAAAAAAAAAAGTTGATCTTTTTGCTCTTGTGCAAAATTATCAAAATTGTGGGGGTACCATTTCTAAGGTTGCTAAGCCACATGGGTGTTCTAGTGAGGGAAAACTCTCCTAGCATCCTGTGGCTGCTTCTGAGGGAAGGAGCTGCCATCATTCTCCCTCCTTCTCATTATCATAGAGAGCTTGCCATAGAGGCCAATCAGAGTGCTTGATTAATTGCCTTTCTCCAGACCAACCCTAATGTAACCATTGTCCTATCTGGACCCTGTCTACTATCTGTAATGCTGTCACTACCTGTGACCTTGTAATGTTAATAAAAGGACAGTCTCCTGGTGGCAGAGGGCAGAACATCAGAACGATCCAGACGACTTCTCATTCTGCTTCCATGCTGAGTCACCCACCAGGAGTACTGCTGACAGACATCCATCTCTATGTGTGGCTGACTTCTTTAATCTATTGCTAAGAGACTCTTTGCTATCCTATTATCCTTTATCTGGTGATCACCACAAAGCCCATCAGCCTGCTCATTGCCCGAACCCCAACACAAGATATCTTTTCATTGAGATTAATGATGTAACTGATTAAAAAGTTGATATTTTTGCTCTTGTGCAAAAGTATCAAGATTTTTTTTTTCATGGAAAGCAAGAAAATGTGTAAGACGTACTAACCTTTAGTAGGTTGTCACAAGGCCCTGGGTCACCTGAAACAGACTATGCAAGAACTGTCAACTTTTTCAGACCTTTTCCAAATGCATGGAATTCAGACGGGCAGTCAGGTAGCGCAACAAATGTTAGGTGGAACATCCCAGCAGGATCTTAAGGGAAGGCCCTACACATCTGTCCACGCTAGCTCCACAGACAAGGATAATGCATAAATTCTGCTAATCTCATATTCACTGCTGATTTATGTCTGTTTTTCCATCACCACCACCACTGCTATCATCACTACTAAGGCCAAACTAAACAAGACAGCAGCTTGGAAAATAGTGGAACTGCCTTAAGAAGAAAGGGACATTTGATTATCCTCCAATGTGGCAACTCTAAAAGTGGCAGATTAGATTGCTTTTGTTTGTTGATTGGTTATTACCAAGATGGAATCAACCAGCTTTATTTCCACACAGAATTAAAATAGAGTCATATTTTTAGCTTCCTAATGTTCAAACCATAATGGGTGCCTCTGCTCTTTGCCCCACACTTACATACAAATAAGGGCTCTATCCCTGGAGTGCTGGTCTGTTTATGTTTTCTATGTTCTTCAGTTACTTTCCCCTGTTGATTTAAGATCAAATGGAATGTTTGCTTTTTGGCAAGAGATAAATTGGCAAAAATGTTGGCTATTTAAATATCCAGATAATTGGTAATTACCTAATGCTAAACAGCTGGAGGATAATACTCAACCATTCAGAATGTTATATTTAAGTGCTCAGTATTAAGAAGTATTAAGTTCTGTTCACAAGAAAAGGTTTGTGCTGATAAAGCAAGAGTTGTTATGCGAAGAAAAATAGTTTCTGACCATACACAAGACTGCTGTGTTAACTGCCTTATTGATGAATGTAGAGCATGTATGAAGTAGATTGTTATCTGCCGGTCGCCAAAATACATAGCCCCAACATCTCAACCACATTTGGGTGGAGGGGGAGGGATTTCCCTCAGCAACAAAAAAAGACTGGATTGGATAGCATGTTTGCTTCAAACTGACCAAATAAGCAGGCTCTAATGGTGTGTTTGTGTGTGCATGTGTGTGTATGAAGCACTCCTGTCTAAAAATCCAAGCACTTATAGGGAGTATAGGAAATGTTAACCTGAATCTCACAGCGCTTAGAAGGATCTACAAGAAAAAATTGGGGCTTTATGAGATGGGCATTAGTCCTACCATTTGGTACACTGTGGGGATAGGTTGGTTCACTCTTCTCCCCCCCCCCCCCACGAGTAATACAACAAAATAATTGCTAGAGCAAATCAATCTGTCCTTAGAGCACCCCTACTCACACCTCTATGAGCCCCTGTCAGGATACGGTCACCCTGAAGTCCTGAAACACTAGACTAGTGGTTTCCTCCTTGGGTCCTCAGATGTTCTTGGACTATAACTCCCAGAAATCCTGGCCAGTACATCTAGTGGTGAAGGTTTATGGAGGTTTTACTCCAAGAACATATGTGAACCCAAGGCTAGCACAGGCCTGCACAGCTAGTTGTGAAGACTTCTGGGAGTTTAAGTCCAAGTACATCTGGGGGCTCAAGGTTGGGAACCATTCCCCTTGACTACTGTGAGCTCAAAATATTATAATCACCCAAAATATGTATTATAGGATTTACAAATACCACATTTAAACACTGTAACATAAACAAGTTATTATCACATAAATACGTATGCTCAGCTATGAGGATTGTTATTGTTCAGTGACCTTGCTTGGTTCAAGAGCCAGCTAAGTGTTCTGAAATGAACAGAGTAAACTATTATTCAAGGCTCAATTTCTAAAGTAATTTCATTTTCAGAGTTACTTTTTCTGTACCTCCCTTGATTATTTCAATACTCTTTACTCACAAAATTCCAAACCTTAATAAGGACCTTTTACTTTTTCAGTGTGAGTAGGCTTGCTCTAGTTTGGTCTGTTTCCAGCATGTGCAATTGATGTCAAGGCCCCTTCAACAGTCAGTTTCCAGTATCGTGAAGTGGCTTAATAAGCAAACCACTTCAGGATATCCACAAATAGAAGACTTCTCCTGCTCCTCAGTGTCCCAGGCTTCCTTGCCCTGCCTCCTCTTCTGAGTGGACGCCCACCAGAGGAGGTGGGGGAAGCTGTGGTGCTCACGGAACATCTGTCTGTCTGAAGAATGAACCATTACTAATCACCAAAAAGGCAGTTTGTGGTCATCCTAATTTCAACCTTTTTGACAGACAGACAGACAGACAGACAGACAGACAGACAGACAGACAGACAGACAGACAGACAGACAGACAGACAGACAGATAGATAGATAGATAGATAGATAGATAGATAGATAGATAGATAGATAGATAGATAGATAGATAGATAGATAGATAGATAGATAGATAGATAGATAGATAGATAGATAGATAGATTGGTGCCTTGCTTAACGACACAGCAGGGAGCCATTTTAAGCACCCGGCGGCCATTTTGAAAACCTGACAATCAGCTGTTTTGATCATCGTAATGCGAAGAATCGGTTCCCGAAGCAGGGAACTGATCTTCGCAAAGCAAAAAAACCCCATTTAGACCATCGTTTTGGTCTAAATGATCATCGTACAGCAACTTCGTCATAATGCGGGGCAATCATTAACCGGGGCACCACTGTAGGTAGGTAGGTAGGTAGGTAGGTAGGTAGGTAGGTAGGTAGGTAGGTAGGTAGGTAGGTAGGTAGGTAGGTAGATAGATAGATAGATAGATAGATAGATAGATAGATAGATAGATAGATAGATAGATAGATAGATAGATAGATAGATAGATAGATAGATAGATAGATAGATAGATAGATAGATAGATAGATAGATAGATAGATAGATAGATAGATAGATAGATAGATAGCCCTTGTCAAGAAGGTACGGTTGTGAATCAAACTCTACAGCCAGATACTTTTCACTATACCTTCATAATTGTCATCCATATAACCTTGGAATCTGATTCCCATTTATGAAACCTGAGAAAAATTGGGACCATATAAATACAGAGCAAAGCACAGCAGACGGTGTGTTCCCTTACTCCCCTCCCCCACATACAGATGAACCATGTGACTTTTGGTTTTATTGATATTTATGCTGCTTGACATCTTTAGCCCTCAAGGATGCTCCAAGCTCTAAAGATGCCTCGTGGAAACTGCTGTGGTGGCAGAGCAGTTGCTGTGCAATTGGCTGGAGCTTGCTGTGGTTAGAAGCTGAGGCAACATCCAGGTTCTGCCATTAAAAATTAACACTGTGCAGTAAGCAATAAAATCCTGAAAGGTTCTGGTTTGCAGAAGAAATGGGTGGCAAAAATGCCCTCCTCCGTGAGAAGCTGATTGTGGAACTTGGTTTTGCTGCCAATCAGAGTGGTCAGTTGCATTTTGAGTTGTGTGTGTTAGGCTGAGAAGACCCCCATCTATCTAGTATACAGAATATGGGGAGAGGAGAGAGCCATCTGTCAGTTTTATTTTATGTTTCATAGCAAGGCCTTCAATTGCTGGATGGTGAGTCATCAGACTTGCCAGGTCTCAGGATGCTGGCAGAAGTCTCAGGGGGCTGCTGTGTTTCTCCAAGTCTCCAGCGGCAGAGGCCAATCTCAGAAGAGTGGCGCTGAAGGAGGAGAGGCATTATTTCCCGGGCATCCATCTCTTCCTTGCTTCCACACAGAGACAAAGACCACCATATGAAAGCATGTATATGTGTATGGCATAATAATTGTTGAGATGCAGAGACGGGCCAGAAGTTTGTTTAAAATTGTTAGTTCATTGTTTCAGGCTGGTTCAAGTTCTTCAAAACCAACAAACCTGAACTGACCCGAACCACATTTTTTAATGATTTAATGATTTAATGAACTTCCTGGTTCATTTCCACCAGCCCCTACAGCCTGCTCCCCCGACCCCTTCCCACTGCTCCCGTTCCCTCACGACCTGGTCCTGTTGCCTTCTTTTCTTCATCCTCTGCCTCTGTCACCATCTTGAGAGATAGCAGGCCTGGCTTCCCTTCCAGGAGATGGGCTTGCTGTTTTTGTGCATGTGCTGGCCTATTAGCTGGTATCTCGTCAGTTAACTGTAATTACCCATGGAAAGTTACTCAGACTTTATATAAATGTCAGCAGGATTCTGGCCACTAAGATTGAAACAACATGCCTTTTGACATGCTGCATTTGTCACCAATCTGTTTTCACAAAAAAGGTGTTATCACTGTATACATTTTAAATCCATTTGGTTAAGGATGGAGCAAAGCATCTTTGGTTCACAATTTATTGTGAATAAACTACTCGATTCTCACTAATATGCAAAGTGGAACAAAATTATTCTTTGTCTCCTGTTGTCTTCCAAATGTTTTAATTATTGATCAAAGAAAGCAGATAAAAAGTAATACAGTACGACCCACGTATCCATGGGGTCAGTATCCACTGATTCATTTATCCACAGTCTGAAAATATTAAAAATATTAAAAGAAAATATAACCTACCCCCATTTTCACATGTATTATTAAAACCAGCCACTAAAGAGAGCTAGAGACCATACTATGAATGCTTGTTAGTAAAGCGTGGTATGGCCTGTGGAGGCCTCTAGTAACCAGTTGTGGTAATGCATGTGAAAATAAGTTTTTTCCCCTTTTACCATGCTATCTATCTATCTATCTATCTATCTATCTATCTATCTATCTATCGATCGATCGATCGATCGATCGATCGATCGATCGATCGATCGATCGATCGTCTGTCTGTCTGTCTGTCTGTCTGTCTGTCTGTCTGTCTGTCTTCAGGGCAGCTTGGAACCAATCCCCAGTGGATATGGGGAAGTAGCATACTTGGCTTGGGCCCTGGATACCTGAAGGACCGCCTCCTTCCATATGAACCTACCCAGCACTTAAGATCTAGCCAGGGGGCCCTTTCGAAAGAGCCATCCCTCAAGGAGGTAAGAGGGATGGCTTGTAGACAAAGGGCCTTTTCAGCAGCTGCCCCCAGACTATGGAATGCCCTCTCGACTGAGATTCGTCTGGCGCCAACGCTGATGACATTTTGGTGCCAGGTCAAAACCTTCCTGTTCCAGAAGGCTCTTAATTGAAATAATATTAGCTGTGGGTCCGATGGCAATTTTAATTGTATTTTAATTGTATTTTAATTATTTTATCTTTTACTGTATTGAATTTTAATTGTTGTAAGCCGCCCAGAGACCTCTGGGTAGTGTGGGTGGCATATAAATTAATTAACTGATTAAATAAACAAACAAACAAACAAACAAATAAATAAATAAATAAATAAATAAATAAATAAATAAATAAATAAATAGTGAAGAAAAATATATTAGGAGCAAGATTTGGGAAAACTTCATCATTTAGTGGAAATTTCATATAGGGCAAGGTTGATTTTTTTGCGCACTTGCAGAGCACACCATTTTTAATCCATCATCATCATCATCATCATCATCATCATCATCATCATCATCATCATCATCATCATCATCATCATTATTATTATTATTATTATTATTATTATTATTATTATTATTATTATTATTATTATTATTATTAGGTAGACTGATTCAGAAATGGGACGAAAACCTTCTGCTTGAAATTTGGACATTTTGGAATAATAAAACCATATTCTCCAATCTTTCGTGCTGTGAGCTGGCAGCTCTGATTTTGTGAGGACACCCAATATACTGTAGGTTTTAGTCTGAACTTTAGAGAGAGGCTATCCAAAGTCCTCAAGTGACTTTGGGATAGGGTGAAAATTTCAGACCAAAATCTGGAGCTAATTTACATGGACATGAAATTGGAGTCACAAGTTCTACCTATTGTGACATAATTTAGTGTCAGACAAAATGATTCTTCCTTCATGTGTTCAGCTCTTGTGCTCAGGATAGATGGGCTGAAAGCAGAAGGACCTACGTTCAGTCCCCAACTAATAACTGTATAATGGAGTCCCACAGCTCTGAAACACTCTGCTAAAAATCAGACTATCCGAGGATATACCCACTTGCGTGCCTGCCTGCTATTTTCTTTTGCTGGACTGAGAAGAACAATGTCACTTTGAGAAAGATCCAAAGGGTTGGGAACAACTTTCCATTTCCAGAGTTAATTACTAACATAATCTCTAGATAATCTCTTTTCACGTCTATGGAGGAGGAGAGCAACTGCCTTTGAATTTCAGAGGACACTTGGTTTCTTTTGGAACCCAGCCATAGATTACACATCCTTACACTGCTGTCTCCCGCTGATGCCTGAAGTATGCCGCAGAGCACTTCTAAAGTCAGCTAAACACTCCAGATGCACGCATTTGGACCGCCTCCCTGCTTCAAGCTTGAGAGTTCAAAAGCCATTCCTTTTTGACAAAGCCCTATTCATTTTACCCCTGATTTCCTTCCCACTGGCATGTTTCTGTTTCAGCCCCAGAGTCTTATTTTCTTGTGAAAGCGAACCACTTTCTATGCCAACAGTAAGTCCTTGTGATAGCTAGTTGCAATCCAGCTAGTTTTATAGTTGGATAGCATAGTAGATTATAACAACTAAGGGTGCAACTAGACAGTCCCATTGCATTGGGTTGGATCAGACTAAACAGGGTGTTTTTGAGGTGTGCAATGCTATTTTGGTGATTTTTGTGGAGCTATTCAAGTATCAGGTGGTACTGGGACAAGAAACCATACTGGACCTCAAAGCAATCCTACAGTGGCATGCTGATGAAATTGGCTTACCACCAAGTGACACCAAGTGACATAGCGTGGGCATTTAACAGCAACCAAACAACAATAATAACGAAAAGAACTCCCTCCCCAACCTCTTCTGTCTTCCCTTCCAATAAAGCTGGATTTTGATTTGTTGGGTTTTTTTAAACTTTACTTGTTTACTTTGTCGATAGGTGGCATAGGAGAACCATTTGGTTTGATCCCGGCGACTGCACACTGAACCAAAATGGAGTGATCCCACCCACTCTAAAAAAAACCCATAGGGGTCCAAAAAGGTGCAGGTAGGCAGGTGGAAAAGGATCAGGCTGGTTCACAATTACCAGAAGGTCATGTGGCTGCTGGAAAATGAAGCCGACAAGCCTATTCCCAAAAGCGGTTCAAACCGTGGGATAAAGTGCCATTTGATTGTGCTCTAGTTTTAAAAAAAAACACTCAACCTTCATATGTATGACTAAACAGATTTATTTATTGAGATCTTTAAAACATGAGAGGGCCGGAGAATTCTGTTGTGTCCAACCTATGGTGTTTTTGAGTACAGCATTCTGTTCACATAGTTGGTAGCCAAACGTGAGAAATCTACAAGGAAGACATGACTGCACTGGCAAATTCTTCTTGCTTCTACTCTTCAGCAACTGATAAACAGAGACACACTGCCTGTGGTACTCTGGGAACAATGCATCAATCATGACCGGCTGGTACTGAAACCTTATCCTCCATGAATTTGTCCAATCCAAGTGTCATCGCTGTTCTTTATGGTAGCAAGTTCCGCATTTTAACTATGCATGGTGTAAAGTTTTTATTTATTTATCCTGAACCTCCTACCATTCAGCTTCTGTGGGTGATGTTGGATTATGGAAAAAGAGAGCATTGATTTATTTTCTACCCAATTTTTCCACATCATGTGTAGTTTTAGATGTTTTATCAAGTAATGTGCAGGTATCCCTTACAGTTTACCAAGTTGATGAGTCCCAAATGTTGCAATCTTTCAACATAAGAGTTACCCATTGACCACACTGGTGGCCCTTTTCTGTACCTTTTCCAAACTACTGTATCTTTTTTTTCCAGATATGGTTACAAGAATTTAGACAATGTTCCAAGTGTGGTTGTACAAAAGGTTTGTACAAGGGCAATAAAATATTGGCTGTTTAATTTTTTAATTCTTTTTCTAATTAGCCCCAATGTGGAATTTTTCCTCTTCCTCCTTTATTTTGTTTACAGTAGTTAGGTACTGGTTGGCATTTTGACTGGATTTTTGGCTGTTCATCTCCAGCTCAGATCACATCACTGAGTGCTCATATTGGTTATTTTGGGCACAGATTTTGTACATGCAATGTAAGAGGACCTGCAAGGATACTCACTTGTCTTCAACTCATTATTTAAAGTTTCTGGGTAGGAGGACTTGCAAAATTTGACAGGAACATGTAATAGCAGCAAGAGTGCAGCTATATTTTGCATAATACTTTAATCTGCTAGATTTGTCAGACTGAGAGGATCTTTCAGTGCTTTGTCTTTGTCGAAAGTTTCATGAGGGTTTAATGTTTCCTAATCCTTTTTGATCGTAATGATAGAAGTTGAACTTTCATGTTGCAGCATGTAAAAAGTGAGGTCCTGCTCATAGGCTGTTGGACAGAGGCCTGAGAAATGTGATTTCATTTTCATCCTAAGTATTGTGAAAGTTGCTTTCTGACTGTTTATATCATTCGAGTTCAGTTCTTGCAACATTTTAGCAAATTCTTTAACCAGGGTTGGTGAGAAAGTGGGGAAAACATCTTGTCTGTTTCATTAAAAACTCCACTGAGATGTTTTTCAGACTTCGTTAAAGTGAATCCACATTCTACGAATGTTTCTATGTGCAAAGTTTGCTTGCTTCTTCTGCAGAATATGTCTGGACAGTTGCATAATGGACACAGAATAAAAGGAAATTCATTAGAGAGCTGTAGCCTCGACCCTATTCATGTGCTAGAGAAACTGGCTAATTCATCACAAGAGTGTAGTATCAAGTAGTTGGAGGACTTCAATTTTATGGAAGTCTTCCCACATACATTTGAGTATGCTTAGACCGCCTACCCGCATATGTATGTTCATACAGCATATCAGTAGAAACCGATGACTCCACTGGGGATAGGGAATCTACTCTGGAGTTTTGATTTCACTTTAAAGACCTTTCAAAGATACAGACTGAGTTCCACCTTGATGACATTGGAATTACCAACTTCCATTGCTGCATTCAGTAGTGAATTGCCCTGTTTCTCTGACTCCTTAAGAGGACTCGCAGTAATTAAGGATGTGTGAGAAATTCACTCCATTATGTGCGTTTTTTAAACATTGATTTCCTTGATTCTACACCTCCCTAAAAGAACAAGCAGAATTGATTTTCAGTCATTTGTACATTTTTTTTTCATGAAAGACAAATATGATCAACAACATCATGCACTTTTTGAATGTGCACACACACATTTATTAATTCAGAGAGGGTGGATCTGTTCACTAAAGCCTCCATTCAAGTATCCCTTTGAGAAACACACACATACAAAAATATTGTACAGCTGTTTTTTGTTCTGGCACTGAATGGACTTAGAAAAAGAGGAAGTATGTGCAAATGCGATCTACATACCCCTTGAGGTAATTAAGGTTGTATTTGCATTCTAGAGGTGTAGAAGGATCAGATGGATAACTCCAGATGCCAGCAGTAGTTTCACTGATGAAAAAAGCCCTATACAGGCATTGGAAAAACAACAAATGAAGAGCGACAGTGAGTTGTCCTGGGTTTTTCGGGCTCTTTGGCCATGTTCTGAAGGTTGTTCTTCCTGACGTTTCGCCAGTCTCTGTGGCCGGCATCTTCAGAGGACAGTGAGCATCAAAGCACTGTCTATACCTCCCAGTTTCCAGGGGGTTCCCAAAACAAACTGAGAAAGGGTTCTCTTCTACTTACAAAAGAACATAAACCAAGCTGCCTTATACTGAGTCTGATCTTATACTGAGTCAGACATCCACTCCAATATAGCCAACACTAGACTGACAATGGCTCTCCAGGATTCTTTCCTATTCTTACTTGGAGAGTAAGAGGTGGCTGTGGACACTGGTGACTCCAATGTCAAAAGGGTGACAAATTCACTCCAGATGAGGCATCCAAAGTATTAAACCTATTTTGGGGACTATGCATGTGTGAACACTTCAGTTTAGTCCAAATAGTTTGTCTTACAAATTGTAACCAAATTGCATGGAGCCAATACATATCCCACTCTCTTCCAAAATCTTTCAAGTGTTTGTATTTGTATGTGTGCACACACATTCACACACACACTCCTGAAAATTGGGAAAATAAATGTCTGTCCTGGAAATTGGGTGAAAGATAAAACTCAACCCCTCCATGGACGCTAGTTTACATGCAAAGCTCCCACTAGTTTTGTTCCTTGTTCCTCACCCTTGACCAGGAGCTGTGCAATTTATATAGCTGTTAGGTCCTATCCCTAATGTTACTGTGACTTACTCCAATCTCTCATGGCAGCCCTCATTTCACACATGTTGGCACTCAATCAATTGGATTAAAATCTGTAGTCTCACAACAAGAAAAAGATCATCCAATTCTTCCTCGTGAAAATAAAGAGGATGTTACTCTCTCTCTCTCTCTCTCTCTCTCTCTCTGTCTCTCTCTCCTGCCATTACAAAATGGCCACTGATCATATGGACAGGAATTCCCTCTCAGGGACTCCCTAATTGAGGTTTCCTGAAGAGCCCCGGGCTTTTCATTGCCATTTAAGCTGTCAGTCTCCTTCTACTTTGGGCTTCCTGGTTCTGTTACAGTATTACTTTCATTTTTCAAAATAAGTGTTGAAAAGCACACACAAAATACCAAAGCAATATGTGGTAGAGACCTCCTTCTGAGGTGGTCAGTCACTGTTTACACATGAAGAATAAGGACAGTGAAAATGGCGGAGGGAGTAGAACTGATGCACTCCTCTTCTTTGCCTGGAAACTTTGAAGACAATTTCCAACTTCTTGTATGGAGGTAAAAAAAATTTTTTTTGCTACATTTGGGGAGCAAACATTTCAACCACATGTTTGGAAGCATTGGCCTCTAACTGAATACTGTATTTTATGGAATAAGGTAGTGAACTGAACTGCTGTGTCAGGTGTTGTATATTCTCAAAATGAAAGGCTAATGTGTATGTGATGCTTTTCATAAACCTGACCGTCAGAAAAGCCTGAATATTCCACTTCTGCAATACATTAATTACTCTAAATATGCAAAGGTATGCAAACAGAAAAGCAAATGAGTGTTTCTAATTAGGATTGAATGGTAGCACATTTGATCAAAGTAGGACACTATGTACTCCTGAGTGGTGCATATATTTTCGGCCAATTAGTCAGAAATAAGTTTTTTGATGGCTGATTCCACCTTTATAAAATTGACTGATTGTCATCAAGAAAAACACCACATACACTGTTGGATTTTTGCTGTCTTCTATACTACCACGCATCAATAGCAAAGGCTTAATCTAGAATTTACATACAAGGGTCAGTGAGTAGATGTTAATCCTTTGCACCAACCACTTCTTGCATTTGGCCAATGCACAGAGATAGCAAAACTCCTTCTGCCCTGAAAGGAGTACATGGCCAGTTGTTGTAATGGAAGAATGGAGGAGTTGTGAGAACCACTGGAAGAGCTGATTTGGTGTCATGAATAGAGTATTGGACTAGGATGCATGGGACCTGAGTTTAAATATCTGCTCAGTCATGGAAAGTCACTGGGATCAGCAGTGGTGAACTATTCTTTCAATATCTTCTATACCAAAAACCTTATTAGAGTCACTCTAAGTCAAAAGCTGTTTGATGGTCTGTAAGCCTCACTGACCTTTCTCTGGTTGGCGGGTGGCCCCTTCTCCATGCACAGATCCGGGGATTCAACACTGATGGTTGCAGCAATAACAGGATTTAATGAGACCTGCAGAAGGGATGAACAAATGCCAAAACAAATAAGAGTCCATATTTGGGATTAGCTGACCTCACTAACCCCAGGTCAGCCTCTTTCTTTTGCACCTTGAAAATATTTATAAAAATACAGAAAGCAAAACTGCTACTCAGGCTAAATAAGAAAATGGCATACACCCACTCCCCAAATTACCATTCAAATGCCTTTTAAAAATTCCTCAAAATGCTCTTAAAGTATTTATTTG
Organism: Pogona vitticeps; assembly: GCF_051106095.1. Taxonomy (NCBI): domain Eukaryota; kingdom Metazoa; phylum Chordata; class Lepidosauria; order Squamata; family Agamidae; genus Pogona; species Pogona vitticeps. The sequence continues at coordinate 43,835,968 of NC_135784.1, forward strand.
GAAAGCCATTATCCACAAATTATTATACCTAACATTGGTGCTACTTGTTTTTCCTAAAAGAAGCAGCTGTCTTTTAATTTTGGGGCTGCTGTCACTATCTGCAGGGATCATGGAACCCAAGAAAGTAAAATATGTCACTACCTCCTTCTACAGTGGTGTCTCGCATTATGACATTAATTCGTTCCAGCGAAATCGCTGTAGAACGAAAACGTCGTAATGTGAAAAGAAAAAACCCATTGAAATGCATTAAAACCCATTTAATGTGTTCCAAAGGGCTGTAAACTCACAGTTCAGCGAAGATCCTCCATAGGGTGGCCATTTTCGCTGCCTGTGCAGCGAGGAATCTGTCCAGAAAACAGCGGGGGGGGGCATTTTGTTTACCTGGTGGCCATTTTGAAACCGCCGATCAGCTGTTGGAAAATTGTCGTTTTGTGAAGAATCGGTTCCCGAAGCAGGGAACCGATCATCGCAAAGCGAAATTCCCCCATAGGAAACATCATTTTGCGATCACAGTTTCGTCATTAAACAGGGCAATAGTAAAGCGCATTGGGATAAACGCATTGGGAAAGCAGCTACCATGTTCTCTAGACTCACAAAGAGAATATGGCTTAATAAGAAGTTGACAGCATACACCAAAATACAGGTCTATAGAGCCTGTGTCCTGAGCACACTCCTATACTGCAGCGAGTCCTGGACCCTTTGTGCACGGCAGGAGAGGAAGCTGAACACCTTCCATATGCGTTGTCTCCGATGCATTTTTGGTATCACCTGGCAGGACAAAGTTCCAAATAGAGTAGTCCTAGAACGAGCTGGAATTTTCAGCATGTATACAATATTGAAACAGCGCCGTCTACGTTGGCTTGGGCACGTCGTGAGAATGGCTGATGGTCGGATTCCAAAAGATCTCCTGTATGGAGAATTAGTGAAGGGAAGCTGCCCCCGAGGGAGACCACAGCTGTGTTACAAGGACATCTGCAAGCGGGATCTGAAAGCCTTAGGAATGGACCTCAACAGATGGGAAACCTTGACGTCTGAGCATTCAGCCTGGAGGCAGGCGGTGCATCATGGCCTCTCCCAATTTGAAGAGACACTTGTACAGCAGACCGAGGCAAAGAGGCAGTCCCGAAACAAGCAAAACCAGGGAGCTGGACAGGGGACAGATTGGATTTGTCTCCAGTGTGGAAGGGATTGTCACTCTCGAATTAGCCTTCTCAGCCACACTAGATGCTGTTCCAAGACCTCCATACAGAGCACGATACCATAGTCTCTCGAGACTGAAGGATGCCTACATGACATGATGATGAGTAAAGCGAGGCACCACTGTATTTGCCAGGAGCTGATGGGACCAGTGGCCATGATCTTAGTTTTTTTGATGTTGAGCTTCAGACCATTTCTTGCACTCTCCTCTTTCACCCTCATTACAAGGTTCCTTAATTCCTCCTCACTTTCTGCCATTTCTTATAACTAGTGACCTCCAAATTCATACCAAATGTACATATATACTCAAACTTATCAAGGTTTTCAGAATTCATTCCCCAAACATATAAAATAGGCCATTGAACAACACTAGAACTGTCTGTATATCTTTCCTGTTTTCTTCAATTACTTCGCTTCTTTCTAAACTTATAAAGATTCATTAAATTGGGGAAAAATACATAGATTCTTAGTTACAAGAGCTCCTAAGGGGTCCATTAAAAAGGGAAAAATGAGGTTTCTCATTTGTGTTATTGCTTCTGGAAAGAGGCATAGCCAAGGATTTAATGCATACTCAGAGAATTGATTGACATCTTCTGTGATGGATAAAATAAATGAAACAGAACAGCATGGATTTTAAACAATACTGTACTATAATGATTTTTTGCAAAGCACTGAACAGCTTCTTCCTTTTAATCCCAACTCTCCACAGTCATCTTTTCAGTTCTAGTACTATTTCATTCTGAAACACGACTTTGAAAAACTCTTCTCCCCTCATCAAATTACCAAAACTACGTTTTCTGTCCCTGTATAGTTATCTGTGCTCCTGCCACTGCTATCCATCCCAGCCCTGCTATTCCTACTAAGCAGGCTCAAGCAGAGTTCTAGGAGATGGTGGCACTAGGGGTGCACATTCAGCTTTGCAAATATTTGGAATTCACCAAATAATGTCCTATTCGGATAGTTTTGAATATATCCAAATCTGCATTTGACAGTATTGACCATCTATAATAAATAATTCCTAATATTCAGAGATCCATCTTCTCCTATAGATTAGAAAACAAAAGGCTAGGTTTCTACTTTGCATAGGAAGAAGTGAAAGTGAAACCTATTTCCTAGACATCCTAGAGTGATTGTGCCAAGGATAATGGAGGCAGAGAACTCAGTGTCTCCTGCTTGGAATTGCCCAAAGGAAGGGAGCTGATGTGAGAGCAACACCTATAAATGATGTGTTTGCCCAAATGAAATCTAGAAGCTGGCACAGACACCAGAAGGTATTTTTTCACATTAAGAGGTGGGAATAGCTGCTTATAAATCCCTTGACCATTTGCTGTTAGGATATACCCTGACATCTGAGCGTTCAGCCTGGAGGCAGGTGTTGCATCACGGCCTCTCCCAATTTGGAGAGACCCTTGTCCAGCAGGCAGAGGCAAAGAGGCAGTCACAAAAGGAGAAAAATCAGGGAGCTGGACAGGGGACAGATTGTACTGTATTTGTCTTCAGTGTGGAAGTAGACTCTTGAATTGGCCTTCTCAGCCACATTAGACGCTGTTTCAAGTCCTCCATACAGAGCACGTTACCATAGTCTCTCGAGACTGAAGGATGCCTAAATGATGCTCTGGTACAAGTCTGCAGTGCAGCAGGTTTCTCTGTGTCCTTTTCTGAACCTTCAACTTACATTTACATTCTCCACATCTCATTGTATATTGTTGACTTAATATAGATAGGAATAGGATTTAAGATTAGTAGATTTATAAATATGTTAGATTTAGGTCCCCTTGGAATATATTAGCAAGAGAATAAGATTTTGTTATATATACACAAATATATTAAGTTAATCAATTTTGTGGCTGTCTGTGTGATTTTCATTGTAAGGGTTTGTGTTCTGTAGTAGCAGAATCAGCTGGAAAAGAGATTTATGAGGAGCACCAGATATTGCCGTCCATATCCATACCATGTTGCTCCATCTTATTCAAGTAAGGGTTTTCTCCTGGCCCCCATTCCTCGCAATTTTCTTGTGTGCAAGGCAGCATTGTGGTTGGTGGGAACTCCCCTTCAAGTACATATACATATGATGTGGAGGAGGAGGTGACTGAAGGGATTCAGTGGGACACAGTTTCAGAACCTGTCTTCTGCTTCCTCAGTGCTGCTGTCTTTCCAGCTGGCATTCCTTCTCTTCCGGGTTCAATCAGTATGCCCATTATAGTCATTTCCTAATATCTAAGCACTGCTGGTTGTTGGCATGCACTCTTTTTGTTTGGCACTGAAACTGGGAAGGCGTCAAGAGGATACAGGGGAATCCTTTAAAAATGTCTCGCTTGTTAGCATTTTCTTTAAAAGAGAAAATAATTACTATATAGTGTAACAGACTTCCAGATACCCAGAAGTTCCAAATTTTTAAAATTCAAAATTTGGAATCCGATGGGTGGTATTTCCAAATTCTGAATCCAAATGTGGGTGCCAGAGTGCACATCCCTAATGAAAACCACAGATCTTGCCTATTGTTTAGCAATGAGGTGGGGCCACCACTGCAGCTAGTGGTACCAAAGTGAGATGTAGAGGGGAGGAGGTAGTGGTCGGGAATACATAAGACTTCCGGCAGTGCAAACCAGAGGAACAAAGCAATGCTGGGCTCTCTGGGTAGAAAAAGAAACATCAGTTGTTCCACTGGACCCGCTGAGCCATTCCTTTAATAGAACTGAGACTGGGAGGGCTAACCCTGACCTGAGGAGGTGAGGAACTGCCACAAGTAACCCATGGACCTGCAATAAGGAGGCTGTCAGGGAAGATATCCAACAATGACCTCAAGTAGATATGTAGCAAGGGAAGGGGAATTTCTCAGGGGATGGTTTATACCTAGAGGTCATTACAGGATGAGCCCACCAGAGCCACCTATGGACACCAAGCCCAAAGCTTGGCCAGCTGTAGAGTAGAGCTGGGCAGCTTGGAGAAGCATTGTGGGAGGCTAGGACATTGTTACTGCAAACAAGCTCAAACAGCCAACCCCATGAATGGAGTTTGCTTGGAGGTCACCTCCTGTGAAGCCGTGAGGGATAAATGCTCTCTTGCAAGATCTCTATTGAGTGGAGGGAGTCTACTTACCTACCACCCACCCAGCAGGAAGTATTTAGCTTTTAGTGCCTGTTACTCAGAACAAGGAGAAAAGGGGAAAAATCACCATCAGTTAATGACCACCCTTTAGAAAGCCCACAATGCCTTGAAGTTCAGCAAATATGAATTGCCCTTCTCATCAGCAGTGAGGGCCATGCTATACATTATAAATGTTTTCGCCTTGGATGCGTCAAAAGTCACAAACCAGAAAGTAAACTCCAGTTAATGAGAATACTTTCTAATTCACTATGATTATGAATGGGTCCAGAGTCTGCAGCATAATAGACCTTGGGTGCCACAAGAAGGGTGATGTTTCGTGGCCACTCCATAATGATCTTGCCCAGCAACTCATGCATGTAAGAGTGACTGATTTAAAAGGCATGCAAAGATCTTGCACAAGAAGAGCGTCCAGGCTCTTTTGGATCCCCATATTAGCCACTTAACACCTGTAAGGTACTGGGGCCATCCTCTCTATCTTTACCGTGATCATGTTTCTACTATGTCAGGGAAATTAAATTCCCCCGTTTCAGGTTTTAGGTCCTTAACTCTGAGCAATATCAAGATGCAAGCTTTGCAGTTACAAGCAGAAATCCTTTAAGAGTTAAAAGAACATTTGTTTTTCTGACCATGAGGTTTTGCAGTTTTGCAGATTAGCTGACTTTTAACTCAGTGATTTGCCACAAGGGAGAAGTGTGGAATGGATTTACAAGCTGACTGTGCAGACATGGAAGCTTTGAAATAATGCATCCCCCCGCTTCTGAGGGAAGGTTTTATTGCCTTTTGCTTTGCAAAGCTAGTGTCTTATAAGTTTCTGGCACATGAAACAGCGTTTCTGTTTCTAATCAAATAAGTGGACTTGACGAAAGTAAGAATACACAGGCATCTGTGGGACTTGGCTAAAGTGGGAGCCACTTTGGAAAGCGCCCCTTGGAGACTCACAAAAGGGAGATGGGACCCCATTGTCACTACTTCCGCTCCCATCTGTCCCCTCAGACACAACAACTTCTCTTGGGCCTTGAGGGAATTGGTGGATGTGGTGGTGAGATGGCAGTGGTGCATCTAGAGATCTGGAGGAATGTGTTGCCTTATGAGACTGGACATCTGCTTTTTCCACCCATTAGGGAATCCATATCACACAATTTACATCTTTTTTTGTTGAGATTGTCCACTTTCTCTGTGGCAGACATGATGTACAAAGCATCCTGATGGGATGGGATTTGTGTTCTCCCAGCTCCATGTTGATGATGACAGTATATTCCCTGTCATGTCTTTTACTGCTTAAGGCAGTAAAGAAGAGGAGAAGGGGTGACAGGTCAGGTATTTTATTCAGGTATTTCAAACAGTTCTTTTTCAATGTTGATGATACCCCTGACAACTGTCCCTCACATCCCAGTAACTGCTGATCTCAAGAACGATTATTATGGATATGGTCATCTTGATTCATTTTTGTAATACTTTTCAGAATCTTACCGAACATTCTTTTCTATCTCAGTTCCATATTGGGAAATTCATGAGTATTGTTGAGCATTGTTGCACCCAATGTACACATTCATTCCAATGAATGCACACATTTTGCCCATGAATTGTGTGTATTTTCAAATGTATGCAGTTTTGCATGCGTTTTCCTAACATATGTATGGATTCCTGTGTATTTTCCCCTCTTACCAAAATGCATTATAAGCCTTGATGGCAAGACTGAATTTGTCCCGTTGCCAATTTCAGGTGGTGTGAGAGGGATGCTTTTATAGGGAAATGGGGTGTCAGTCGTGTTCCTCAGCATGCACCCAATTGTGATTTCCACCTGTTCCCAGATGGCCCCAGAGCTCCTTGGCTCTGTGTGTGTGTGTGTGTGTGTGTGTGTGTGTGTGTGTGTGTGTGTGTGTGTGTGTGTGTGTGTGTGTGTGTGTGCGTGCGTGCGTGCTTGCTTGCTTGCTTCTCTCTCATCCCTTTCCTGCCTCAACTCTGTGATGTAACAGAGACTCAGCCCCTAAATGCAAGTTCTGGTTCTGAGGGAATAAGATACCAGGTGATCTGGCCATCCTACATACACATAAGCTATTATGAGAATTAAAGCTGTGTTCAGAGAGAACAGGAAAGCTTGGGGTGCATGGCAGATGAAAAAAAATGTCCTTGTGAATCATAATGACACTGCACTTTGACCTTCCAGGCCCTGCCACTCACTCTGTTACATCACCACACAAGGCTGAAATAAATGAATATAGATTGTGAAGAAATTATTTCCACTACATGGCACATATATTTGGAAAGGGGGGGGGGGAAGCAAGAGAAGGCAATATATCAGCAATTACAACTGAAAATAGAACTCTGCTAACCTCACCTAACTCTGCTGATCCATATAACACCCTCTTTTTTCCCCCATCACTCACTTTAATGGCTCTGTTTTTTCAAATGTTTTATTGAGAATGATTTTTTTTCCAGCCAATTATTTGTGACCACTGTAACATAGCCAGTGACGCTCTCATCTTCAAACTCCTTCAGCAGGAACTCTGCAGTGTTGGAATATTGATTAATTCAGATTTTTGAACAAGCCATCCTTCAGAGAGGAAATATTCTGAAAGGAAGGAGATGGTGGGGGTGAACAGGGTCCGACATTTTACTTGCAAACTGGTATTTTTGAAAAGGTTTGGGGTTGTTTTTTTTCCACTGTAGATTTTGATCGGAAAAGCTTTTGTGAATGTTAGCTTTCACAGATTGAGAAGGTGAACTATTTTTAAAAGACAGAGCAAGGAGAGGGGAGGTGGAGAATGAGTGAGAGAGAGAGAGAGAGAGATGGATGGGAAATGTTTATCACTTTTGTTTGGCCTTAACTTTGATTTGTTCATATTCAACAAAGAAGAGAAGCAAGTGCGGTCAGGAGATTTATGATGCTCTGTATTGACAGTTTGTGGGAAGTAGCTGTGCAGGTCTATTGAAGTAGCTGCTTGATAGGACTTATTATGAACTGAATTCCAGGAGTCTATTACACTGTGACTCAGTAAGCTACATTATATTACCTCCTAACACAATTTCAATATTTACTCCAAAGGAATGGAGAACACAGACAATTTATGCCCAAGCAGAGAGAAATAAGGAGGGAAACAATGGTGTAGCTTTGCCTAGATGGAATGCGAGAAATGGCAGGCTAGGCCTGGGGCCCGAAAGGAACTAGAACAAATCCTAGTTTCATTCAATATTAGACTCCTGAAGAAGCCATGCTTGTGAGATTATAAGGATCTGAGGGGTGTCATATGGGGGTGTCACCTTCCAGCTGTACCTCTCCTGTACACTAGATAGTCAGATACTTCGTTTTGATGATAAGCAGGGATGGAAAATGTTGTTGGAGTGTGAGAATATTTGGCTTTTTGGGAAAAAATGAAGGACCTACAGAGAAGAATTAGCTTCAAGTCTCCCTACTTGTCAAGTCACTCATTTTTTTGTTAGTTCTCCTCAACTGGCACTTGATTTCTCAATAACTCAGTGACCCTGGTAAGAGAAAAGAATTAAAATTCAAGGTTCTTCATAGATCTAAACAAACAGCATTCTGCAGAAAAATAGTGACTGGTTAATGTACAGAGCTTAATTGGTTAACTAGCTTCATGACTGACTCACTATATGACTTGCTGACTGACTGTTTTCTGACTGATTTTAAAAAGTGGGGAAGGTACTCTTGGGTAGAGAGGGATGGCTTTCTTCAGAACTCTGAGGTAGAGAGGGAACAATCGGCTGCTGCTGGATTGATTGACATACCCCCCAATTCAAAAAGCCTCTCTCAGCAGAAACCTCTTAAAGGCAACATGGATGTGTGTGAAATAATTCCAATAGAAAAGATGCCATTTTACTTTCACATTCAATTTTTCTATAGTTTAAGTTCTTTCTGTCTTTGATATATATATATATAATGTGGAGATTTGGGAGGGAAACATCAGAAACAAATGGAAACTAAAGACACCCTCATGTGCATCAGCCAACTCAAAAGGTATAACAATTCTCAGCAGGGAGGGGACCTACCTGTCAAGCAAGTGTAAACGGTAAGGAACATCTTAGAAGAGAGGTGACAATTCTGATTCAATATTAACATGGTTGGTAAACAATGTTTCAAAGGCAGACTTCTTAAGAGTGAAGTCCCTGGGCTTGGATGCGTGAAAATGTCAGTTTCAGTTTCTCCTTCATTTGAATCACCGTTTCCCCCCCCCCCCCACACACACACACACATCCCAGATACGGGAAAAAAAAGTTTGGATAAACTCATAAACGGCATAAATGGAAACAGCAACCTCACTCACAGAGAAGCAGCCCTACCACCAAGAAGAAACTGGATTCTAAGCAGCTTCATGTCTGGTTATTTCTGGGAAGGAAGGGCTCTGAGGCTTACCAGGGATTTTCAGGTGAGGCTCAAAAAGACGTCTGCCTGAAACGCTGGAGAGCTTCTGCCAGTCAGAGTTGACAATATGTGGACCAAGTAGTATACATACTGTGCAAGGTGCATTCTTTTTTAAAAGATTAATCAAATGTTATCTAGCACTAGGGTGTATATGGCTTGAATGGCCCTGGGGGCAGGTTACATGAATTATTGAGGGACTCCTGAAGGGGAGATGGAACAGTGGAATGTGTTCTTCACAGAGTAGATACCTTCTGATGGCTCTGCTTTGGATGGCTCTTCATGAATGATTTTTCACACACCTGCTATTGGAAATTCTTTCAGAGAGTGATTCGTAGACCTGAAACTAAAACCTTCAGTAAGCAAAGCATGCATTATACCACTGAGCAATCACTTCTGCTTCTCCTAAGTACTTGAATTTGTTCTCTCTCTCTCTCTCTCTCTCTCTCTCTCTCTCTCTCTCTCTCTCTCTCTCTCATTTCTATCCTTTGCATACTGTCCATTCAGGAAGTTCAGTGTGTCTGCAACATGCTCTAGCACATTTCCTGATTATTTCCTGCTCAGAAAGTGTCTCCTGATTGAGTTTTTGAAGAAGTAGATTTTACTTCTGTTATTATTCATCTCACTGATAAGCTGCATTAAATTCAAAGATTTCCATTTAATATATAGAGAGTCCACAGCTTCAGAATAGTTGTAGATGAGTCCCATATTGATATCGCTTTTCATGCTCCTCGGATTCAGATTCTTTACCTGGCTTGAAAAAATGATTAGCATAGGGCCATGAGTGAACTTTCTAATCTAGCACACTAAAGGAGATAAGGCTGCAAGTTTGCAAGGGATAATTTAAATCCATTGGAATTGAAAGCTGCTGGGTTTCCCCTCACATACTCCTTTTAAAGAAATATCCAGATTTTACAGTCTGTCATTGCTGCCAAAGAGCTGAAGGACTAGTTTCATAGATTAACCTACCTCACAGGATTTTAATGAAAAGAATTAAAAATTAAAAATGAAAGTTCATTTCAATAATCAAGGCAGAAGCAACAGCAACGAAACAACAAACATGTTAGGATTTATATCACATGAATGAATGAAACACTACAGATAAAGGTAATTCCTTTATATGGGCATCACAAATTAAAAAGAAGCCATATAAGGCATCTCCAAAGTCAATGAACATGAGAAATTTTATTTGTTTGTTTTTTAACTCACCTTTCTCCTTTAAAAGGACCCAAAGGGGCTTACAACAATTAAAAGGCAGCTTTTGAGTTAGTAACAATGAGTATGCAATACTAAAAGGATTAATGAATACAGTACCAAAAACACGAGCAATACCAAAACACATTCAAAACAGTAAGGTACAACAATCCATTTAAAAAACCCCACTTGGCAGCCATTCACTCTGGAAAGGCTTGCCTGAAGAGAAAGGTCTTTGCCTACCTGTGGAAGGACAGCAAAAATGGGGCCAGTCTAGCCTTCTGTGGGAGGGAGTTTCAGAGCCTGGGAGCAGCAATGAAGAAAGTCCTCTCCTGTATCCCCACCAAAGGCACCTGTGAAGATGGCAGGACTGAGAAGGAGACCTCTGATGATGATCTTAACACTCGAGCAGGCTCACTTAACACTCACTTAACACAAATCCTTGTCCCTTAGCCATCTCAGTTAGCATTGTTGCTCTTAGTGATATCCAATTAAAACTGGGACTGTGGAGAAATAGAGACCTCTATTATTGGTTATATGTGTCCTCGATGTGGATATAAGAGTGCTTTTATTGGTACTGCAATTGACATGTTATTGTTCTTTAAACTTAATTTAGTAATTGTCTGAGAATCAACATGCGTTTGGCACAGACAGCTCATAACTGGAGCATAGAGAAGCTGACTGTGAAATATATAATTTGATCTGATTTTTATAGGCAATGTAGAACTCAGTTAACAGGAGTTAGAACATATTGCTATATCTGTACTAATATTTTCTTTTTCATTCTTCTATTATGGTATAATCAGCTGTGATCTGCAGTCCCTACTTCATCAATTAAAACTTGCCTCTAATTAATGAATGCATGTCTTCAGTTAATCTGGGTAATTTTTAATTGGTGGACGCTGACACTGCAGTGTGCTCTTAGATCCTCCATCTAAGACTCTTGTGACCGGTCTAATGTCTGGTACTCTAACAGATGTACAGTATAATGAATCTGTGATTCTGAGCAAAAAGGTGTATTGATGTCCCAAGAAAACACAACAAATGACAACACTCTGAGATTACAGCCCCATGGATTTGTACATGGATATGTACGTACATGGATTTGTAGGCCTCATAAATCTCAGCAGGACATTTTGGGCATCCTTCAGTCTTGAGAGACTATGGTAACATGCTCTGTATGGAGGACTTGGAACAGCGTCTAATGTGGCTGAGAAGGCCAATTCAAGAGTGACAATCCCTTCCACACTGAAGACAAATACAATCTGTCCCCTGTCCAGCTCCCTGATTTGGCTGGTTTTGGGACTGCCTCTTTGCCTCGGCCTAATGGACAAGGGTCTTCAAATTGGGAGAGGCCATGATGCACCGACTGCCTCCAGGCTGAACACTCAGACGTCAAGGTTTCCCATCTGTTGAGGTCCATTCTTAAGGCCTTCAGATCCCGCTTGCAGATATCCTTGTATCGCAGGTGTGGTTTCCCTCTGGGGTGATTTCCCTGCACTAATTCTCCATACAGGAGATCTTTTGGAATCCGACCATCAGCTATTCTCACGACATACCCGAGCCAATGTAGATGTCGCTGTATCAGTAATGTATACATGCTAAAAATTCCAGCTTGTTCTAGGATTACTCTATTTGGACCTTTGTCCTGCCAGGTGATACCATAAATGTGTCAGAGACAAAGCATATGGAACGTGTTCAGCTTCCTCTCCTGCTATGCACGAAGGGTCCAGGACTCACTGCAGTACATAAATGCAGGAGCTTATAATCTAAAAGGGCACAATAAAAAAACAGAATACAACTCCAAAATGCATCATCTAATAGTTAAAATAGTTAAAATAACTATACCAGATGGGTGGGATATAAATCAAATAAATAAATAAATAAATAAAAGAATTACAACTTTCAGCAGTCTTTATTTTTTTTTAAATTATTATTTATATCCCACCTATCTGGTCGGTTAAGACCACTCTAGGCAGCTTACAGCAAAAAAACACACAGAAATATATATATAAAAACAGTTTCTACATAGTAAAACACATTTCACAAGATGGGAGCAGACAATGGGAAAAGGAAGGAAAGAAAGCATCAGAAATTGACTGGAGGGAAGGCCTGCCGAAACATCCATGTTTTTAATTGATTTTTAAAAATACCCAGCGATGGAGCCACACGAATCTCTGGAGGTAGGTTGTTCCAGAGGCGAGGAGCCACCGCCGAGAAGGCCCGATTTCTTGTCTTTTCCTTCCGGGCCTCCCTCGGCGTTAGGCTCCTCAGCCTCACCTCCTGGCTCGCATGGGTGATTCGGGTAGATCTTGGTGGGAGTAGGCGTGCCACCAGGTATCAAGGCCCTAAACCATTTAGGGCTTTGTACGTAAGCATCAACACTTTGAAGCCAATGCGGAACCCAATGGGCAGCCAATGCAGTGCGGCCAGAGTGGGCGAAATGTGTTGGTATTTTTTCACTCCACTAAGTAATCTGGCTGCTGCATTCTGCACCACCTGGAATTTCTGCAACAGACTCAAAGGCAGCCCCACGTAGAGCGCATTACAGTGGTTTAATGAGATTACGAGCGCATGCACCAAGGTAGTGAGCGCCCCAACATCGAGATAGGACCACAGCTGGGCTATCCACCAAAGATGAAAAAAGGCGGTATGGACCATCAACGCCACCTGAGTTTCCATAGTGAGCGCCGGGTCCATATGGATCCCCAAGCTGCGGACCCCATCCTTGGCGGGAAGAGTCACCCCCCCAAAAGAGAGGGAGTTTCCCAAGCCCCCAATTGTGGGGGCGCCCACCCTCAGTACCTCCGTATTGTCCAGGTTCAGCCTCAGCCCGTTCTCCTGCATCCATTGCAGTACAGTCGCCAGGCAGCGCTGTAGGGACAGAACGGCATCTCATATCATGAAGCATATTATTGGACACCCATGAAAAATATTCTAAGCACTCACCCAGCCAGACCAATTTGAATCTATAGAATACGATCCATGTTGTTATTGTCTGCTGCCACTGTTGCTGCTACAAGATGCCTTACACTCCTTGGTATCAGTGTTATTAGCATCCCGTTTGTGTTATCTTGGCTATTTCCATACCAAATTCAAGGTGCTGTCTTTGGCATTAAAGATGTAGAATAGCACCTTATCTGAAGATCATTTGTGTGACCCTGCCTAAGTGATTTATTCTTGGCCCTTCTGGTAGGGGTTGCTCTGCTGATAGATACCAGGAACAGAGGCTTCCCGGCAGTGACCTGACTAAAGATGGATAAAGCTAGGTTTTAAAAGTACAGCCCCATAATAGCCCATCTAGCATGGCCACTGGCCATGTAAATACCTCAAGATTTATGTCACTTTTCTCCAAAAACACCTTTCTCCCATCTCTGGGCTTACCTTTTTTTTTTCAGTTTTGTCCCTAGGATTTTATTCTATATGATTTCATCACAGCTGGTTTTGTAAAAAAAAAAAAAAAAAAAAAAAAAGATAGAAAGAAAAAAGGTATATACTGCTGAGTGCTCAGTTCTTGGAAGGTTTTGATAGTTTCAGTGTTTGCATTTTGCCTGCAAGTGGATATCAGTCTCAGACATGGGGAGCTGAGGACCTATCAATCTCCCCAGGTTCTTGATATGTCTATAGTTTATTTATTTTATTTTATTTTTACGATTTTCATGTCCCTTGCTTGGTGCAATGTATTTGCAAGTCTGTGCATCTATGACCCAACTGCAAATAAGGCCAATCTAATGCATGGCTAATGCATATTTTATTAAGAATGTAATGTTTTACATCAATACACTATATTGATAACATAAAGCAATAGCTGCACATGCAGAAAAACAAATGTTTCAGCATAAATCACTATGAATGTTCAGTCTGCATGACAGCTCATATATTGTTCTCGTTTATCAATCAATATGTCAAGATACTCTGTTGCACAGGATGGAATTAAAGCTATTGTCAGAGACATCTTCTTTAACTCCTTAAAAGCAGTAAGTGTTCACAAAGTGCTCATTCAAGTTCACCTTTTTCAGAGATGTTTTCCCAGGACTTTTCTCTTGTCCGTCATTGACGAAGAAGTAGGTCAAAGGTTAATTGTGCTTAATTAGGCTTCATTAAGAGATAATGCAGCACCTTGAGTCTTCTAATTATGTCTGAGTATTGAATAGCAAAGTCATAACATCAGGAGGTAATGAACTAGAAGCCATGCATTCTCATGCACTGTCGCACCTCATGCCTTGTTATGGTTTTTCTCTATTGTCTCAGGTGAGGCATAAAGTATGTGGCATAATAAGAGAGGAGACGCAGGATGCAGTTTTCAACAGTATCTTAAACACGTTCTTTAAATACCCAGATAAACGGATTGTGTGAGTGATTAGATTGTCTCATCAAGAGAGACTTAACATTTCTTATTTTGTTCTGGTGGAAATTGAAACAGTAGCAATCAAAACGTATTATCTAAGGTTGAACTTTGCAAAATTTCTGTCTAGTTGATTTTGTTTTGTTTTTTTAAATTACTTGTTTCCTGATTTCTTTGTCCCTTGGTAGAAGTTTGAACATTCTTACCTCCTTTTTCCCTTGTAGAACATAGTTCACAATGAGAATAACAGAGGCAACTAAAAAGGTGCTCCTGACTGGAACTTTCTTGCATGTTTGTGCAGGCTGGACTCTGTCAACATAACGTTCAGAGCCACAAGTCAAACATCAAATCAGGCAACTGGTGATTGGAAATGCATACACAGCAATTTGCCACTGAAAGTTACATGGATGGAGTTCCACTGGTAGGTGTGACTAACAGGATTTGGGCAGCTAAATTAGAAAATGAATCCGTAGCTAAATAATTTATCATCTAAAAATAGCCATCAAATTAAAAAAAAAACCACTTAACGGGGGGAGTTAAAAATTACACATAGACAAAATAAACACCTCCACAATCCCCATTCACCCACAAAACATGTCTTTAAGGCCATTGGGGCAGCATATGCCAAAAATCTGCAACATGTCTATTCTCAGACTATAAAACATTATACAGTCCTAAAAATCGGTTTAGTGGGATAACCCAGTCCTTTTCCTTGTGCATGCACAGCTTTGCATGTCAGGAAAGACAGCTGGAAAAAATGAAATTCTACTAGAATACTGGGAATGGGAAACTGTTGCTCCTCTGGATATTTTGGCCTACATCAGTTCCAGCCAGCATTTCTCCTGCTTAGGGATTGTGGGAACCTTAGAACATTTTCTCATCCACTGGTTATGGAGATCTCATTATTCACCCCGTATTCTACAATATGTTTGCGGAACTGGCCATAATCTAGGCATAAAGAGGCAACAGCTTTGGGTGCTAGATACTGGATGGCATATCAGCAACATCTCCCAGGCCATTATTCTTTCTGATATCACACACGTACAAACACACACACCGTTCCCCTTTGTTGAGGATACCATTGGCTCATCTTGTTTCCTTAAACAATGTCTAGCTTGACATACTGTATTACCAAACTAGCTGCTCTCCCCTGCCTAATTCTGAATGGATTTACCTGGAAAGTCACAACCCTCATGCTCAGGTTGCAACCCTGAAACTGAAGGAGTGGGATTCTACTGGCATGGAACCTGTTTGTTATACAAATAATAAATAATAGTCATGTGCTGTCAAGTCAGTTCCGACTTATGGCAACCCTTTTCAGGATTTTCCAGGTAAAGAATACTCAGAAGTGGTTTATCATTCCCTTCTTCTGGTGGTACCCTACAGTTTGCTCAAGGCTGGCTAATCTTACAAGAGGCACAGTTGGGAATCAGATCTGTGGCTTCCTAAACCACTGAGTTATCCAGCCAGGAAAGAAGTCCAAATTAATTAAATCATACTTATGATTATAGGAGACAGTAAGCATCTGGGGGATTTTTTTTCCAAACCCTTTAGGGTTTTGAGCATTGTGCCTTTGAGGTTATTATTATTATTATTTGTAATTTAAAAAAAAGAAAGGGGATGTAGCAAAAGTGGGAACAGAGACATAATGGGTGCTACAACTCAAAATTTAAGGTACACTCAGTCATCTGGTGTAACATTGGTTAGCTATTATTGGACATTAGATGCTGAAAAATCCCAAATGCTGATTCTGTGAAATTATTTCCAGTTTTTGTTGAGATGCCAAGATTAGAGGCAATTTTGAAAACAGTAGCAAGAAGTTATATGGCTAGAGAAAATTTGTTGTTTCTAGGCTATGTGTACAAGAGATAAAAAGGAGGCAAGCTTGCAGTTTTATAATGTAAAATGTAGAACCAGAATATTATCTTTCAATTACCCTTCAGTTTAATTGCAACCAAGATTGAACAAACAAACAAACAAAAAACTAGAATATTTTATCCCAACTGTAATTCTCTAGTATTTCAAAGGACAGATAGAACATATGTCCCTTCCAGGATATAAGCAGCAATAAGTGGAAGCTTCCTTAAATGTCTCTTTGGCCTATTTCAGATGTAAAAAGAACCAGAATTCGACTCTACATCCTTCCTACTTCCTATACCTTACTGTCTCACATCCTTCCTACTTCCTATGCCTTACTGTCTCATTTCAGAGTGGTCCTACCCACAGTGCAGTGGCAGTTATTTCCCGACATAAACAGAGAGGCAGAAGAGATGGGGTCAGACAGAAAGCCAATCATTCAGAAATCCAAACCACAGAAAGAGGAAACTGGGACACTGGATACTGAAGTCGATGTGTGCAAAAAGGATGAGTGGGATCCAGGCAGCCACACAGAAGTACTCCATTGAAGCCATATTTCCTTTATTCCAGTTCCAGCTCCAAATACTAGTGTCTTTACACTCAAGAATACAAAATACAGGTGTGTGGGGGAGTCTACCCAACTGCACAAAATTGTGCACCACTACAGCCAAATCAAGCACTGGAATATATATATAAAGATGAGGTAATGCATGTGGTCTGCTGGATTCCAGTTATTCTTGCTGTAAGTGATTGCATTGCTTCTTGGTGGTGGTGGGTAGGAGTTTGAGAGGCCGTGTTGCCAAATGTCCAGATTGCCTGAGCCCACTCTCAGACTTGTTTTGCAGAATTAATCAATTAAGGCTCCATAACTAGTTCAGCTGACCCACATAAGACTTAAAGTGGAAAGGTGATGGGGACGCCTACAGTATATGCAAACGCTTCCTCAACATTTGCATTTAGTATCCTAGAGTCCTTCCTCTTTCCTCTTGAATCCTGAGCTGAAAGATCTGAAGGGAGGGGATTCACACATTCACCTGAGTGCAGGTAGACACTTCTGCATATATAAGGTGTTTTATAGGTGGTATATGACTCCAAAAAACCATCAGAGGCTTATACAGAGGTGTCAAATGTGCGTTGGAATTGTAAAGCACAAGAGGGAAGCTTTTATCATACGTGGTAGACTTGTAGAGAAGCGAAACAGTACTGGATAGCAGTACATACTTTGTTACAAAAATACTTCTTTTTAATGTTCCACAAACCCCAGAATTGTTTTATTGAATATTATACCAGATAATATAGATAGGACAAAGTGTTATCTAATTATATATATAGTCACTGCAGCCAGAATTCTTTATGCTAAGAACTGTAAGAATTGGAAATATTGAAGCAAGAGGAGCTCCTGGAGGTTTGGGAAGGAGCAGAAATGGATATACTATTGCAAGTGTTGAAAGACTGTCCAATACATGGGATTTATTATAAAAATGGTTTGAGTCAGTAGATAGAGCTTGATTAACATAGAATTAAACTAAGATGTAACTGCAAGTAGGATTCTGGAAGAGCAACCAAACTGTAGAAGGGTGAAAAGTGGACTTGATATTTATTTATTTATTTATTTATTTATTTATTTATTTATTTATTTATTTATTTATTTATTTATTTATTTATTTATTTATTTATTTATTTATTTATTTATTTACAATATTTTTTTAGCCGCACCATTGTAACATGAACAATCAGAATTTGATGACAGTGTATTTTATGTTCTCCTTCTGCAAGTAGGAATCTTTTTTTTTCCTTCCACATTCCCCTTACCTTCTCCCCAGCTCAAAAAAAGTTTTTAAAAAGAAACTTTGGAGTCTCATTTTTTCTTGTCACATGGAGGCTTCTACTCTCACATTTGAGCAAATGTTTATAGAAGCTTTGTACAAATCTCCAGCTCAACCAAGGAAGGTCACAGATACTGGGTGGAGCTTTGAGCACAACACTTGCGTACACCATTTGCCATTTTTATCATCACTGGAGCAAGCTAAATGCCTAACATAGTTGTTGCTATGTGCTGTCAAGTTTTCTCTAGCCTGTGACAACCCTTTGAATGTGTGACTTCCAAAATGTCCTCTCCATAACAGTTCCTGTTCAGTCTTGCTAACTCAAGGCCATGGGCGCCTTCTCTGCGTCAGTCCATCTTATATGTGGTTTCCCTGTTTTCCTGCTGTCTTCAGCTTTATCAGCATGTCTTCTCTCATGATGTGCCCAAAGTACAACTGTCTGTGTTTCACCATTTGTGTTTTAGAGAAAGTTTGGACTTGATTTGGTTAAGGGTTCACTTGTTTGTCTTTCTGGTGGCCCAATATATCTGCAAAGTTCTCCACCAGCATCCTGTTTCAAACCATATAATTTCCCACCCTATTGACTTTCATTAGTTCTTTCTAACCTAACCTGCTGGTTAGGCAGAAAGAACTAATTCAAACATTCAATTTTTAGGCATAGATCAAATACATCTTACCTAAAATATCTTAATAATATATTTATTGTAGAACTGCAGATCTGGAAGGGTCGCTATGCATCATTGAGCCTAGCTCTTGTCAGGTAGACAAAGAAGGGGATCGAACTCCCAGCCTTTGACTCCACAGCCAGATATGTCATGTGGAACTCTAACAAATACTTCTTTCTTTCTTTCTTTCTTTCTTTCTTTCTTTCTTTCTTTCTTTCTTTCTTTCTTTCTTTCTTTCTTTCTTTCTTTCTTTCTTTCTTTCTATTTATTTATTTATTTATTTATTTATTTATTTATTTATTTATTTATTTATACTTGTTTCAAGTGATAAAGTACACATCTCTTGGCAAGTTAGGACTAGTTTGGTCACCTTGGGTTGTTTCTGCTACTGTATGACATTTAGAGCACATGTTCCTTAATATAGCAGCATCTAGTTGAGTAATTATAGATTTGGCTGTTCAGATAAATACATACAGAAGAAAAAGTGCCTTGACATGTGTTGTCTCCACTTCTAGAATCCATGCACAGTTTGAATACATCAATGGGGTTATGGCTACACATAAGACCAAACTAGTATGGAGAAGCGTAGCAGGCATTTACATCCAAGAGAGATACACGGGAATGCCATATTTGCTATCTTGCAATCACTTTTGAAGACAATGTGAAACAGTAGAATAGCCCTGTTTAACCTCCACATGGATTTCATATGGCATCCACCAGCAGCTTCATCAGGTCCCAATCCCTAGGAAAGGGAAAAGCTGTTATCTCTTATCAGCAGCTGATTAAAGATAAGGTAAAGGTAAAGGTTCCCCTTGACAATTTTTGTCCAGTCGTGTCCGACTCTAGGGGGCAGTGCTCATCCCCGTTTCCAAGCCACAGAGCCAGCGTTTTGTCAAAAGACAATCTTCCGTGGTCACATGGCCAGTGCGACTTAGACACGGAACGCTGTTACCTTCCCACCGAGGCGGTACCTATTGATCTACTTGCATTTGCATGCTTTTGAAACGCTAGGTTGGCGGGAGCTGGGACAAAGCAACGGGAGCTCACTCCGTTGCGTGGATTCGATCTTACGACTGCTGGTCTTCTGACCCTGCAGCACACAAAGGCTTCTGCAGTTTAGCCCGCAGCGCCACCACGTCCCCAATTAAAGATAACAGTCTTGCATATGAGAGAGAAAAAGAGAGAGATAGAAAGAATGGGAAAATTTCATACCTGTTTAAAATGGGTAATAAGTGAGTGTGCTCTTGTGTGAATGGAGAATGAATATGTATGTACATAGACATTAATGGGGAGTGAGGGAGTGCATTTCTTGAGGCTGTTTGGGCTGCAGTCTGCCTGACAAATAGTTTTATGGTATCCTGCTATGTGAGATTCACACGTGCCATCAGCAGTATGGCAACCGCTTGGAAACCCAGCCGTGTGGCCACAGTTTCACATGGCAAGCTGTTCCTGTAAAGCTCCAGCTGCTTCTACCACACTTGTTCCATCATTTCTTTGTAGCTTGCAATCATCTGGTGAAAAATCTGGAATCATGTGGGAAGTGGCTTGCACAAATGGTGGCAGGAGGGTGGCGAGGTTGAGGGGCTAAATAGAGAGTCATTACGTAGGATGTACAAACTGAAATTCAGTCTTCTGCTCCCATTGTTTTAATGTTAGGGAGCATTTAATTAATTGTTGGTTATGATAAATTAATTTGCCTTTTTAGCTTTTTTTTTTTTTTAAATCCAAATAGAGATATGAGTCACTCCTCTACCACATAGTGTCATCTGGATGTTTTTGTTCAAGCTTCTATCAAATAGTAGACAAAATAGCTGTATGGAATCTGACATACAGTATAAAACAGTATAAAACATGACAGAGATCTGATTCACATACCAATCAGTATGTTCTAACTGCGACTAATAATGGAAAATATAGGGGAATGGTCTGTTAAGATGGAATTTTCTACTTAAGTTTTAAAAAGTTACTTTTTTTGACTACAGACCCTAGAATTCTCCCACCATCATAGCTAAAGCTCAGTTTTTTTTCAAGCTCTGAATTTGACACAGAAAAAAAATAGACACTGTTTTTTACCTTCTGAGCATATGGTATTCATGGAAAGATTTCAGGTTATTTCCAAAATCATTGGCATGCCAACAAAGATGAAATTGGAAAGAACTAATCTGGGGAGGGGGGGGAACTAAGTTGTTTTTTTAAAAATGAAAAGTTTCATTCCAGGGACAAATAAAACCACATGGCTTTTGCAGCACAAGATTTCTAAGGACATAATTCTACATTCCCTCTGTTTCTAAAATTCCCTTTCTTATGATACCTCTGATACCAAATGCATAAAATCATGCATAAGTATATGTTTTAAGCAGACTGTAATATTGGGAATCGGCACACATGCAGTCAACTGGCAGGTGCACAGGACAATTCTAAAGAAAGCCCTGCGTGCACCCAGATGAAACAGTTTCATGAATTCTAAACCAAAACATAAGAACTGCTGATTAGCTCAGTGGTTCAGGCATCTGGTTGCAGAGCCAAAGGTGGAGAGTTCAATTCTCCACTGTGCCTCTTTGACAGGGGCTGGACTTGATGATCCTTAGGTCCCTTCCAGTTCTGCAGCTGTAAGATGGTGGTGGTGGTGGTGGTGATGCCGATGATTAGTTTGCCTTCAATCTAAAATACAGTGACTACCTGAAAAAGCATTATCTTCTGGAATGCTAACTTTTGATATAAATTTTATGTTTGTATTTATTTTATTTATTTGTATCCCGCCTATCTGGTCGGTTAAGACCACTCTAGGCGGCTAACAGCATAAAATAGTATAAATTTTTTTAAATAGAAGAAGCCTTAGGAGAGGGAGGAAACAATAGGAGAGGGAGAGGAGAGGGCATCAGGAATTGCCTGGAGGGAAGGCCTGCCGAAACATCCATGTTTTTAGTTGATTTTTAAAGATACCCAGCGAGGGTGCCACGTGAATCTCAGGAGGTACGTTGTTCCAAAGGCGAGGAGCCACCGCCGACAAGGCCCGATTTCTTGTCTTTACCTTCCGGGCCTCCCTCAGCATTTGGCTCCTCAGCCTCACCTCCTGGCTCGCACGAGTGACATGGGTAGATCTTGATGGGAGTAGGCGTTCCTCCAAGTATCGAGGCCCTAAACCGTTTAAGGCTTTGTACGTAAGCATCAGCACTTTGAAGTTGATGCAGAACCGGATGGGCAGCCAATGCAATGCAGCCAGAGTGGGTGAGATATGTTGGTCTTTTTTCACTCCACTAAGTGTAGTATATTGTGTCCTGTTTGACTGAATTTACTGTTGTAAACTGCCCAGAGAGTGCACTGTGGGGTGACATACGGAAGGAAGGAAGGAAGGAAGGAAGGAAGGAAGGAAGGAAGGAAGGAAGGAAGGAAGGAAGGAAGGAAGGAAGGAAGGAAGGAAGGAAGGAAGGAAGGAAGGAAGGAAGGAGGGAAGGGAGGGAGGGAGGGAGGGAGGGAGGGAGGAAGGAAGGAAGGAAGGAAGGAAGGAAGGAAGGAAGGAAGGAAGGAAGGAAGGAAGGAAGGAAGGAAGGAAGGAAGGAAGGAAGGAAGGAAGGAAGGAAGGAAGGAAGGAAGGAAGGAAGGAAGGAAGGAAGGAAGGAATAGAGATGAACCTTTGGAAGAGATTGCTGTTAAGAACTCTTAGAATCAAAGAATCATAGAAAAGTAAAGTTGGAAGGAGTCTTTAAGGCCATCAAATCCAACCCCCTGCTCAATGCAGGAATAAAAATCAAAGGATATCTCCCAGGTGGCTAAGTTTTTTTTTGAAAGCCTCCAGTGTTGGAGCTACGGATAGGGTTATTTGTATACGACTACGAATATCCCCATGCAGCTGAACGTAATGAGGGTCTGACCCGGTGGCAGCAGCGGCCTCATCCTTCCAAAAGCTCCCACAGCACTGCTCTCTTCCCACTCAGGTAGCCACTCTAGGCAGGGGGAGGGAGGACGAGTCTTCCTGCACGGCTGCTGAGTGGCTAGCCGATCCGGAAGAGAGTGGGGCTCCAGGAGTCTGATGGGGTTGCTGGGATCAGGCAAATCACTACTTGTAGTGACAGCAAGGATGTGTGTGTATGCTCACAGGTGAGCATTGATAGGCACAGTAGTAGGAGAAACTTAACCATCCTACACTTAGAGGTACAGTATGTTGAATATTTTACCATTTGCCCATATCCTAAAATTATTCAATACCCCCACAAACGTAGAGAAATACTTGGCCCTGCTTGAAATCTCTCTCTCTTTCTCTCTCTCCTTGTCTATACTGGCATACATACATAAGCTCATGAAAAGTAGTATGGTCATTGTAACATTATCATCATCAACACAAATGCTTAGAACAACTAAACAACTAAAATAAATTCTCCAGGCATTGTACAATACAGTTAAATCAATAGTAATACCATATTCATATTAACACGACAAGAAACAATAGGTCAGTAAAATCTAGCACTGCATAAAAATTTCAGTATAACCAATAGAGTATGATCACATCCATAAATGTGCTCATCAATATGGCAAAACATTCAATGATTATTACAAGCTACAGTATATTCTCATGTGCAGGCACAAATATGGTTAAATGCAGAAAGGTCTTGCCAAGAGTTTCTCACATCCTGCCATTCTTTATCCCTCGGGGACCAATCTTTGTTATGGAAGGAGCAGAAAAACCTGTCGCACCTTTTAGAGGGGGAAAAAAGCATTATAGCCTTTCTCCCTCTTACACAGCAGTTGGACTGAATATTTGATAATGGAGCATGTGTGATATATCATCTGGAAGTGTGATTCCTGCTCGAATTATGCCAAGAATTTCTTCCAACACAATGTTTGCTGAAAGCAAGACCTAGCAGGAATCTAGTCTCTTGGCCTTGGATCTCTTCTAACAAGGCAATAATGATAAAATGTTCTGGTATGTTATTTCCATGTCTTAGAAGCCTTTGAAAATAACTTAGAAAACATTCTGCAAAAATACAAATGGTTCACAGTTAAATATCTAAAATTGCAACACATAGATATGTGGGAATACATTATGGCGTCTTTTAATGTCACAGAGTATGACGTTTTCTAGTATCAAGCTATCAGATCCAAATCCCATTGGATGTCTTCCACTGATCCTCTAGATCAGTGGTTCCCAACCTTGGGTGACCCCGGTGTTCTTGAGCTGCAATTTCCAGAAGCCTTCACCACCAGCTATGCTGGCTGGGGTTTCTGGGAGTTGTAGTCCAAGAACACCAGGGTTATCCCAAATTGGGAAGCACTGATCTAGATCAAGAACTGTATTTGTGTGTGTGTGTGTGTGTGTGTGTGTGTGTGTGTGTGTGTGAGAGAGAGAGAGAGAGAGAGAGAGAGAGAGAGAGAGAGAGAGCGAGCAGATGTTCCTTGAAACATTTCTATGGAATAAATTTGTGTTGTTACAACTGTATCCTTGGATTTCCTATTCCTCATCTTCCTTTTCTTCTTGACTTTGCAAATTGTACAGAGCCCAGGCTATTTATTTTGGAAGCCAGATGCCAAAGAACAGTTTCCTGGGGGGGGGCTGTTTTGGGGGGCTATAATATGGATGTCCCAAATCCAACCTTTGCCAAACTTAGAGTGGATGGGGAGGAGAATCAGCTGAAGACTCGCTACACGTTTGTCATCTCTGACTTGTGTGGGGACTATTCTACTGTTCCTGGAGGTCTCAAGTTGCATAAACCATGAAATGGTTGTTTTGTTAGAGAGTTCGTGGAAGTTCATGGTTTGTGAATAATAACAAACTATGAACCATAACAAATGACTATTTTCCCAGTTCATGACCATCTCCAATCATCATATAGCTAAAATGGATAAGTCACAAAGCAGACAAAATATTTCAATACTTCCATCCACATTTGATTTAAAATCAAACAAATCTCAAATTCTTTTCTTCCCGTTCATGCAAGAAGTTTGCACATTTAATAAGTCCTAATACATATAGACCTATCTCTGAATTCTTCCCAATCTACATTAAATAAATTTGATAGATGCTGCTATTTTATACAATGACAGAGGCATTTTGTACCTGCTTGCCATGGTACAAAAGATAGGTAACCTATCAGTGAAAAAAAAAAACAGAGGTGGGAACTCTATAAATGAGAACTACCCATACAGTATGGCTTTATACTATACATCAAATAAAAGCCAGTCTTTTAAAAGCTAAGAACTCAAAGTCCTCTGCCTGGATAGGTCTCCCATGTCAGTTTTGCTTTCTCCTGCATTCATTTTTTAACACCTAAGTTCCTTCTGTCCCTTTTATGAGGACACTTGTGAACATTTGGTATATTCTTATATTTAAAAAAATGAAGTGAATGGAATTTTCACCCACCCCAAGTAACAGGGAAAACGCAGCGTAAGTATGAATTCAGTCTTCTTATCCTTTGAATACATCTTATCCATCACAGAACACAGTGTGTCAGAAATACCACCACAGAAGAGGTGAAGGTGCTGGATAGCTCAGTGGGTTTATGTATGTGGCTGTGGAGGCAGAGATCGGGGATTTGATTACTTGACAGGAGCTGGAATCTATGACCCACAGTTCTAAGATGATGATGACAATGAAGGAAGGAAGTTTCTTCTTCTGAAATAAAGGTGGCTTTCCAGATTTTTTAAAAATTGAAACTCCCAGCATTCTTGAGTGTGACCTATGTTGGCTGAGACTGAAAGGGATTGCAGGCCAGCAACTCTGGACTCGCCACACTTGGCCCATCTCCATTTTAAAGGTGTAACTTGAGAGAACTTTGGCTCCACCAGTGTCGAGCCAGAGGTTTTGTACCAATGAGAATTGCACATTTGAGTGCCCTTTTCTCTTATAAAGCCCTCCTGAATTAAGGCCATTACCCACAGAGTGTGAAAGGCAATTTGAACTTCTATTCAATTACAGCTGCAATGTGCTCAACACCAGCTCCCGTGAAACTGGCCAGCTAAACGGCTGTCCATAATTGCCTGTAATTGCAATAAGTGCCTCCCTTGTATTGTCACTTCTCTTAAATTAGCACCATACAGGGAACCCTGCTGGAATGATTAACAATGTGATTCATAAAATAGGCTTGGAGTCACGGATTATGCTTTTTTATGTCTACATAGAACACACAATGAAGCTGTTATTCCAGCTGGGCCTTCTGGGCAGGACTGGTATAAAAATGGAATCTAGGGTCCTTCGGGAGAATTCTTGTGTTGTTGTTGTTGTTGTTGTTGTTTTAACTAGCATTTGGTCCAAATTGGGATAAGCTGACAGGAAAGCTCATAGAAATCTGACTCCAAAATTATCACAAGAATGTAGCCTTTGATAGAAGGGCAAAATTGATCAATCAGAAGAAAATTTTGCAGTCATACATTTCAAATTGAATGTAGATTACTGCTACAATAAATGTTGATTTTTTTTAATTTCTGAGGACAGGGTAGAAGATTTGGAGAATTGACTTATTTCCCCAGTAATCCCTTTTAAAATGACAGCTCATTTCCATTGTTTTCCCTCTGATCTCACTTTGAAACATCCTTCTCCTTCTTAAAATAATAAATGTCTTTCTTTCTTTTTTTTTCTTTTTCTTTGTTTACCCCCAGCCAATTAGAGGTAGGTTTGACATATTACACAGTTGTGGATTCTAAGCAGGCTACCCAGTGTTTCTATGGATCAACTGCAGTGAAGTTCCTCGTTTCATTTTATTTTTTTAAATAAATCTCATGGCACCTTAAAGGCTAACAAATTTATGCTTGGGATTGTGATTGGTGGATGGTAGACCACATCTTAAAACAAATCTACAAAAGCTTATGCATACTACTACTACTACTACTACTACTACTACTACTACTACTACTACTACTACTACTACTACCACCACTACCACCACCACCACCACCATCACCACCAGTAGTAGTAGCAGCAGCAGCAGCAGCAGCAGCAGCAGCAGCAGCAACAACAACAACAACAACAACAACAACAACAACAAGATATTGCTCTTTGGGATGCCAAATCTACCCTCCTTTAATAGCAAGTGTTGTACTTGTATCTCACACAGTGGTGAAAAAGAACAGCAATGGCTAGTGTTGGGAATATAGAAACTATTTACATTAAGGAGAAGGAGAAGCTTGGCTGGCTCATATGCCCTACTGTTAGTGGATGGGGATAAGCGACACTTTCCAGCTCTACTGGGTCATTCTGAAGGGTTGTGGAGAGTGCATACAAGAAGGAGAATATGCTAAAGTGACTGCATGATATGAGGGAGGCTGTTCAATCCATGGAGGCTCGCCCCATGGGCCAAGATACACCAAAAATGGCATTCTGGATCATGTGGTAACCTCATGCAGATTCAACAGCCTCTCCCTATTGCTTTTGGGTGACACAAAGACGACAGGGTGGGTCTTGTGTCCTCTCCCTCCCCATTTGTGTTCTCCACCCGCTTTCAGAATAACCAAATGTGGCTACAGCTTATATCGAATGTGCAAGGCATTTTTCTAGAATATCACATTACAGTTCCTGTTTCCATTGTGAAATGTGATGCATGCAACCAGAGGCAGTGAGGGATGTATAAATGCTCTTTCACGTTCTTAGCTGATAGATTTATGACAGTTCAATCAGTAGTACAGGACTCTCTGGTGCATTCTCCGTACCCAGGGGGGCAAGACAAATTCCAGGAAATGCAATGCTCATTCCGGGCAACAATCACATTTCAATGTAACTGGGTCTTTGTTGCAGATATCAACAGCAACATCTAATTATAAAGAAGGAAATATCACCATTTTCTCTTATGTCTAGCAGTGTGGTTGCACTAAATCTAATGTTATTTGACAAGGACTGCTCAAAATTATCTTCTTTCAGAATGTGTTAGCAGATATAATCAGAAAACATTTTTGCAAAAGAAACGAGTAGTTGCTGCTATTTAGGCAATTTCACAGAGTAGCACAGAATTTAAATGGAGTATTCTGTGTCACATTGGGTAAAACAATTGCCCTTTCCTGTGCTAATGAGATCAAATTCAGAGAGAATTATTGATAAAGCCATTGGTTTTTTAAGAATTAAAGGCCAGAATCTAATCTGTACAGCCTAGTGGTGAGTTTTAAAGGGGCACCCTGTGTGTGCTAGACCATTCAGTATCCAAGCAATGCAGATTCTGAGATTTTCTTGCCGGGGGGGGGGCTCTGTGGAGGGGGAGGGCTGGCCCTGGACATTGCTTGCCTTAGATCATGAGGTTGGAGGGGGGGGGCAGCAGCAAGGGAAAGTAACCCAGTTTTCAGTGGCTGGTGATACTCTGTTGGAAGACAGCACCAAACTGGGGCTTGGAACTTGCCCACATCAGGGCAGGAGGGGAGGTCGGGAGGGACCCCCAGCTCTTGACCCAGGTTTCCACACTGTAGGAGGGCCCTGCTGCAGGAGATGGGGAAGTTATAGTTTAACTGTGGCCATAGTTTAATCCATCACTTGTGTCTAATCTTTATATTTTGGCTTGGTGGGGGCAAGGAGAGGCAAAGTATGTACACAGAACAAAGTTTAGCATAAAAAATAGCTCAGGCTGACCTATGAAATGCCTGCCACAACTAAAAAATTATAATTTATCATAAATTCTTGAAAGGCAGTCAAAGGTGAAACCATCTAAAACCTCATGGTATTACATAAAACAAAGTGCTTCATAGGACATTCCAATATTCTGGCATGGTGTTCATTCTAGTATTAAGGTACACTGATGGTTGGCAAATGTGTGAGAAATACATTTGTTGCATTTTATGCACCTTTGTGCACGTTGTGATTATATCCTATATGGCAGAGTGGCATCCACTACAGGTAAAGAAGAACTAACAAAAAAAATCTCCTGTACTCTACACAAATGCACAGAATTGTATACACTTGTAGGATTTTCCATTTTTCAGTGAATGAGACAACTCAGCTTTATAATATATGATAATGCTGGCATAAAATCTGCAATGATCATTGGAAAATATTTTATGCTTGAAAATGAGTCATTTATCAAATAGAAGGAATTTGCTAAGCATACAATAGAGGGAGTCTGAAACTGCCATATTAAAACAGTCTTAACAACTCCCGTAATGAAACATCACTGGAGTTAAAGCTGTGAGTTTCAAGTAGATGGAACAAGTAGTAGCAAACAGTAAAAACAGTTTTCGGAGAGATAATTACAATTTAAATGAGGGCCTCCTTCACTCTAAGATGCATGCAGCTTTGACATTATAGTTCTCCTTCATTTAACATTCAATAAATACTTGTTTCATCTCACAAGAGAGCCAATGGACAACAGTGTCATTTTGTTTCTTAGTCACCAATTTATCAGGAGGTTAGCTCTGAATATGTAGTTAGGTTTTCTTCAGTTTGTTGTAAAGGTAGTAAAACATTGATCTTTTATCTTAGAAAAAGCATCTGCGACCATTCTGTTCTTTGCCCTATTCTCTCTTGTTTACAAATCTGGCCTTCAAAAAAACGTCTGTGTACAACAGGTGTGTTGTTGTTGGATATCCAATATTTTAGAGTTTGGCCAGAAGTTGTCCCTCAAAATGCAGGAGAGAGCAGCATGTCACTCTTTGCTACATCAGGCAATCCAGCACTCAAAGGTATCACCTCAGAACAATTAATGGGCCTGCCAGCCCTGTGCATCTTCGATAATACCCTGGACCCCATATTGTTCTGAGATATCGGGGATTTGAGGGTAATTGCTTCTAAACTAGTTAAGCATATGCAAAGGAAAAATACTTTGAGGTGGCCTTCTTTTTCTTGGGAGGAAGAAAGACAACAATATCAGAAATGTTCTTACATGATGACTTTGGAGAAATTTCATCTTGACTCTACAGTATTTCCAAACACATGCTAGTCTCTGAGTGCAAAACTGGCGCATTTTTAATTAAGCCTCCTTTCCTGAAGTTACATTTCAGTATTATGGTTTGTGGTTGTTCCAGGTTTTTCGGGCTCTTTGGCCGTGTTCTGAAGGTTGTTCTTCCTTAGAAACACGGCCAAAGAGCCTGAAAAACCCAGAACAACCATTAGATCCCGGCCGTGAAAGCCTTCGTGAATATATTATGGTTTGTTTTGGAGTTTCTTCTTGAGAATGATGATAGACTGATGATATCAACTGGTGGGGGAAAACTCAGCATATTGCAATTTGCTTAAGAATATGCTAAGCCTATGATATCAGACACCCTCTCACTTTATACATTTCTTTAGATATATATACAATCTTATTGTCTGAATGATCAAAAGTTTGAACATTTGAGCTTTAGAATACATGATCAATATTTTTCTTTACATCTCTTAAATGGAAATATTAAAGAGAGTTGTTGGCTGAAATACTGATTATGTCTGTGCATTAACTATCTTTTCTAAAACATGATATGTCTTTTTGGTAAGTTGTGATGGGTGATGAGATGATGGAAACGAGAGGGAATGGGAAAGACATATTGAATATTAGTGGACTCGAAATCTTACATAAACTAGAAGAATTCACTCAAGATTGTGGGCATCTTTCCAAGAAGTGTTTATATTATATTTCTTTCTTCCTTTTCCTTTCAGAGCAGGATGTTAAAGTTAGTTTGTATGTTTATGTATGAAAAATGGGTCGGGGGGGGGAGAAAGAAGCCTCTGTTTTCCAGAGAAGAATGACTTTACCCCATTAAAATATTTTTTTATACAAACTTGGGGGGCATCACAGGTTACTTGGCTATTTTAAAAGGTCGTAACTCAAAAAAAGGTTGAGAACCACTGCTCCAAAGAGATGAGCAAACAAAACCTTGATATTCTGCTCAAGGTTGTATTTAAAGCAAGTGATTTGTCTTGCAATATGGGTCTCTCTCCACTGTCTCTCAAGACCCAAGATATCCCTAAATCTCCCAGCATTATATTCTGAAGAATAACAGCAACAAAATCCTCCAGACCCTCGTCACCCACCATAATTGAATTAGAAATATCTCTAAGGCCTGCTAAGCATAGCACGGTGGCTAAGTGATATGGCTAGAACTATGAACATCCCTTGTTTGAATATTGTCTTTTCCATGAACTCATTCAATAGCCTTAGATTGCTTGCTTCTAGTCTCCTACTACCCTATGAGAGATAATAATATAAATCCACTCATCTTTTGCAGCATCTCTCCCCTCTTCTGCCTTCTCTGTCAGCAACCCACACAAGGGCAGCGCTGCAGGAATCCCTGCCCTGCCTCCTCATCTGAATGGGTGGCTGATGGAGAAAGCAAAAGAGGGAAGAGACGCTACAAAACATGAGTAGGTAGTTGCACTGGGCAGGTGGGGAGGGAAGCCTGCACCATCCAAGGAATGGGCAAGTGTGCGAGGGGAGGAGGAAGGAGGAGGGCTGTGCCAGCACATCTGTATGAGCGTGTCTACAAACTGAGCCAGACCTTTGAACCAAGGTTCATGCCCGTCTCTAGCTATGTCTTCTCCAGGATGCAGATATGTATTTTCCCTGCATTCTGCTTAGGATTGTATTGGTCAATCAGTAGCAACACAATAGACCGATTTGAGAGTCCTTTTTTTTACTCGATTCTTTTTGGTAGCACAGGCCTTTTTATATTAATGTGCACAGTGTGCTCTTTTGAAGGGCTTGGAAATTTTTCTTTTGAACTACTGTTTCCAGAATCTCCCAGCCAATATGCTTCTAGGGTATTCTGGCAGTTAAAATCCAAAGTCTTTTGAAGTTCTTCTCTGATATGTAACATACTGATCTATAACTTCTATAACTTTCCTGCCATTTTATAATGAAGTACTTGGCTTGGTACAAATGCACATCTCCATCACTTGGTTTCTGTACTTTTGGGAAGTGCCAACAGAGGGTCAAACTAGACATTAACCCAATAGTTAACCTTCTAGTCTCCAACAACAGGGCTTGCCGAGAGATATATTCAATTCTTAAAAAAAAAAGAACACCACACATTATGAATGTGAGATACTGTGCTTCTGTTTTTATGAATTAAAATGCCAGGAAATGGCCTACTGTTGCTGCATAACATCATTTCTATATTGCCAGCAGGTTAAAGGATGTCGGGTTTTATACAACAAAGGGCAGCCTGAATGTTGACAATGTGTCCATGTTGCCGGTGTAACACTTTTAAGTGTTTGGGGGCTATTTGCTTACTATTGATGAATCTTGCAAATACAATTTCAGAAAAGGAATCTTTACATTTATATAACAGACAATATGAGCAATTACAACAACAACGAAACACGACAAATTGTGCACCCAAGTCCTTGGCAACATCACCAACACAGACATTGCTTGTAGAATTTGCAGAGTTTATGTGTCCCTTTGCTTTCAAAGTCAGACAAAAATCCAAGACATCTTCCTTAATTGAGTTGGGTATCCCTAATATAGGAGAACCTTCAAAACCTGAAAATGAAATATAAATACAATTGAATGCAATTCATGAATTCACTATGTAGATTCACCCCACCCGCCCCCAACACAAACATAGGAATTATACAGAAACCAAGTTGGCAAGGGCTTCAACAGTCCAAGAGACAACAGCAGCTCTGACTCCCTCATTTCTCCTGCTTTTTCTGATTAAAAAAAATCTGTTATTCACAGCCGTGCTCTTTCTTAGTTCTCACCTTCCAGGGCATTAGGGGAGAGCCAACTTACCAGACCACCCATTTATGCTGGCATGGTAGCCCAGTCATTTGGGAAGCTTGAAAAATTGTAGTAGCCAGGGAGCTCCTCCTGGTGTGGATGGCGATAGGAGGACATCTAAGGGGGTTGGTGGCTTCTCATTGGCCAACTGCAAAATTTAAATTTAGGTGCTGAGTGAATGAACCCAAGTGAAGAGGTTTTCACTTGAGTTTGCTTCTTCAGCTTAAAATTGGGAAATTGTCGGCTCCTCAGTTACATCACAGTTCCCTAGCCTTCCCTCCCTCCCTGTTTGTTAATGCTTAGGTAAAGGTAAAGGTTCCCCTTGACATTTAGTCCAGTCGTGTCTGACTCTAAGGGGCGATGCTTATCCCCATCTCTAAGCCGTAGAGTCAGCATTTGTCTGAAGAGTTTCCGTTGTCACGTGGCCAGCGCGACTAGACACAGAACACGGTTACCTTCCCACCATGGTGGTACCTATTTATATACTCGCATCTGCATGCTTTCGAACTGCTAGGTTGTCAGGAGCTGGGACAAGTGACGGGAGCTCACTCCGTCGTGTGGATTCGATCTTACGATTGCTGGTCTTTTGACCTTGCAGCACAGAGGCTTCTGCAGTTTAACCCGCAGCGCCACCACGTCCCACCTGTTAATGCTTAAGGTTTATTAATTCTGAGGTGTTGGTTTCTATGTTTAAGAGGGTGCAGGGTGATCATTTTTCTTTAAATTCATTAAGGCACAACTTTGTGGGTGGTTGGGGTATTGGGGTGGATCCAAGCACTTTCAGGGATGGCAGTTATGAAGTATTAAGGGATCCACCTTAAAGGGAACAGCGGATGGGAAATGGTTTGGCCTAACTGTGGGGCTAGGGGCCCAATTCAGTCCCCAGGTAGTAGGGTGGCATATGCCTGTGTGGCCACCACAGGACTGTCATCCCTGGTGGTTGACCCTCGTTGAATCATTGATGGGTGGTGGTGGCATCTAGCGGCCTTCCGGTCTCTCCATGCACTGGATCCATTCCCAGTGCTGGGCCAGAAAAAGCTGCTGCTGTAACCAATAAAGTTTTGTCCTTTTCTTCCAAAAATCTTTCAGCGTGTTATGTTATTTTATATGCCACAAGGCCCCAGTCTGCTCAGCCCTAGGCCAACAAACAATTCTATAAATTACTGCATTTGGAACTGGAGTTGTAGCACCCTGGTTTAAGGACCTCTGGAACTGCTGAGAGTACCACGCGGTTGTTCAAATATAAATTAGTTCCAGTACTAAATTGCTTTTTCTCTGGTTTCTCATATATTCGGAAAGGCTATTTTGAATTTGTCTCTGCGACTACCCTACATATGTAGTGGCATTATCAGTTAACATGAGGTGAACTTCTTTCCAGTGTCAAAACAGTAACTGATTGTGCCACTTGGCCAACATTTATAATGTCTTAATCTTCTTCTTCTTTCTTTGCATGAGAATCACAGATGGGGGAATATAATATATCATATATAGGCTACTTAGCTAAAAATAAGGTGTTATCTATCATGATACTAACTTTGTCAACATTTCCCCCATCATATTTCTCACATAGTACCATATGGTAAGAATTATTTATTTATTTAAGAAATCACTTTTGGCATACCTTGGCTCGTTCAGTGGGGGAATATAATGATACAGTTGTATTAATAGCTCTTTGCTGCCATGTGATTCTTAAACTTGCTTTGGGAAGCTCTGGAAATAGCTTATTACTGATATGATAAAATATTGTGCACAAACCTCCCCATTCATTTCTGAAATGCTGTTAATATGCACTTTACAATTACTGTATTAACTAATAAAGAATTCAGTGTAGCTAATAAAATATCTTACATTGCACATTGCAATCAGTTGATGAATTAAGGTAATATTGTAAGTAAAAGAAAAATGAATTCCACTTGAATGCAAGTGATATCTAAGACAAATTGTCCAGTGAGTTAAATATATAATATATTATGGGCGTTGGCTCAGTGCTCTCCTTGTCTTAGAACAGCCCTAGAAACTATGGCATATTTGATTTGTGGTCTTTTGCCAGATTAGATTGTGGTAAAAGTATGGATCGTACAGTGAGTTAGTTATCTGATTGCAGAGCCAAAGGTTGGGTGTTTGATTCCTCACTCTGCCCTCAGTGGGGAAAGCCAACCTGTGTAGCCTTGGCAAGCTGTACAGTCCCACAATGCCCCCAGAAGAAGGAAATGGAAAGCCATTTACGAATGCTTTCTAATAGAAGACTTTGAAAAGGGTCGCTGTGACAAACCCAGACCTACTGGGATCTATCACACAGTTACACTAAGCTGCCACCAACCATTCCCTATAATAAGTCACACAGACCAGGGATGGATTTTTAAACAATAAAAGAATAAGGTTTATTTTAGATACAAACAGGGTAAATAAAACAATCAGGTGAATAAAATAAAGTAACGTGGCTTATTCTCACACACACAAGCATACAGTTTGGTTCACCTAGAACCTTTAACTTAAAGCACAGACCCTGAACCCATCAGTTCTGGCTAACCAACAGACCCCTGAACCTTTCAGGTTGGTACTCTGACACACAGTAGTACCCTGTCAGACACCCAGACTCCCACAACAGCTTCTTCTTCCCCAGCTGCTGCTTCGTCCCAACCCAGTGTCTCACAGTGTCTGTCTCAGCATCTACCTTCACCACACAGGCATCACATATTTATACAGTACGCCCCTCCTCCTGATGTCCCGCCTTCCACTCCCCATAGGATGGAACTTTCCCTCCAAACCCATGACAGACAGGTAACATCAGTGCTGTTATGTAACACCTCCCCTCTTTAAAAGTTGTTTTGTAGGGGGAAAGCTAAGGTGCTTTTCACCAAAAAAACAACCTGTATAAAACACACAACAATAATTATCCCTACCATATTATACTTACATATACTTACATTCCACGTTAAACATAGCAAATAGACATTTAAACATTTATCATTTACATTACATCCATTTACCTTTATTAATACAAACCAATTTAAAACCAGGTACATTTTAACTTTTTGTTTTCATTATATACATATAGTCCATGTTCTTTCGCCGTCTTCAGTCTTCAGGTCTTCTTGATAAGGCGTCAGCAACACAGTTCACTGACCCTCTGACCACCTTCACTTCAAAGTCATAGTCCTGTAAGTTCAAAGCCCACCTCATAAGTTTGCTATTGTGGGTTTTCATTGTCTTTAACCATTGCAATGGTGAATGGTCAGTACACAGAATAAAATGTCTTCCCCAGATGTAAGGCTTGGCCTTCTGGATCGCGTAGACTATGGCCAAACACTCCTTCTCCACGGTTGCCAAATGTCTCTCACCTTTTTGAAGCTTCCTACTCAGGTAGGACACCGGATGTTGGTCACCATTCTCATCCTCCTGGCACAGAACTGCTCCTACCCCGCTGTTAGACGCGTCGGTGTAGATGATAAACTCCCGGTCGAAGTCTGGAGCACGCAGGACAGGATAGTTGATTAACGCCTCCTTCAACCTCTGGAACGCCGCCTCACAGTCGCTGGTCCACGGGATGCTGTCATCAGTCTTCTTCCTCGTCAGATCGGTCAGCGGAGCCGCAATCTCGCCAAACCTCGGGATGAACTTTCTGTAGTAGCCCACCAACCCAAGAAATGATTTGACTTTTTTCTTGGTGTTGGGTCTAGGCCAATCACGAACAGCTTCTATTTTGGCCTCCAGGGGTTTTATCATTCCTCCCCCTACCATGTGACCCAAGTATTTTATTTCTGGGCTACCCAGCTGACACTTGCTGGCCTTTACTGTTAGCCCTGCTGCACTTAACCTCTGCAGCACTAACTCCAGGTGTATCAGGTGATCTTCCCAAGTATTACTGAAGATCCCTATGTCGTCAATGTAGGCCACTGTAAAGTCACTGAGCCCTGCCAAGGTCTGGTCCATCAGCCTTTGGAATGTGGCTGGTGCATTTCTGAGACCAAAGCTCAGGACTCGAAACTCATAGAGACCAAAAGGGCTGCAAAAGGCAGTCTTTTCTTGATCCCTGGGATCAATTCTTAATTGCCAATATCCCTTTACCAGGTCCAATGATGAGATGAACCGACAACCCCCTATGGTTTCAATCAGGTTGTCTAGCCTGGGCATTGGGTAGGCATCAGGAGTGGTTACACGGTTTAATTTCCTGTAATCGACACAAAACCTAATGCTCCCATCAGGCTTGTCCACAAGGACTATCGGAGAGGACCAAGGACTAGAAGAGGGGACGATTATGTTCTCCCTCAGCATCTCGTCCAGCTCCTTCCGCACCTTGTCCCTATAGGGTCCCGTTACTCGGTATGGGGATACTGCCTGCGGGGGTGCATCCCCTGTGTGGATCCGATGCATCACTCCCTTCACTATCCCCGGCTTGTTGGAAAACACCTGTTGATATTTACTAAGCAGCGTTTTTAGTTCTTGCTGCTGGTCTTGGGTGAGTGCAGGACTGATATTGACCTCCTCTGGGTTGTATTTTACTTCCCCTCTACCCTCCCAGAAGGGTAATTCAGCTTCCTCACTCTCAGCTGCTTTTATCGCGAATAAAACCCTCTGTTCCCCTCTGTAGTAGGGTTTTAGGGCATTCACATGAACCACCCTCCTTGCTTGGTTCTCCTCCTGCTCTATTAGGTAGTTCAGGTCTGACATCTTGGAAATGACCCTATATGGTCCTGCCCATTTGAGCTGCAGTTTATTCTCTCTGCAGGGCCTAAGCCAGAGCACTTCCTCCCCTGGGTCAAAGTGCCTCTCTCTAGCTTTGCGGTCATACCATGTTTTCTGTTTGACCTTCTGCGCTTGCAGGTTTTCTGCTGCCAGCTCTAGATTTCGCTTTAGGTCATTCATCAAGGTGTCTATGTATGTCACAACATCTTGTGGGTCATCCTGGGTGACCTGCTCCCAAATTTGTTTGATCAAATCAAGGGGCCCTTTCACCCGTCTCCCAAATAGAAGTTCAAATGGACTAAACCCGGTACTGGCTTGTGGCACTGATCGATAAGCAAACAAAAGGGATTGCAGCTTCTGGTCCCAATTGTTTGGATTCTCTGCCAAGTAAGCCCTAATCATGCGCATTAGAGTCCCATTGAACTTCTCAGTTAACCCATTGCTTTCAGGATGATAAGCAGTGGTTTCCTTGTGCTTAATTCCACAGATCTGCCATAAGCGTTTCATGAGCTTTGATGTGAACGATGCGCCCAAATCTGTGATTATCTCTGAGGCAAATCCCATCCTGGACATATACCCCACCAAAGCATCGGCCACTGTGTTAGTTTCAATGTTAGTCAGGGGTATGGCTTCAGGATACCTTGTGGCATGGTCCACAATTGTTAGGATGAACCTGTTCCCCCTCTTTGTGGCCTTGGGCAAAGGTCCCACAATATCCACCCCTATGCATTTAAACGGAGTGTCAATCACAGGCAAAGGGCACAACTTTGCTTTGGTCCTATCGCGGTTATTCCCCTGCCTTTGACACACATCGCATTGTTTACAGAACTCCCTGATCTGCTTCCCTATGTCAGGCCAGTAGAAATTCTGTGTGATTCTCTGCTGTGTTTTGTTGACCCCTAAGTGTGCAGCAAACATGTCAGAGTGCC
Source organism: Pogona vitticeps (assembly GCF_051106095.1). Classification (NCBI taxonomy): domain Eukaryota; kingdom Metazoa; phylum Chordata; class Lepidosauria; order Squamata; family Agamidae; genus Pogona; species Pogona vitticeps. The sequence continues at coordinate 43,873,757 of NC_135784.1, forward strand.
CCCTTTGTAAGATCATGGGGCGATACTTTTCAGGTACCACCAGCTGACTTCTGATCCCATCTCCCCCTTTTGAGATATTCCTCAGGGTTTCTCTATATAAAATCCCCTTTTTCTCCAGAAATCTCACTGGGGTCTCAGGTGTTAGCTGGGCGTCAGTCACCTGTTCAAAACACTTTTGGAGAGTGGCGTCTGCCTTTTGCTCCTGTCCAAATCTGCTGTCTGTGGTTAAGGTTTCCACCACAGCTTCTGAACTCCCCTCTGCCTCCGTCTCTGGCTCATCATTACCCCCCTGAACTGTCCCTGTGGTGGCTTGTGAGCGTGTAATCACTAGCACCCGGTTCACATGTTCAGCCAGGTCATTTCCCACGAGCACGGCTGCTGGCAGAGTCGATGAAATCGCTATCCGCCAATCTCCCCTCCAGCCTTGAAAGTTGACAGGTACCTCTGCTACTGGCAGAGAGATTATCTGCCCCTCAATCCCTGCCACCTTCATGCTCTCATTTGGGATTATAAACTCCCTAGGGATGATATCTGGATGGCACAGGGTTACCTGGGAACAAGTGTCCCGCAGTCCCCTATACTGACGGTCAAGTATTCCTACGTCCACCCCTGCTGTCTCAAACAACTGAGAATCTGTTTTTATCAGCAAGCAGCGCTTTACCTCCAGAAGAGGACCATTTTCCTCAGCCTGATCAGCAGAGGCAGCTGTCCCAGACTGAGTAGCCATGGCAACAGGCTCCCTCTGTGACACTGAGCCTTGCTCTTTCTGGACACAGAACACAGCTTTTGGCTTGGTCCCACTAGAATTCTGAGGCACCATTCCCTTTAGCTGCTTTAATTTCTCACACTCTGAGATTAGATGACCCTTTCCCTGACAGAAATAGCATTTTCTGGTATATTTTGATTCTCTCTCATCTTGTTTTGGTTTTCCCTCCAAATTCTGAGGGCTTGGTTTCATGCCTGAGGGCTTCCCTTCACCATGGGCCCCTCCCCCTTGCTGGCTTTTCCCTGGTCCCTGAGAGTACTTGCTGTAGGTTTCTTTGGGTTTACCTACAGATTTCCCCTCACCCAAGGGCTTTCTTATTTGGGAGATAAAATCCGCGATTTCTGCGGCTGCTGCCACAGATTTCGGTTTCCTTTCCCTCACCTGGAATTTCAATTCCCCCTGCAGGACTGAATAGAACTGTTCCAGTGCTATCAAGTCTTTAAGCTGCTCATAGGTCTCTGTTCCCTCCTGCGATAGCCATTTCTCAAGCAGCCTCACCAATTGGGCCCCCACTTGGGTAAAAGTCTGTTCTGGTTTTTTAGTAAGGGACCTGAATCTTTGTCTCAGCTGCTCTGCATTTATCCCATGTCTTGCAAACACCAGTTTTTTAAACTCTGCAAAATCTTTCATCAATTCCTCAGGCATCTCGGCATAAACCTCAGCCAGGCTACCACTGATTAAAGACCGCATGATGGTCATCTTCTCAGTTTCCCTCACTGAGAAGTCCACAAACGCTCTTTCCACTAAGGAAAAGAACACCTCAGGACAATCTCCCTTGTGGTACACAGGGAATTTCTTCAGGTCAGCCTTAGACAGTTGGCCTCCCTCAGAATCCCTATTATTATTATTGTTCTGGTTCATCAGTTCCAGTTTTCTTAATTCAAACGCCATCTTCTCTCTCTCCATTCTTTCTTCTCTCTCCATTCTCTCTCTCTCTAATTCAAATTGCCGCTGTTTCTCTCTTTCCCTTTCCTCCATTTTTTCTCTCTCTAATCTTTCCTCCATTTCCCTCACCCTCAGTTCATGCTGTTGGGCTAGGAGTATTTTTCTGAGTTCTGGGTCCTGCTCTCCTGTGCTGTCACCTTGCACTGAGCCAAATTCATCCTCAGAACCTTGGTCAATCTGGGGGTCTTTCACCTCACTCATGTCTGCTACTTGGCTTCGAGTCAAGGGCATACCCCCCCTCAGAACAGGCTGCTTTAAAAAGTCAAGCCTCAAAATAAAACGACCACTTTTTTCCTTTTACCTCAGAACCAGCTCTCCCTAGAGATTGCTGCTGTTCTTCAGCACTAAAGTTGCAACAGTATCGAGTCAGAGCCTACCCCCCTCTGCTGGGCCTCTCAGCTGGCAAGCTAGCTCACTGTTGCTACGCAGATTTGCCTCAGCTTTTCCCGCCAAAACTAGGCTGCCTCAGAGCACCTAAATCTAAGTCTCCCCAGTTGGCACGTTCTTCTACTAGTGCACCTCCCCGTGAGGTACACCTAGAAGATTACCTACGCGCCTCAGACTGTCCCTGACTAGACCCCCCTTGCTCTGGGCACACTTGCCAAGGCTTTGCTGGACCGCTGGACAACTGGACCAGTCGTATCCCACACGCTGGACACCAATCAATGTGACAAACCCAGACCTACTGGGATCTATCACACAGTTACACTAAGCTGCCACCAACCATTCCCTATAATAAGTCACACAGACCAGGGATGGATTTTTAAACAATAAAAGAATAAGGTTTATTTTAGATACAAACAGGGTAAATAAAACAATCAGGTGAATAAAATAAAGTAACGTGGCTTATTCTCACACACACAAGCATACAGTTTGGTTCACCTAGAACCTTTAACTTAAAGCACAGACCCTGAACCCATCAGTTCTGGCTAACCAACAGACCCCTGAACCTTTCAGGTTGGTACTCTGACACACAGTAGTACCCTGTCAGACACCCAGACTCCCACAACAGCTTCTTCTTCCCCAGCTGCTGCTTCGTCCCAACCCAGTGTCTCACAGTGTCTGTCTCAGCATCTACCTTCACCACACAGGCATCACATATTTATACAGTACGCCCCTCCTCCTGATGTCCCGCCTTCCACTCCCCATAGGATGGAACTTTCCCTCCAAACCCATGACAGACAGGTAACATCAGTGCTGTTATGTAACAGTCGCCATGTCAGAATTTACTTGGCAGCACACAGTAGTAGTAGTAGTAGTAGCAGCAGCAGCAGCAGCAGCAGCAGTTGTAGTCATCGTAGTCGTATTCGTTGTTGTCGTCGTCGTAGTAGTAGAAAACCACCAGACACAGTCAAAATTATAAAAAACATTGACTGGTATTATGTAATAGATACAAGTTTTAACCAAAAACCTAAGTATCTGTTAAATATCGGTGCAGTGTGTATGCTGTTCCTAATATTGCAGTTTTTTTGTAGTCCTGATGCTGGGATTTGTGAAATCTGCAACTGCTTATAGTACGGTGTGAAATTTCTTGGTAATGTTCCTAAAGCTCCAATGATTACAAGGACCACTGAAGTGTTGTTGTTTTTTTCAGAGGCAAGATGTTTCGATTGCCAAGTCTCTCTACTTTCTTAGTTTTTCCAATTCTTTATTTTCAACACTGGCATCCCCTGGAATTGCAATGTAAATGATCTGGACATTTCTTAGTTCTATTACTACTATGCCTGGTGTGTTATGTTCAAGGTGTCTGTCAGTTTGGATCTGGAAATCGCACAAGATCTTGACTTCCTCATTTTCTGACACCTTCTCTATCTGATGTTTCCACGGGTTTTTGGAAGCTGGCAAGTTATATTTTTGCATAATTACCAGTGCACTAACTTTGCCACTCTATCATGTCTAACTTTGTAATGTGTTTGTGCAATCTTTGGACATTCACAGTGAAGTTTGACACAGTTTCATCTTTTTCTTGGCAGAGTTGACATTTGCTGTTAACATTAATTCCCTGGATCTTAGCTTTCATCATGTGGGTTTGGACCGCTTGTTCTTGTGTATTAAAAATCAAGCCTTCAGTTTCTTTCTTAAGGGTCCCCAGTTTTAGCCATGCCCATGTTGAATTATGATCATGATTTCCATCAATATTTCTCAAGTGTTGTGCATGTAATGGTTTATTTTTTCCAGCTGTTTAATTTCTTTACAGATTGTTGTTTCTGATATTGAGCCTTTGTTTCTGTTGTTTTCAAAATATTCTCCATTTTCACTGCTTTCAGTAATTTTTCTCTGCTTGTACTGATATAACCATTTAGGCTTCTTTTTTCTTCCTGTATTTGCAGTAATCCGTGGCCTCCGATTTTTCGTGATACATATAATCTGCCTACTTTTGGGATGTAGTGTGTGATGCATGTTCATTAGTTTCCATGTTTTTCTATCCAATTCTTCTAATTCATTTTGAGTCCAATCTATTATTCCAGCTCGGTATCTAATTACTGGAATAGCCCACCGGTTATGTTTGTCTCAAGTGTGCAGAAATCTGCTCTTATATTCCTGTTTCTCATATTATTATCAGCAGTGAACAGAAATTTGGAGAAAAAAACAGAAATTGGCCATATTCAGTAGGTACAGCTGTTTCCAATAAGGACAGGATCTTGTTGTACCTCTCTGGCACATAACTGTTAAGGTTAGAACTAAACTGACTCATTGCTCTCAACTGATTTCATAAGCCTTACGTGGCACAAGTTACTGAATGGGATTTTAGTTGGGACTAATGATTTGCTGAAGTCATCAGCTATGGTGATTTTTAAATCATTTTAATATCCCCCCCACAAAAGTTGGCTCCATTGGGATCCCTTTCTTCGTAAGAAAGCCACTGGGAATTGCAGGATAAGGGGAGAATCTTTAATATCTGAAAATGGCAACTGCTAGTAAAATCTATTGTAGCCATTTTATTTATTTATTTATTTATTTATTTATTTATTTATTTATTTATTTATTTATTTATTTATTTATTTATTTATTTATTTATTTAATATCTCACCTATCTAGTCGGTTAAGAAAGAAAAAACTTTACTCCCCATTCTGTGGCTCCCAATAGGTTCTCCATGATGAAAAGATTTCCAAGGGACTCTTGGTCCCTTGAAGGAGGAAAAGGAGAAAGCAGGATTTTTATTATTTGTAATTGAGTGAGAAATCTGCCGGGACTGTTCTTCTGCATATATGATGCTATTTGCTTTTAAAAATTGATTTTGATCTCTCTCTTTAATCAGTGTCACATGGTGTTTGAGTTCTGTTGTGTGCCACCTTGAAGAAGTTTACTCTAAAAATGGCTTAGTCCATTGTTTAAATAGATACTTACATTAATAAAAATTCAGTTCCTCTTCCTATTAGTGACAGACAAACTTAAACCCTTTCTATGCTTTACTCATTGCCTGTTATTCAGTGGATGATGATGATGATTAATGACAAAGTAAGAATGGAAAATGGAAATGCTTGAGGAATGTGGTCATTGCTATGTGCATCTGTGTAAAGTTTTCCAAAGAGGTAGTTAGTCAGTCTTAGAATGGGGTGGGGGCAGAGGGAAGCAAAAGGCTGGGGCACCATAAAGACTAACATATTTCTTTCCATATGAGCATTTGTGGATCAAAATCCACTTCCTCGGGCATACTTCCTATGCCTGAGGAAGTGAATTTTGATCAAGGAAAGCTCATGTGGAAAATAAATATCTTCAGTCTTTAAGGTGCTACAATATTTTCTCCTGGGAGAAGCTCCAATATGTGTAAAATCTGTACCTCTAGATGAATCTGTTGATTGGAAGTGGATTATTGGCAAGCTTTCATATTTCTCAGATATTCCAAATGAATTATCAGCTAAAAAGATAAAAAAAATCTTAGCTAAAGAAAATAATAATAACAATATGAAAACTTCATGTTTTGACAAAAACATTTAAAAATGATTTCACATGGTGTGAAAATGCAATACTAAACAAAACCGTTCAGATTACCGTAATGCAGAAGTAAAATGGAATGTGTGCATGCCTGAATCCATGCAAAAGCTACAAGAAACAGAAATAGATCATGTTGGCATTTCAGCTTTAACAGCAAAGGCAAGAGTGGCTTCGGGCATGATATTCTTAGTAGACTGAAGGAGCTCTCTAACTCCTTGCCACTGCCATCGGTTCTCCTTCACATGCTCTACACTTCTGGACCCAGTCTACCAAAAGGGAAAGCATGAGGCAAATAAATGCTGCTGCCCCATATTTGTCCCATTTTCCTGCTTAGAAAATGCAGAGGGTGTGGCAGTGAAAGTAAGAAAGGTCTCCTAAATTAACTGGAACCTAATATTTCTTTATTTAATATTTTTCTATGCTTTCTTTGTCCCATAAAGTGACTCAAAGCCGCACAGAAAAATTTAAATACAAGGAAAGTTAAAATTTATTTATTTATTTATTTATTTATTTATTTATTTACTTACTTACTTACTTACTTACTTACTTACTTACTTACTTACTTACTTACTTACTTACTTACTTACTTACTTGATTTGTATCCCGCCCATCTAGACTACGTCTACTCTGGGAGGCTTAACGTCAAAAGCACAATGAATCACTCAATTCAAACAATTAAACATAGAATAGTGTAAAAATAATCATCTAAAAATGTTTTTAAAATGCACTTAAAAACAGAAATCACAGAAAAGTCTAGCTTGAATACCCAAGCGCTGCTGACTTCTATGACACTAGAACCATCTAAATCTCCTTCACTTGTTTTAAAAGCTGTATCTTCATTTCAGTTTCCTTTCTTCGCGTTGGCTGATCTGATCTCAAGGGGTCCCATTGCTCCTCCTGAAGGATTTCTAAATAACGGCACTTCATTCTCGGGCACTCTGTTTCTTCCACTACCCTTCTTGAATTATTTTAAAGCAAGATGTTCTCTAAAAGGATTTATAACTTGCTATTAGAAATCCTCTTCATTGCTTTTTAGCCCCGTAGGATTTCACAGGGATTACAAAAGGGATTTTTTTAAAATCACTAGGGAAATATGGCTTTGGCTATTATACTTTAAAAAAGTAAATCTTAAGTGCAGCCTGTCAGCCAAGCATGCAACACATCTCTAGCCTCCCTCCCCCCACTCTCATGAACAGATCTTGTGGCTTGGAAAGCAGAAGACATTTTAATGAAGTATTCTAATTTTATAGGTAAACTGGAACAAACTGTGGCCCAAGAATAAATTCCTTGAGACAGAAGATAGCTACACTGTTTTGGATTTTATAAGAAAAATCAACTCGTTGAATACAGTATGTTTGAGGGACAGTCATTAGAGAAGGCCTGTCAGGTTGGAGGGCACTGTCTAGAGCCATAGGGGATTGCTACGATTCCCTGCTTTCTCCTTAGAGTTAGCTCTCCACACCCTAGAGCTAAGATGGTGAGATGCCTGAACAGAACTAGTGTTACCACACTGGTCAAGTTTGTACAACCCCCCTGCAGGGTCTCACTTCTTTCCTAGACATGTACATGCACACCACAGGGAATTTTAGCTGGAACATTTATCAGGGCAAGGACAAGTATAGGTTATAAACATAGTGTCCGGTCTCAAAATAGTGTCCGATCTCAAAATAAGCCAATTCCCCAAAAGGGGATGGCGGGAATATAGCTCTACATGACCCCTGGATGAATCAGGTGAGAAGAGGCAGGAGACATGACGAACAAGATCACTAATCAGCCTGGCCAGATAAAAAACACTCCATGGCCATATTTCTACTGTAGTTCTGGAGGGGAAGGTTCTGGGGAAAACCTCTGAGGTGAATCTTCTTTCTGCCTCTGCCTCTGCTTGAATCTTCCTGCTGATTCCTGCCAGGTATTGTACTGACTTCATTTTGTAGCTGAAATCACTGCCCCTGCTCCCCCCGCATCCAAGGATTCAGGCAGAGCATCCTGCTAGCCTACGTTACTTTCCTGAATGTCTGGTTTATGGCATTCTGTAATTCCCTTACATTGCTCCAGCTGGAGTCCCAGCACTCGCCAGCTCTAAGATAGTCTAATGAGACTAAGGAAAGGTCATATTTAGCATCCCTAATCTGTCTTCTGGGAGTATTTTCCCCCACACAGTGGTGGCTGCCCCACAGTGGTGGCTGCCCAGTCTACTCTCCTTTTTGCATGTGTGTAGTTTAGAGAAAGATCCTTCCATTCTTTCATCATATTATCCTTGTAGCACCTCTGCAGATAGTCTGCTCAGGTACTGCAGACTTGAGTTGCATAAAATTGCATCTGTTAATTGATAACTACATAAGCAAATTTAGAAGGATTTATTATTATCATTATTGTTAAAGAGAAGAACAGCACACTTCATTTGATTGTCCCGCCAACCTAGCAGTTCGAAAGCATGCAAATGCAAGTAGGGACCACCTCGGTGGGAAGGTAACAGCGTTCTGTGTCTAAGTCACACTGGCCATGTGACCATGGAAGATTGTCTTCGGACAAAACGCTGGCTCTATGGCTTGGAAACGGGGATGAGCATTGCCCCCTAGAGTCGAATACGACTGGACAAAAATTGTCAAGGGGAACCTTTACTTTTACCTTTACCTTCATTTGATTGGGAAAGTCTGTGATCAGACCCTAATTGGTTAGTGTGTCTGCCAGGTATGCTTTCCAGGTGATCCATGTTGATGATCAGCTTCAAGGTCCATTGCCTCCTTACTTATGATTTGTTACTTTTAACTCAAGGCTGGACTAGACTGTGCTTACTAAAGAAAGATACATGGCAACCCTCCTTGAAGCTGCAGACTGTGGAGTAAAAGTCCACCTGACAGGGAGAGAGGAGTAGCCAGTATATAGGATTATCTCCTTTGGGGGATTAAAAGCTCTGTCTCAGCACCTTGTTCCCTTAATTACAAAACAGAAGCATCATTCAGCTGCAACATTATTTATGTGTATGTTTATTAAGAAGATTTATGTCCTCCCTTCCTGATATTTTCAAGTAGTATCATTAATTTTAAAGACTGATACAAGATGTACCATCTTCTGCCTTTTACAGAAAACTTGGGAGAGACATTATGTACTTGATGCTATGACCGTGGATTATATTTTTTCCAATTTCCTGGAGGCTGGCAGTCAGCTACTGCAGACTATCAGTTGCCAGAACAAACCCCTTCCTTTTAGTTCATGCAAAGAACTTTGGCCCAAGTAGAGCACATGTAAAAGGAATGAAGACATGGACAAGCCAGGATTTAGTTAAAGACAATGTGTGGTTAACTGTATCTTGCCTATGAGTATTGTTTCCAAGTTCAATGACCTCATCATATACACATCCCCTAGAGAATAATGGACTTCCTTCTCCAAAGGAACATTGTGCTTTAAGGACCATTTTTGAGTACTCTGTACCTAGAATACCTTGAAAAGGGTTGCCATAAGTCAGAATTTACTTAACGGCACACAATTATTATTATTATTAAGCTGCCTTGAGTGCTCATTTCTAGTGGAAAGGCAGGTAACCAATGTAATAAATGCATAATAAATTCCAGAAATACATCAGCTGAGAAAGTTTAGCTACTATTGACAGGCATGGTAAAGAGTTTAGCATCTTAACAATGAGGTGACCATGTGATAATGAGATTATGAAACCTTCACACAGAAAAAAAAGATATATTTTTCTACCTCCATGTGATAGTTTTCTCCATGTGGACTGGCTAGGAAACGGAAGGGAACACTGGTTCCTGGGCACTGCTTCAATGGTAGGGGCATTTCACTATCAATTAGATTCTATGGGGGAGCCTTGTACTGACCTAACCTTTCATGGAGTGTAATGGGTCTTTCTGGCTGTACATATGTATGTCTGTAAGGTCCACAGCCCAACTTGCAGCTGTTGAATGAAACAATTGGAGAATATAGTAGGTGGTGTGACTCTATAAGACCTTAGTACAAAAGGTGAAAGTGTATGCAGAGATCATGTCTACAAAGAAGAAGAACTTTTCCTTCTCAGCTTCATACAACTTTATTTATATTTGTCTGGTTTAGCCTTCAGCAGACCTGGGTTGATTTGACTATTTCTATCAGCCTAGCTATAATAACATGTATGTTTTATTACCTCTGCCCTCCGTTTCTCATATTTTCTGAGTTCAGCTACCCCTTCCTAAATTTATTCCAACTTTCTCACCTCCCAACCAACATCAACCGGTTTTCCCCCAAAAAGTTTGCAGAGACCTCTGCTGCTGTGTTTCAATACTGAAAAGGGGAGTATTCTGCACCTGGAACTAATCTTCACCATTAGTATAAAAGTAATAACATGGTCCAAACTGGGTGGAGTATAGTGGAGCACTTCAGGAACTGGTCCTTCCAAAAATACAGCAACACACTACGAAGGATCATCATCTGTGATGAACCTCTGCCTTGAATCCATACGTACCGTGGATGGTAAGAGGAAAAAAGATTTCACTTCTCTTGTTGTCTATCTCTCCCTGGGACACTGTTGTGCATGCACTCGTCCAGGTGTTTTCTGTCTGTCGAAAGAGCCTGACCCATGATTTAGGAACTCGTTGACTTGGAAAACAGTGATTTTTAATGGGAAGTAAGAATGAAAAAGTTGATGGAAAATTTTGTCCAAGATTATGCTTGCTTGACTGTGCTTTAATTTCACATGATCAAATATATTTATTTAAATGAACTTTAATCCATTTCTTAAAGCCTGAAATACAGCTAATGAGAAGTAAATCTTTGAGGCAGGCCACTGTCAGCTATGACTTAGTTCCATTCTTCGCAGTGCCACAAGTCTCCACACACTGCTTGCTTATTAGACTATATATTTTAATTTTATCTAAGCTTCGCTGTTCTTTCACGTCTTTCTCCGCTCTTTCTTTTCCCCTTCATCATCAGTTTCAGGAAGACCTGTTTTCTTAGATATCCAGGACATTCATGCTTTAAATGGCACCACTGTGTCCATATGTTTTGCTGCAAGAAAACAGTGGTGCCTCACTTGACGATGTTAATTCATTTCAGCGAAATCGCTGTAGAGCGAGAACATCGTCAAACGAAATAAAAAAGCCCATTGAAATGCATTAAAACCCGGTTAATGCGTTCCAATGGGCTGAAAACTCACCGTCCAGCGAAGGTCCTCCGTAGCGGCGGCCACTTTCCATGCCTGTGCAGCGAGGAATCCGTCCCTAAGCACAGCAGGAGGCCATTTTCTTCAGCCAGTAGCCATTTGAAACCCGATGATCAGCTGTTTTTGATCGTTGTAAAGCAAAAATCAGTTCCTGAAGCAGGGAACCTATCATCGCTAAGCTAAATTCCCCCATTTAGACTATCGTTTTGCGATCGCAATTGCGATCGCAAAAACCTCATAAGCGAGGCAATCGTTAAGTGGGGCACGACTGTATGGTTTAGAAACCTCATGGCGCAATAGCACTGCTGAAGCCAAGCAGAATATTCTTTTATATGCAGGTCTTAAAAGGCAGGTGAGTGTCATCTTAGGACTGGGTCATATGTTAAGGCATATTTCCTTTTATTCAAGACCTATCCCTCCAGCCATGGAAATATTTCAGAAATAAGCACCTAAGCAATTAGACTTAAAAACAAAGGGCCAGTCCCACAACAAAAGCAGACCAATTTGCCAATTGTGACAAGCTCTTGTTAGACTAAACATAAAATAACCATAATAATCTTAAAGAGGCAATATTTCCTTTTTAAGAGGCTTGTAGAATACTTTGCTTCTGATAAGCAGTTAACAACATCATCTAGCTTGGGCCCAGAGTATATAAAATTAAACAATCTATATCTGGTAAACAATTATTCATTCATTTGATCATTCTGCAGAAGATCTGAGATTCCTTTCTAAGGAATATCTGTTAGCACACATATGCCACTCATAACCATGCAGGAGTGGCTTTGCTTTCTGTTCAGGCTAGAATATTAATGTGACTTCTAAATTTTTATAACAGAACATTAATTTTGCCAGCCTTATATTTGATTTGTAAAGCTTACAGCTCTCCCTTACACTTTCAAAGGAAAGTAACTTCATTACAGCCATTAGCTAGAGATTTTTAGTGTCAACAGACTGAGATCCAGACAATATCTAAATCTCAGTTAAGTCTTTTTGTGTTTGGAAAGAACTTTCTGACTGATGTGTTAAATATTCCCTCTTCCAAATTTTTTAAGACTATACCCACACATCATGTGAAATCCTAAGAAAGATAGTTATTTGGATATTTTCACTTAGTTTCATCTTTTGACTTAGTTTCAACATTATATCTTACAGAATTAAGATATAATGTTATGTCTTTATTATTATTGGTGGGTTGGAATTCAATGTTTTGCCCTCTGTTTTTTTTTAAATAAGAATTTGTCATTTCAACAGCATTGCTGTGTGTCCTATAAAATTGGCCCTGAATATATTGTTATTGAGTTCTTGAATGTTCTCTCCTGAGGATCTCAGAAACATAGAATTGTTGAGCTGGAAGATACCCCCCCCCAGGTCATTTAGTCCAACCACCTGCCAGCAGTGCAAAGCAGCCCAGGTAGATGGTCTTCCAACCTCTGCTGAAAAACCTCCAGTGAAGAACAGTCTAGTCTGTTCCACTGTCTGACAGTTCACACATCTGAATTCTCTTCTTTATGTATAGTATATGTTTGATTTTAGGCATAGGCAGAATTTTGTTACACCTAATAGATGTGTGTGTCTTTATTAATTTTAGAATGAGCAATGTTACCTTACAAGATTACTTACTTGCTGCCATGTGGGTGGGAAACCGAGAGCTAGATATGTTGCTGAGTTCTGAATGTTCTTTTTCTTTTGTTATGTTTTACATAAAATAGTAACATTCCTACTCTACATCCTTCTACTGTCTGTTAAAATTGCTTTGCTCTCAAGGGGGTATGAATTCTGATGCATATTCCCATCTTTAACCAATGTGATGCTGCCTGAATCTGGCTCGGAACCAAGCAAGACCACAGGGCAAAACTTAATGCATCATATGAAGGAACAGAAAACGATACATAAAGCAACAGATGCACGATGTGCACATGAGAAGAGGGCAACCAAAACAATCAAGGGCCAGAAGTAACCTTCAAGTGAAAAAAGCACAAAACGCTTGCTGTTTTTAGCATGGGGAGAAAAATAAAAACAAAAACAAAAAAAAAACCAAGTAAAGGAAAATTAAAGATAAATATGAATAAGGTAATCAGCTTATCTGAGATGTCAGGCCCAAAACTGACACAATGGAGTGGCTCCTTTTTGATATCACAGGGACAAGAAAACCAGGGGTTGGGGAATTCTGCCCCCTCCAGGCTTTGCATCCTTGGGGTAAGACTTTACACAAGGAAATGGCCCATCATCTGTGGAATTTGTTACTTACAGCTCTCCCTTACTCTTTCACTGGCTTCCTCCAAATGGCAAAGTGGGCCCAATGTATGTGTCAAAATAAATTTTAAAAAATAGGGGAAAGGGCTGAGTGTGAGGGTTCAGGTTCAGGCTCCTGTTTTTCTCCAAATAAATCACCAGTCTTACAAGGCTTTGAAATGGGCGTAACGTTCATTGCAGTATTTAACAAGAAACCAGTGTCTGCAAAAGCATTCCAACATTTCTCTCCTTCTAACAACTGGTCAGCAAGGGGCTTCCATTCGTCATATTTGAAAGGGTTTCTCCCCCCAGTCCACTCCCTTGTCTCTTTTTCACCCCAATAAGATGGCATGGAGGGTGAGCTCTCTCCTCCTTCAGCAATCTGCTTCTTCTTTGGGTTTCCGGAGTCCATGGACCTTGCATCCAGATCCATTCTGAACCTTCCAGTAACTCCCCTTCTCCCCTTTTTATATCTGCTAACCCTGCCTCTACTTCCACCCTCGGCTTCCGTTCCTTTCCCGCCAAGTCTTTCCTGGTCTCTCTGACCATTAGTCTTTTCAAATCTTCCTCTACTCTCCCCGGGTTTGGCTCCGATGGTCCTGTCTTCTTGGGAGGGGAAACGGGCAGGGGCTGGATTTCTTTCTCTGCCGTGGGTGGGAGGGACGGCACTCTAGTGGGAGGGATTTTACTCTCACCTCCGATCTTACACTGAGGGAAGAATGTTTGGGACTCATAGAGAGGGGCAGAAACTGCTGGTTCATCAGTTTGTGCTGGTTCGTCCCTTGGTTCAACAGGTGTTTGACAGTTCCAAGCCCTGCCTCCTCCAGTGGGCGTCCACTCAGAGGTACCACCATCAGCTTCCCTGCCCCACCTCCTCCTGACACTGCCTTTGAGTGGGCACCTGCTGGAGGAGGTGAACACCTGTTGGACCAACGACTGAACTGCCAAAGCAGTGGCTCCTGCCCATCTCTAGAGCGGTCGCAATGACCAGATAGGCAGGGTATAAATCGAATAAATAAATAAATAAATAAATAGTTGGAAGTATGCACTTGGGCCAATAATACCATTTAAAAGAATGCACCTTCAAACATCTACTCTGAACCAGTGAGCCCTGCTGCCAACTCATAATAGGTGGGGCTGGATAGTCAGGCTTTAAAGAACCTCACGGGTGAAATTGTATTCTTCAGTGCTGCTCACGCTAACATTTTTCCTCCCCACCTGGAAATCCAGATGTGTATAACACTTCTCAGAGACTGCAAGAAGCACCTTGAAATGTGGCAATCTTAGACCTAGGGAGGAATGCTAAGAATATTCTGAGCATCCTTGAAACCTTCTGTTGCCAGAGTTGTTGGCTGGAGGAAAGTTTCTGAGTTTGTTTAGCTGTATGTACATAGTAAAAAGTTTGGTTCCAGAACTTCATGCTGAATATGCAAAGATGAGAAGGGGAAGGGATGAAGCTAACACTAGGGATTGGCTCTTCGTGTTTTAACGATGGACTCAAACTGCTACTGCCTGGGATTGGCCTGCCTGCTGCCGCCCAATTAACTCAAAGAAGAGAACAGAAGGAATTAAGTGGTAGTGGCCCTGATTGTAATTTTTTGTATTTATTTGTTTGCTTGCTTGTTTTGTTTTTTAGGTGAGACAACTTTTTGTTTTAGGATGTGTTTTTTTGGCTACTTTCCCCCTTGTATGAAAGGGGGCTGTTGTTTTCCTGTTCGCTTGATTATTGTTGTTGGTTTTTATATTGTTATTTGGTTAATTTGCTGTGCATTAATTCTCTTAAAGGTTATATGGGGGGTTAGAGATTGTTGTTGTTTTTGCTTCTGTGGAGAAGTATGAGCTAGGAATATTTATTTTGTGACTCTGCCAGTGTGCCATTGGGCTGTGTAGGTGATTGTTGTTGGCCACCTTGAGGCAATTCTCTCCTATTTTTCTTGGTGTTGTGTTATTGTTGCTTTGCTGAGTGAGTGCCTCTGTGTGCCAGACTGCTAGCACCTGGCTATCTGGCTTCTTCCATGCTTCTTTTCTATTGTTGCTCAGGCTGAGAGGCTTTGTGCTGGATGGATTGCATAGAATTCATACTACAGTAGTGCCTTGACTTATGACCATAATCCGTTCCAGAAGATGGACGGAACTCAAAATGGTTGTAAGTTTAAGCACCATTTCCCATAGGAATGCACTGAAATGCAATTAATCCATTCCAGCTGAAGAAAAAAAATCACAAAAAAATCACTGCAAGACTCATTAGAAATGTGATTAATCCCTTCTGGCTGAAGAGGGGGAAGCAATCAAGCATGCAAGACTCATTGGAAATGCACATCAAACAAAGGGGGCAGATCAGAAATGCACAAAGAACAAAGGGGGCAGGTTGGAAATGCAAAGAAAACAAAGGAAAAAGCAAGGGAAGCATGCAGGACCCATCAGAAATGGGAAAAAAACCCAAAAAGCAACCAAGCCCCCCAAGGCCCATCAGAAATGGGGGAGAGCCAACAAACAAACAACCCCCATGACCCATCAGAAATGGGGAAAAAGCAAAACAAACCAACCCCCAAAAACCATCAAAATTGGGGGAAAAAAACAAAAAAGCAACCAACCCCCCAAGACCCTTCGGAAATGGGGGGGAAACAAACAAACAAACAAAACCCCCAGGACTGATTGGAAATGGGAAACAAAACTCCAAAAAGCAGCAAACACCCCAAGACCCATCACAAATGGGGGAAAAAACCAAAAAGCAAACAAAGCCCCCGAGACCCATCGGAAATGGGAAAAACACTCCAAAAAGGAACAAAAATCCCCAAGACCCATCACAGCACAGAAACATAACCCCAGCCCAAAACCACCCAGAACAGTTTTTTAAAAAGCAGAAAACAGCACCTTACCTTACTAAGCAGTCCAAAGCCTCCCTACATACTCACTCACTTAGAAGCAGAAGAGAGACAGTCCTAAGCCTCCTCTGACACACACTCTCTAACTGCTGGGGCAAAAGAGCTACAAAGAAGCAGCCTTGTCGCCACCTACAGTTAGCAATTTGAATTTCCTACCTTTTCTCCCTGCCTTATTCTGTTCGTAAGTGGAAGCTCCAGTTGCAAGTAGAAGCAAAATTTTGTGGCCGGATCTGGTCGTAACCCGAAATGGTCGTAAGTAGGGACGTTCGTAAGTCAAGGCACCATTGTACTGTTTTAAATGTTTTAAATGTATTAAACCGCAGAAGCCTGTGCTGCAGGGTCAGAAGACCAAGCGGTCGTAAGATCGAATCCACGCGACAGAGTGAGCGCCCGTTGCTTGTCCCAGCTCCCGCCAACCTAGTGGTTCGAAAGCATGCAAATGCGAGTAGATAAATAGGTACCATCTCGGTGGGAAGGTAAACAGCGTTCCGTGTCTAAATCACGCTGGCCATGTGACCACGGAAAGATTGTCTTCGGACAAAATGCTGGCTCTATGGCTTGAAGAGCGGGATGAGCGCCGCCCCCTAGAGTTGTCAAGGGGAACCTTTACCTTTACCTTTTATACAAACTTACATCTACATATGTTTCATGATGTTTTTCCTTTATTAAGTAGTGTTGCTTGCTCTTGGAGTAGATTGATTCTCTATTGCCTCGCCTCTGCTTTTCTTGAATAGTTTAAAATGATTCCTTAGGGCATTTAGAGTTCTAGAAAACATGAACAGGAAAACACAAACTGAATGACTACAAAGCCTTCCATGGAAAACAAAATAAATTTTATAAGAAAAATGCATAAACAAATAAGGCACCCCCTAAAATTATCTGAAACAAACTAAATATGATTTTTTTTCACTGTACACATCCTTAGCTATCATACATAGGAAAGGACTTAGGGATTTTGTTTTAAGCAGATTTTCCAGCTGCACCAATACCCTGTCAGACCTCCATCCCTGAAACCAAATTTAAACATTTAAGCTGAGTGATTGCTTTAATGTCTTTTGTCCTGCAGTCAATAGGGCCTGTAGATTTTCAGTACTGATCAAGATAAAGAGGCTGTTCTGATAAAAAAAAAAGAAGTATGGCTTAATATCTGAAAGTTGAGTCATGGCAACTGGACTTCTTTCTTGTTAGGTTGAAACATTTTGCTACTAGAGATGGGGACGACTAACCATTTTGGCAAGTTGACCTCCTTGATAAGTCCTCAAAAGCTGACGACTCACGAAGCACGAAGCACTAGGCTGACCCCATGAAGCAACAAATAACGAAGTAGGCAGAATGGTTTTTTGTGTGTGTGTGTGTGTGTGTGTGTAATATGAAGAATGAATAAAAATGGGTAAATATTCATCCCTTCGTATTCGTGGGGGTGTCTGCAACCCATGAGTATGAAGGGACGAATATCTAATGAATCAGCTATTTTCATCCATTTTTATATTCGTCCCCATCTCTATTTGCTACTCATCCAAGCAGCTTCTTCAGTCTGAGGAGAGTTGGTAAGAGATCCTTGATATATCCTTCACCTTGGTTTCACTTCCACCTGAATAGGCTCCTTAGAAGGGCAAAGGACTGAAGATAAGGGATAATTCTGCAGTCCTTCTCCACCCATTGTCATGGGTCAGTGGGGATCATTTCTTGTGTATGTCCCTAATCCTTCTGGAGACAGATGAAAGTCAGCATGATAAATAGGGGATAGATTAATATGGTTAATAGGGCCTAATATGCCTTGGTCAGTTTGATTTCAATATAGAAACCAAGCACTTCCTAACCCTTATATACATTGATTCACTACCTCATAGTTAAAATCTTAATAAACACATACACACATGGCTTCTTTTTGGTCTAATTTTTCTAACTACATGCTTATCCATTTTTCAACTGCACAGTTTTCTTTCCAACTGCATGCTTTGTATCCAACTGAATGCTAAAACAATCTCTGGGAGGAGGACCGAATGCAACCCCCTCCCTACTTTATTTGCTCTCATGCAATCAGGCTGAATGCCTGAGCGGGAGGCCAGAGCAATAGAATCAAGTCTGATCTAGTTTCAAGCCTGTGTTCTAATTTAATAATTACCTCTTTCCTCACAGAAAAAAAAAATACTGATGCAGATGGGTAGAGAAATGAAGTGTTGTAGGCAAGAGAGGGAAGGCGCTCGTGGAGGAGATTTGAAAACAGATGAAGAGCTATTTAAGTGGAAGTACACAGTGAGGCTCCTCCAGATGGCTGGTGCTACTAAAATGAAAGGATGCTAGCACCAACAGCTGTGGGATTTGCACATAAGATGGAAAATAGATATGAGAAGGGCAGTGGAGACATGCAGAAGCCCATGACATGAGAGCAGACTCCTCAATCTTCAAAACAGTTTGGCAGGCACCTAGCGCACATGGGTCCATCTGGATCTCGCCTTAAACGGGAAGCACTTTTTTTGGGTTTTTATTTTTTAAAAAATCTAATGTACACTGAGCACCTGCTGCCGAGTGGAAAGCGTGAATCTGTCACTGGTATCCTATTTAGATCTCTGTACTTTAAAAGGAAACCTCACACCTGGTCTGTGGGAGCCACACCAAGCTGTAAATAACATTTAGTGGTATTTAATACAAACAGATTGTGTTAGACCAAAATAAACAGATTAAGCTAGTGCTGTAGAGATGAGACTTCATCTGGAATATTTTTCTTCCTATC
The DNA here is from genome assembly GCF_051106095.1 of Pogona vitticeps. Lineage (NCBI taxonomy): Eukaryota > Metazoa > Chordata > Lepidosauria > Squamata > Agamidae > Pogona > Pogona vitticeps. Next base: position 43,892,405 of record NC_135784.1, read on the forward strand.
ATGAAAAGTTTTAACGCCCCTCCTTTCTTTTCCTTTAATAATAATAATCTTATAACTGCAGAGCTGGAAGGGACCCTGTGGATCATCGGGTCCCACCCTATCAATGAGACTCAGTGGAGGAATTGAACTCCCAACCCAGATACCTAATCCATCAAGCTGTCTAAACCACTGATGTATCCAGCACTGATCTTTCCTTTCCTTTCTTGGCTGACTATGGTTTGGACTACAACGCATGGAGTCACGCAAACTCTGCCAACAGAATTGCAAAATTAGATTTTGGCATAAGGCACCTGCCCCAACATCTGAAATGTTAGTTGGTATTTTCTAGTGTTCATTCCTGGGTCTGTTTTGTGACCCCAGAGCAATCCAGTCCTAGGTATGCATAGCAGGCTCTCCCCTCACAAGGGAAATCATGCCTGTCCTGCTCTGGGCCACTTTGTCCTGGTTTTGGTGACACTTTGTCCTGATTTTTGTTCAGGTTTGTGAACTGTATATCTGCATTTCTGGGTTCTGTGAAAAATCTCATGCCTGCAAATGGGGGAATGGAGGGAAATACAGCACCATCCGTTTGGGGGGGGGTTATATAGACAGGATTTTTTTCTTTCTTTCTAGGCTCTGGCAGCTTTTTAGTGGTTGTGCAAAGGCCAAGAGACAGTAAGATTTGCAGCATCACAAAGAAAAAAGGCTGAGGTTGGAGACTGAAGAAAGACAGACTTTTGTATATTAATTCGGACCTAGCTAATCAAGGGGAACCTACAATCACATTTGTTTGTTTGTTTGTTTGTTTGTTTATCCATCCATCCATCCATCCATCCATCCATCCATCCATCCATCCATCCATCCATCCATATATACATACATACATACATACATACATACCCCACCTTTCTCCTTAAAAAAGGACCCAAGGCAGATTAGGTCAATGAAAGACAATACTTAAAGCTGAAACCAATGAATATACAATGGTGGTTTACATCATTAAAAGACAATATTTAAAGTTAAGAACAATGAGTATAAAGAGGCAGCTTACATCATTAGAAGACAAGATTAAAGCTAAAAACCATAGGTATACAAATATTAAAAAGGAAAAAATACCACTCTGAGAAATGGAAAACACAAGTAGTACTAAAAACCCAGTCAAAGTAGTAATGCATAAAATTCCATCTAAAAATCACATCCAGGTAGGCATACATATGCTGAATTGCTGTAGTAAACTTTAATAAAGCAAGCTAGATAAGAAAGATTAAGAAACTTCTGGAGCACAAAATCCAGCTAGCGAAGATGGTACTGTCTTTGATAGAAGTCTTTCCCTTTGTCCTATGTCCATGAAATGAGTTACAAAATGGCTGCAAGGGGATATATAGCTTATGGTGACCTTAGTCTCAGCCATCTCTAGTGTCTCTGTGGTTATAATGTCCAGAGGAGATATTCGGCTTAATAGGTTGGGGACTTCAACAATTCAGTGTTGCCAACATTCATTTCCTTAGTTCAAATCACTGAACGCCTTAGGTTAAAACTTTGGTTACCACCCCACAAATGTCATGTGGATCACAAAGGATTTGTTGGCGTTTGCTCTGCTCTCTAGGTCAGTGGTCCCCAACCTTGGGCCTCCAGATGTTCTTGGACTTCAACTCCCAGAAATCCTGGCCAGCAGAGGTGCTGGTGAAGGCTTCTGGGAGTTGTAGTCCAAGAACATCTGGAGGCCCAGGGTTGGGGACCACTGCTCTAGGTTACTAGCAGCTTTTCAGTGCATCTCATAATCACCCCAAAGTCATACAGATAACTCTGATTCAGTTCATTCCATTGTTTTCAGTGATTCATTCGTGTAAGGTTGCAGCTTGTATTACACAAAGATGAATATCAGGCTCTAATGTCAACCCTTTCTTCATATACATTCTGAAGAGACTGAGCCTCCTAATTTTTTAAGTGAGAGCCATAGAGATTGAGAGAGAGAGCGGGAGGAAGATGGTGGAAGTCTGAGTACTTTCCCACTGTTTAGTGTAGAGACAAGACTCCTTCATTTGGCTGTACATGGTGGGCAATCTTTTTCTTTATGGAAGGAGGAAAGCCTTCACTATCACTCATAACTCCCCCCATTAAGGGATGGGCATCCAAAGAGGAAATACTGGAGCTGCAGAGGGCGGAATGTATTCTGGCTGTGGAGACGTAGTGCAACTCCACATAATAATGTTACTTCTATGCTGTCGATTCGTAGTTATGGTGACTATTCTCAGGGGCTTCAAGTTATGAAGTACTGAGAAGTGGTTTACCATTTTCTTCTTCTGGGAGTGTCCTGGGACAGTGTACCTTGCCTAAGTCTACACAGACTTGTTCTTCTTCAACACAGTGGGGAACTGAGCTCCCGACTCGTGGCTCCATAGCCAAGTGCTAGCCAAAAGAGACATTCAGGAAGTGTCCAGGATCATGGGTGTTTCCCTGATCACTGAACCGAGGAAAGAATTCACTGAAGCAGCTTCTGATATGTCCTTCGTTGTCCCTCACAGAAACGGTGTGATCCAGCAGCCTTGTGTAGTCATTCCCTTATGAGAAGACAGAGCGATCAGTCACAAAACTACACAACCCTCCCTTGTGCCCTCTCTCCTCACATGGGGATCCGTATAATCATAGACTTAAAGGACAGCACCTAGGTTCATTAGCTTGCTTGTTTGCTTCCTGGTTTTAAATGTTAGGGTCATGTCTTTTCTCAGGATAAATTACGAAACATATTTAAATGATCAATACAGTGAATGTTTTCAGCTAGAACAATGAATACTTAAAGGAGGTTGGCAGCAGGAATGAATCAATCATAAAATATTCTGCAGGTGCCTGCTGAGAGAAAAAACACTTTCCATGCTTTTTCTTCCTTGTCGCAAGGTTGAAGCCCTGGAAAAACTTCACTTGCTTTTAACCACTTCAAAACCCATTAGAACTTTATTATGAGAAATTAGTCATGCAAGCTCTCATCTAGGGAAATATAGAAATCTTGAGCACAGCGCTCTGCTTTTGCATTTTTGTATTTTTCTTCAGAGGGCCCAGAGTGTGCATGATTTCTGTAGTGGTCTTTGGTGGTGAAAATGGGCTTTGGCAGATTATACTCTCCTATGGATCTGCTACCTTTGGGGCCTGATGCAGAAGTGTTTAGTATACAGTTCATCTGCCAGATGTTCCACAAGGATATAATTAGCCCTGTTTCATAGACAATCTCTTTTATATAGTACCTTTTCTCATTAACCCGGTTCTCCCATTTCCCACACTGCATTACTGGTGCAGTAGAAGTTAGAAGAGATAAAGTCTTACTGAATGCAGTGGTACTTGTGATTCAATAATAATAACCTTAGAACTGCAGAGCTAGAAGGGACCGTATGGATCATCGAGTCCAACCGCTGTCAATTATCCGGTGAAGAATTGAACTCCCAAACTCTGGCTCCACAGATCAATTCCTTTTTTTTACCTGGATTGGAATTCTAAAGTCGGGAGCATATGATGACTCCGTCACCACAATCTTAATGTAATACTTTAGTCACATTATGTATTTGAATTCCAACTAAATGTAAGCAAAAGAGAATACAGTATAGAGGAGTCAAACAGTACAGTTCTGTGCAACCCTACTCAGAGGTAAGCTCCACCAGTTTCAATGAGATTTACTCTAAGAGAAAAGTATAACGTAAACAGTTTGGGATGTGGTGGCACTGCGGGCTAAACCGCAGAAGCCTGTGCTGCAGGGTCAGAAGACCAAGCAATCGTAAGATCGAATCCACGCGACGGAGTGAGCTCCTGTCGCTTGTCCCAGCTTCCGCCAACCTAGCGGTTCGAAAGCATGCAAATACAAGTAGATAAATAGGGACCACTTCGGTGGGAAGGTAACAGCGTTCTGTGTCTAAGTCGCACTGGCCATGTGACCACGGAAAGATTGTCTTCGGACAAACGCTGGCTCTATGGCTTGGAAACGGGGATGAGCACCGCCCCCTAGAGTCGAACACGACTGGACAAAAATTGTCAAGGGGAACCTTTACCTTTACCTTTACCTAAACAGTTTGGGGAAAGGGTTTTGCAGTTTCTTGGAGAAGCTTCCCACATCTCGGTTTCTGATTCTTTTTTTAGAATGACTTTATTCAAATACATAACTAAAAATAAAACAAAAAACCCCAAATACTGCATCACAGGGATTCTAATTCAAAGCATGCCTGGCTCATTGAAGAAAGAAAGCCTGCTTGAGTGATGTGTGATCCATTGGTCTCAGGAGAACCATCTTTCCCGATTGTCCCTTTGAGCTTTCAGATCTGACACAATTAAAAACAGGAGGTCAGGTTGCTGCTCAAAAATGAATGATTTTATGCCACTTACTAATGCCGGTTCCTTGTGGGCCAACAGAAAAGCTTTTAGGCCCATGGCAACCATGTGATATCTAAAGCCATATTAACATAAGCATATTTTTCCATTATCTGGAAGTTGAGTCATGGGAACTGGACTTCTTTCTTATTAGGTTGAAACATTTCGATACTCATCATTAACAAACTCATGACGATGGGTGGAGAAGCATTGCAGAAGTGGGATTTTCACTCACCCCCAGCCCTTTGTCCATCTAACCAGCCTATTCAGACCAGGGGGCAGTGAAACCAACATGGAGGATGTTCTCTTGGAATGGATTCAGCCCAGTAGATCTCTTAATTTGAGTGCCAAAATATAGTCTTTAACAAACCTATGTACCTGCTATATTTATTGAGCTAAAGCTGAGGCACGAAAACTGGCCACAGCCATTGCTGCTTTCAGTTTATGATATATTGTTGTGTGTCATAGGGCTGGATTGAACACTTGAAAATTCCAGATTTAGAACGCAAAATCCTCCAAGGAAACTGGGAATCGTAGTTTAAATAGCAACTTCTTTGAATTTTAGTTGAATTTCATCACCAGACAGACTGATGGCTAGCTGGTTATCTACCTCAGCCTAACAGCTGAGGACCATGTGAGAACTGACAAGAATATCATACTGACCAGGTAGATATTTCCTATCATATGCATGTAGTGCAGACATGTTGGCCTTTAAGGAGCCATAGGTGACTCATAACCGAATGTGACTTTGCCAAGACTGCAAAAACTGCCACCAGGTTCCTGTTCCTTATAAGTGGGATCTGACTCAGTGTCACATGTGTTCCTTCTGAGAGGTGGCAACAAAATCAAGATTTGAACTAATAGATGCATGTTGGCATGAGAAAAGATATGTTGTCACACGATAGACCTTGACATGCTGGCGGATAAAATTTATCCTGGCCTCATCATCAGTCATCAGACATCATGTGTCCATAGTAAGGATGGATGGTGAAGTCTGTCAGGGAGCTTCTTTATCACTGGAAGGAAGATGAGGGAGGGATCTTTGCCTCCTTACTCCATTTCTGGAAGCCCAACTCCTCCCAGAGCCAAGAGGTCACAATGATTGGTCACAGACAAATCTCAGCCCACCACACAGCTGCATGGCATTTTGGAGGCAAGAGCGAACTGCCTCCTCCTTTCCCCTCAACCTGTGCATGTGTATAAATAGACCTAAGGAGTGAGGGGGGGCAGGGCTTACACCTTAGGTTGGGGTGTTTGGGAAGCACATGGTTTTGTGTCTTAACAAATGATATTTTTGACATCTCAGTTCATTTTATTTTCCACACAGTGAGTATTTCTAATATGCTTATAGCTGATATTATGGAAAACCATCTAAGCTACCTGCTTGAAGCAATGAAGCCAGGATTAATTGGGTTCACTTCATTTTCCCTTTTGGGCAACAACATTGCTATTACATTAGCTTGTTTTGCATTTGGGTAAAGCAAAATTAAAATGTTCCCATACAAGGACTCTACTAGATATGTTAGGAATTGAAGCTGAATCTAGGTTTGCCAGAACACAACACCTTTGATACAATACAAGTCAAATAGCCACAAATGCATACCAGTTTTCCCATAGGGTTGTACTACAAAACATTGATGTCTTGGGTTTCATTACAACTCATGCTAATAGTGAAGATGCTGTGCATACCAAACTTCAAGAAAACAGAGAGAGAAAGAGAGAGAGAGGGTCCAAAACCCAATTCACGCTGAGATAAGGTTGGTTCTATCTGTGCAGTGGCAAAGACATCATCATCAGCTATTGACTTTTTCGTATATATATACAGTGGGGTCTCGACTTACGAACGGCTCAACATACGAACGTTTCGACTTACGAACCGCTCTCATAGGAATATATGGACTCGACTTACGAACTTAGATTCAAGTTACAAACTCTTTTTTTTCCCTTTTTTTAAAGCTAAGTCATCTTAGGTTAAAAGGAAAAAAGGAAAAAATATCCCCCTCTAGTGGCAGAAGGAGGAATAGCAGTTTCCCATTAGTTTCTATGGACGAAAAGAGCAGATACGGATTAAATGGTTTTCAATGCATTCCTATGGGAAATGCAGATTCGACTTAAGAACTTTTCGACCTGAGAACTGCCTTCCAATACGGATCAAGTTCTTAAGTCGAGACCCCACTGTATATGGATGAATAACGAAACAGAAATATGTAAGTATTAGGCAAGAGGGCCTTCTCTGTTGCTGCTACCACACTCTGGAACTCCCTCCCACAGAAAGCCAGGCTGGCCCCATCTTTGCTGTCCTTCTGGAAACAGGCAAATACCTTTCTCTTCAGGTAGGCTTTTCCTTAGTGACTGGCTTAACAGTGACAATGCCTGTTGCCAAAGTGTACTGACAAAATGAGTGGTTCTGTACCCTGGCTCTTGCAATTGCATACTGTAATCTATCAGCTTTTCACTTAATGCAGACCTGGACAAAGTGTGGCCCGAGGGCCACATACGGCCCGCGAGCCGCTCCTGTCCAGACCGCTGGTTGTCACTCCAGTCCAGTGTTCAAGCACTTGTTCAAGCCCAAGACAGACTGGATTTCTGTCACTGAACAAGTTGAACATCAAAACCACTTATAGCTTTTTGTGTAAAGTTGATCAGTTGTTTATCTTTAACATACCGCAAAAAACCTCTTTAGTATATATGAAGATTAACAAGTTTAAAATAAAAACAATCATAACATCACTTTCATGTTATTTTTAAGTAAAGTTGGTTCAGCCCCCAAACGCAGTTCAGATTTTTCATGTGGCCCCCCTATAGAAATTAATTGCTCACCCCTGACTTAATGCATGGGACTAGGACATAAAACCACTAGCCTAAACATACCTGATGACTTAAAATGAGCCCTATCCAGGGATTTGCAGGGGAAAAAATCTGATAGGGATATGGGGAGCCACTTAAGCTCTGCTCCTAAGTCTAGCAATACCAAAATATGGTAACAGCATCAGACAACTGCAACTAGGAATCACCAGTAGTAGAAATCTCAATGCTTCCCAATCAGGGGAGTTCAGTAACCACATTTGTCCAAACACACAAGTACAGCACCCATTTCATTCAGTGTGACAACTTCAGGGCTTTTTTTCTGCTTGCACTAGATTGACTTTCTATCCGAAAACTGGCTCTTACTTTGTTTATAATTTACAATGCAGTGACCAAATAGCAATGCAGCCATTAGCAGCCTGGCTTGGCCAGGCCAAAAATAATCTGGCATTTAATGGAAGACCTAAAAAAATGAAGTGATCTAACAAAGTCAACTCAGGACAGAAAGATGGCTCAGCTTTGGATTTTGCTGAATATTTTCAGGAACTTTGCTGTACTTCTGTCCTTGCCCCTTGTACCACAAAAAAAGATTAATATAAATTAAATCACCCTATATATTGGTATCCCTTATAAGAAGGTTAGAGCTGTTATGTCGGCTGTTATATTATGAGGCCCAGAAGCCCTGAGATCTCATGGGTGGTTGACACAGGAGATTGGAACTGAGAACATCTTAATGATACCCTGGAAAAGAAAAACATTACAGTGCTGAAAATAATAAAAATAGACATCTGTAAGCTAGTAGTAGATTTGGTTGACTGAAGCAGCGTAATAAATCATTATTATCCTGTAAGGAGAACTTTAAATCTAAGAAAACTTTAGGTAATTACTATCCTATCCCTCATGTTAATAACTGTAAACTGATCTTATTATGGAGCATCGAACTTTAACTGGTGAGTTGCTAGCACACAAACAGGTCACATCTTCATTAGGTTGCAGTACTATCATTTTCCTTTGGTGCTTAATTGAAGCCCAACCTGTAACTCTCCAGATGTTTTGGATTACAGCGCCCAAAAGTCCACTTCATTGGCCATATTGTTTGCTATCCAAAATATCTCAAGGGTGTCATGGCGGCTGTTATTTGTTGTTCACTGTCAACTTGCTTCTGACTTATGGTGATCTTATGAATAACTGACCTTCAAGATGTCCTGTCTTTAACAGACCTGTTCACCTCTTGTAAACTCAAGCCTATGGCTTCCTTTATGAAATCAATCCATTTCGTATTTGGTTTTCCTGTTTTTCTCTTTCTTTCCATTTTTCCCAGCATGGCGGCATTTTCCAATGAATCTTGTTTTCTCGTGGTGTCTCCAAAGCAGGACAGCTTCAGTTTCATCATTTTTTGCTTCTACTCATAAAGAGAGTTCAAGCTTGATTTGATCTGGCAGCTATTTGTTTGTGTCTCTGTCAGTCCATGGTATCTACAGATCATTCCTCCAGCACCATCTCTTTCCTGTCATTTCCTTCCCTGTCCAGCTTTCACATCTATACATAGTATTTAGAAATACGAGAATGTGGATGTTCTTGGCCTTGGTCTTCACTGATGCATCCTTATATTTGAGGATATTGTCTAATTCTTCCATACTAAAAGTTATACAATTTCAGTTTGTTTATTAAAGTTGTGTAATTCTTTTGTAGTAATGATTTTTATTTTCTTGAGGATCAACTGCAACTCTGTTCTGACACTTTCTCCTTCCATGTTGATCAGGAGCCATTTGAAGTCATTACTGCTTTCTTCTAGTCTTATCTGTGTATCTTAAAGTATTTCTGTTTCTCCCGCCTGTTTTCCCTCCTCCTTCATAATGCCTGCTAGACATGGGGACGAATTAAAAAATGGATCATGATATTCGTAAGAAATTGCTGATTTGTCCTCGTCTCTAATGCCTACCCTTGACTTAAATTTTACAAAAGGTAGAAATATCTGATTAAAAGAAAAATAAGAACTCTTGGCCCTTTTACCAGCTCTGTACCAGTTCTGTAGCAGGAGGCACAACTTTTTGTGTGGCATGTGGCAAGCTACATCTGATGGAATCCTTTCCTTCAGAAGTGTAGTAGTATATCAGACCAGTCCTCCTTTGCATTTGGTTACAAAGGAGAAAAAAGAATGATAGAACTATACTAGAAGAGAATTCAAACAGGATCCTGTGTTGTATGTAATTCAGAATAAATAGAGAATCTGCTAGTGTTGAATTCTGAGTGTATATGGCTGCCTTATATTGAATCACATTCCTTGTCTATTTGCTGGAAAGGAAAAATCCCAGTCCAGAGGTGGGTGGTGGGAGTTTTCCCCTATTATTTGCCCATTTGAAATTAGTATTGTCTATCATGAATTGCAAGGGACGTGGTGGCGCTGTGGGCTAAACCGCAGAAGCGTGTGCTGCAGGGTCAGAAGACCAAGCAGTTGTAAGATCGAATCCACGCGACGGAGTGAGCGCCCGTCGCTTGTCCCAGCTCCTGCCAACCTAGCGGTTCGAAAGCATTCAAATGCAAGTAGATAAATAGGGACCACCTCGGTGGGAAGGTAACAGCGTTCCGTGTCTAAGTTGCACTGGCCATGTGACCACGGAAGATTGTCTTCGGACAAAACGCTGGCTCTGTGGCTTGGAAACGGGGATGAGCACCGCCCCCTAGAGTCGAACACGACTAGACAAAAATTGTCAAGGGAAACCTTTACCTTTACCTATCATGAATTGCATTGATTTTCTAGGATCTTAGGCAGAGGAATTTCTGTTACCAGCCACCTAATTTTTTTCAACTGCCATTACCAAGTTATGAAACTGATACATTCTGTGTGTGAAGTATGAATTTTGGCTTTTCTTTGTAATCCCTAAAGTGTAACCTAATTCACCATATTAAATTAATGGTCTTGTAGGCGTTTGATTCTGCTGAAAAACAGCACCAATAAATTAGTGAACCAAACCAGTGGGGTCTATAGACTGGGAGTCAGTTCTCTTCATCCCTTGTGTTTTTTAGATATGTGTATTAGATTGCTGCTCTTCTCTTCCTTCTTCCCTTCATGAGGTCATTTCTTGCTTTCTGCTAAGCTCTGCGCTGGGCAGTTCTACTTTGCCAAATTGAATCGTAACACAAATTCAAGCTTGAAAATAGCTCAGGATCTGATGCAACATTAAATGATATTGACTAATATATTATTCCTTGTGATGTTATCTTAAGAAACAGAATTGTCAAAATACAAGTTGACAGAAGCTATAATAAGATGCTGCCTTTGTACAGTTTGCAAAAAAAGGAAAAACACAACATTATTTAGTAAAATAATAAAATATCAGTGTTCCATAACTGCTGTAAACCAACCACACATTTAAATGTTGGGACATGTATTGTGCTCACTGCCAACATGAATCTCCATCACAGACGAAATAGATGGGAGAAAATCAGCAAACATTTAATCCTTTTAACAAAATTGCCAATTAAAAAGCACAGTTTTTAATATTCAGGGAAACTTAGCCATCTGCCTTGCTACTTAATCCAGTGAATAAGAGAGGAAATAAAAGGATACTAATTTTATTGAATCTTTAACTGTAGGAAACAAAATTGCAGAGTTCCCCTGGTGCTGACAAATACGTCTCCTGGCTCTTTTCAAAAACATGACTGCATTCTTGCAAAAACTGTGAATTAATGATTTAGAGAAAATCCATGCTTTAGTGAGCATGGCCCAGGGCTCCAAGCCAGGTATTCAACTTCTATACAACTCTTTCAAAAAATCCTAGGAAATGCCATTTTCTTCTTCAATACCCCTATGAGTTGGACTAGCATAAGCACTTGACTTCCTCAAAGCACCAACCAAGGTCCCTGGTAATCAGCAGGATTCAATAATTACTTTGTGCCTCCTACATTGGTACCTCAAGCAGTGCGGAGTGCTTGGGTCTAATTTCCCACAATTCCCATATGACATTACGTGACATAGGATCTTAAAAAGGGCAGCTAGACTCAGAAGCTCTGTGCTGCTTGGAATACTATAGCCTGCATCATTAGGAAAACTCACCATGGTGGACCAGGAGTACCAACTGGTACTTTGCCTAGGGCCATTTATAAAAGAAGGCCATAGGATCAAAGGCCTAGAATGGGATGGACAATTTGTGCCCCCCCACAAGTTGTTGGGCTCAAACTCCACATCACTCCTAACTGGCAGAGAAGATGGTGATTGTAGCGGGCCACTCTCAAACCTCTGCCAATACAGGCCTCCAAGAGTGCTCACTACTATTCTTCACTTGCTGCCACCAACCTATCCTTATTACTCACAAAGGACAAGTTTTTCGTTCAAACAAATAAAGTGTTTATTGATTTGTACAAAATAAAAAGGGTGAATCACAGGCAATAAATCAAGTTGTTAATCACGTTTCTCAATTACTAGATCACACAGACTTTTCCCTCACTGACTATCTCTCTCAAATCTATCTCCCTCTCTCAATCAACTTCTCTCATCTTTTCAAACTCTCCAAAACTCTCTCACACACATCACACACACCTTATATAATCCAGCTCCTCCCCCTTCTGCACCACCCTCCGTCCTCTCATTGGCTGAGGTTCCCCTGCCCAGCTGTGACGGACAGGTGAGAGCAGAGCTGTATGCCACAGTGATGATGAAGGGAACCACAGCCTAACATCTTGTAGAACATGTTTTGCACCTTCTCCCTTAACATGTTTTCATTCCACTGTGCTACAGGATTATATCAACTCACAGTCCAATTTTGTAGCTTTCCTTATACCAAATGTTTGCTCTTTGACTTCTCTGCCCCTCCTTTTTTTCTTATAGCCATTAATTAATCAAATATGATCTCCACAACTGTAGCTATCACTCTGTACAACACAAAGTTTTCATTAGTTCTTTTTTCTTTATCTCTCCCTGTCGTGGGCCCAAGAATGCAGAAAAGGCCACTAAGATGTCAACTGATGACAGTGTCTGTCCTGATTTACAGCCCGACAACAACTGGAAATCTCTCTAAGGAGAGCATTTCAAGCTAGGGCATATCCATATTTACTTTCCACTCCATTTCCAATAGTGGTAGGATCTCCATGGAACATCTTTGTGTCGTGATATATGTCCATGTGGAAAGAGGTGGTCTCTGATATTGAGCTTGCAGCTGTTGGGTTTTTTTGGACTTTTTTGGAGGGGATTCTGGGTTTTGTAGTCCAGAAAGCTACTTTTCCAAATTCTTGGTGTTCATGTTTGAAGCTATTCTTGTAGAGCTTTAAAAGCCCATAATAGAAGTCTGAGTTGTCCCTAGACTGGATCAGGCATTGTCAATAGAGAACAGCAAGGGTTTTGAAATAGCAACGATTTCATCTTTATTTATCAAGCCATTTACTATTGAAAGCCCTTGAAACAGAGGAGCAGGATGGCCATCCAGCTCACTTCTATGCAAAACGCGGCGTATACAAGATAAGCACCGTTCACAGCCACAATATTTTCTGATAGCAAGTTTGGAAAGCAGATTTTCTTTGTACTGTTTCCATATTCAATCCTAATAGGGAAGCACCATATGGAGCACCTGTAATGGGTGCCAGTCAGCTAGAGGTATCCCTTGCAATAACCCATGGCTGTTCCTTCTTATTGTAACCTTTCTATTGTTAGGATGCCAATCAGTCACCAGGCCTCCTAAGGTGAAAGAAGCCAGCAACACCCTCTGAATCTCTGCATGACCATGTTAAGATTCCCAGGGTGCCTTGCCCTTTATTTTAATAGACTCACGTGCCTTTGCCTCACAACCTAGCAGGATTGATGTCTTTACAATTTATTGTTCTCTGCCCTTGGCGCGGCGACAAAAATCTGAGCTTAAAAATGAATCTGTTCATGTAGGAAAGCGACACCAGAGCGTCTGGTTTGGACCAGGCTTTCAGCTGTTATGCTAACAGCAATAAAACAAAACATGACATTAACCGGAGAACTCAAATGAATGTCTGGTGCTGACGAAATGTTCTTCCCACTTGTGATGTAAATTTGGTTTTTGTCACAAATGCTCTCCCTGCTTTGTCACTCACAAAGCGTAGGCCACCCCTGCCAGTTGGGGCGGTGTGGCAATTTGGGTGCCATTAAATTTAAAGCAAACCAACCCGCCCAAACTTTCTTTTAGGTGTGACAACCCAAGCCAAGTCTAATGTCGGGGAAACCAGATGGAAATGGGAGAGATAAAGCTGCCACCACATGGCCTGCCACCTTGATTATATCGTAAGAATGAAGCCTGCAAAGGTCAAGCAACTGTATAGTTTAAAGGATATACTTTTGTGCTGCCAAAACAGCTGTGACATTGCAGAGTGGTGGAGCTGTTCCTAATGTTCCTGGTGCTGCCATGTTGCCCGTTATAATGGGTTTGGTACCAGTGATCTGGCCCATGGCTTGTTTTATCAGTTTCCATACCTGACTTCTCCCTCCCTCCCTCTCTCTTTCTCTCTCTGTCCCTCTTTCTTTTTAAATCACTGTGGGGGAGCATAAATTATTGTATTCTTCTGTCACAACTGCAGCACGTTGTGTGTCATGTTGCTAGATACGGGAGAAAGCAGGGCCAAGAGTGACAAAATGGCTGTACATTTGAGAGCATTGAATCTTACGTTGGAGTCATGTCAGGAGAAACAGGCAAGTAAAACAAAGATTTATTTCCTGCATCCACTGGAATCATGGGCCAGAAACCTACAATGAAGGGCTACTGTGCAAGCTTTTTCTTTTCTTTTCTTGCTCATAAAAGTCTCATTAGCTCTTGAACAACCAGTGCATAGCTGGGTGTACAACATGTAGCTGGCTAAAGAGGTACAAGCATGAGTTGCATGGTTACTCCCCCTTTATCTATTTAATCAACAGGATTCTGGCCATTGTCTGTTAATGGTTTGGGAGCGTTCTAAAATCAGGATGCATTTTCTGTCACTATGAAAGTGAGATTTTAGATTAGGCTGGCAAAACCTTGCGTGGGTTGGAGGCGACTACACTGGTCTACATAGGACTCTTTACAATCTATGCTGTTTGTGGGTCTGACACATTAATTCATACATACCACATAAATGTACACATTCGTTTAAACACAACACACATGGTTTCTGTTACTCACATTCTTTCACATGCATGCACTACATGTTTGCATACATCCCAAAGTCATAGAAAGATATCCATTCTCATAAAAATGCAAATGTGAATTAGAGTTTAGGAGCCTATCACATCCCATCCCACACTCCTGTGAATAAGGTAATTAGGTACCTTAATCAGAATCCCTAATGAAGGGAAATGCAAGCCTCTTTCCACTGAGATAGGAGGATACCTTCCCAAAGTGAGGTACCATAAGGCTCAGTCTTAGATCAAGTACTTTTCAGCATTTTTATTAATGACTTGGAAGACAGAGTGCAAGGAATGCTTATCAAATTTGCAGGTGATACAAAATTGGGTGGACAATAGAGATGGTGGTATTTGTATACAAATATCCCCGTGCAGCTGGACTTCATGCATCTCTCCCAGAGTGGTGCTGTGGATGCAATTGGAAGGATGAGCAGGACCAGTGCCACAGCAGGATGTGTGAGTGGATGGTCCAACCCAGGGGCCAGACCCTCATTAAGTCCAGGTGTGCAGGGATATTCATATTTGCATATGAATACAAATGCCTCCATCTCTATTGGAAAATTTACCCTGAAAGATAATGGGGGAAATTTTAAAAAAGATCTTGACAATTTCAAGCACTGGGCTGAAACCAAAAGAATGAAATTTAACAGGAATAAGTTGAAAGTTCTACAGCTAGAAGGTGAACACCCAAACATGCTGTTACAAGATGGTGTATATTTGGTTTAGTACAGTATTAGTATGAACAAGGAGGATCTTGGAATTGTTGTGGATCACAAGCTAAATATAAGCCAACAGTGCGATGTGGCTGCAAAAAAAGGCAAATGGTATTTTAGGCTCCATTAACAGGTATGGTTTCCAAATCCCATGAAATACTAGTCCCCCTCTATTCAGCACTGGTTAGGTATCATATCCAGTTAGGTATCATATTGAGTACTGTATCCAGTTCTGGATACCAGAGTTTAAGAAGAATGCTGACAAACTGGAAAAAATTCAGAGGAGGGCATCAAGCATTATCAAGGAACTGGAAATCAAGTCCTATGCAGAAAGACCAAAAGAGCTGGCCATATTTTGCCTCAAGAAACAAAGACTGGGGGGAGAAATGATAGCACTTTTCAAATATTTCAAAGATAGCCATGCAGAGGAGGGACAGGATCAGTTCTCGATCATCCCAAAGTGCAGCACATGTAATTTGTTGTTTGTTGTTTAGTCGTTAAGTCGTGTCTGACTCTTCATGTTGGTAGCTTCAGTGACACTGCCCAACCATCTCGTCCTCTGTTGTCCCCTTCTCCTCTTGCCTTCACACTTTCCCAACATCAGGGTCTTTTCCAGGGAGTAGATGTAATAATGACCTTAAATTACAGAAAGCCAGATTTTGGTTGAATCTCAGGAAAAACATCTTAATTGTTAGAACAGTATGACAATGGAGCTAATTACCTCAGGAGGTGGTGAGCACTTTAACATCAGGGGTATTCAAGAGAAAATTATAATGTGAGACCAAACTAATTTGTGCAATTGAATACTATTTTTTGTGTGACAAAAAGGAAAGGCAAAATGCACACTTTACTTCTATTGCCTGTGCTATGATCTTCTCTTTTACCTCCAATATCTGATCTGTTTTCCTGAGGGGGGGGGGAAATATGTACAGTATTCTCGAAGGCTTTCATGGCCGCGATCTGATGGTTGTTGTGGGTTTTTCGAGCTCTTTGGCCATGTTCTGAAGGTTGTTCTTCCTGACGTTTCACCAGTCTCTGTGGCTGAAGATGCTGGCCACACAGACTGGCGAAACGTCAGGAAGAACAACCTTCAGAACACGGCCAAAGAGCCCGAAAAACCCACAACAACAACAAAAAGTTTATGTTCTACCTTTCTTCCCATGAGCTCAATGTGTCATACATGATTCTCCTGCTCCTTAGTTTTCCCTCTCAGCTATGAGTATGTTAGCCTGAGACAGTGTGAGCAACTCAAGGTCATGCAGCGTTTCATGGCAAACTAGGGATTTGATCCCAGGTCTCCACTGTCATAGTACAACTTTCTAAGTGCTACACCCTACTGGTTCCCAAGGTCACTGTGACATGAATGGGGAAGGTCAAAGCATGAGATGAACCAGTCAGTTTTGCTTCTGCCTTCTTTGTTTCTTGTCACATCTAGCTCTAGCATTTTACATTGTGTTTGATATTTAATTTAGTTAAACAAATATATATAGTATATGATTTGCTTTTTTAAAATTTGTTTTACTCCAACCTATAAATGGGCTACCTGAGTTACTGAAATATTTTCAGAAACATGCTGTAATACCGTACCATCATTGTCATCCCCAAATCCTTGCAAATATCCCCTGGATTTAAACAAAAGCATGTTGTAGCTGAAGGTTGCTGCTTGGGTTTAATTGCATTGTCCCGTGAGACTGAATTTATATGTCAATTTGTTGTCTTGTCTGAATATGCTGCCTGTTATGATGTTGCCAAGCTAATGCCCCCGAATAGTAATAATGCTAATGCAAAATAGCATACGACACTCAAAAGACAACTAACACACTGAAGGAGCTTGCTAGAGAGCTTTGATAATGAGGTACGGATCCAAAAGGAATATGAAAGAATCCTTGGTTTTCTATAAGGTATCAACACCTGCAGCTCTCTAGCCATGTTTGTTAAATATCTTCTGGGAATCTCATAAGGAAACATCACATGGGAATTTCAGACTTTTTTCATATCAAGCAGCGCAGTGTTTCTTTTCCCCAAATTCGCGATAAAGAAGAAATTGTATAAAAGAAAAGCAAGGGTGTTCAAAGGCTCTGAGCAGCAACTGCTTGCCTTGGGATTCAACCAAAGCAGGCCGAGACCATCAGCACATTCACTCTTTCATGTGTTGGCTTATTTGTTTGTGTATTTATTACCAGATTGCTGAGCTGCTTTTCTGGATTTAAAGGCCTCTGAAGGTCCCCATTAAGCCCATTCTGTCAAACCTTTGCAATAACTTGCATTTTTAAAAATATCTACATTCAAACGTGGTTTTAAATAATCTTTTCAAAAGGTGTGTAATGATTTTCTAAAGATGATTTATCTGGAAATATTTCTACACAAAGGTGGTGAATGCTGGTCATATAAAAAAATAGAATGCATGGTAGATGGGCAGTGAGAAGGTATTTCAGCCTCTCCTCCTTGGCAAGCTCTGTTTTCAGCTTGTAAATTAAAAAAAGGAAGTGGAAAGGACATTTTCTTCAGCCCTATTAATATGGCTGTAGCCCAGTGGTTCCCCATTTTGGCTCCCAAAGTGTTCTGGAACTACAACTCCCAGAAGCCCTTGCAAGGACAGCTAGTGGTGAAGGCTTCTGGAAGTTGCAGTCCAGGAATGTCTGGAGACCCAAAGAGTGTTTGTAACCTATGACTCCTGTATCGCATTGGCTAAGCTACTTTGATGTTATGGATTCTTTTCAAGCATTCCAATTGTCATGGAAAAGGTATTTAAGGGTAATTTGGATTTTCTCGTTTGTGCTTTACATGGAAGTAGAGATGCTTAAAAACACTCCTTATTACCCAGTTGGCATGGACCTTTTTCATTATGGATGTGCTTGATGAAGCTTGCTATGAGCACCACACGAAATGCAGCATCGGGAAGAGGTTTTCAGGGAGAGCAATGAAGAAATTACAGCGTCTAAAGCATCCACGAGAGCTTCCCTAGACAGTTTCCCTAGAGATAGAGAATGCTGAAACATGAAGGACTTGCATTTCTTTAATCTGTCTCCATTTCTACTACAACATCTATAGAGAGATCACAGATTCCACAGAGTCTCCAGTACATGTATTACAACGGAAGTGGGAATTAAAGAAACATGAGTTACTCTCATGTCTGCCTTCCTCATTTCTTTGTAACATCCACACTGGCTCTGAGTCATAGAACATTAACAAGCACGTGCTGCCCTGTCTGTACTAATGGTTGGTTTCAGATGGACAGAAGCCCCTCGAGTAAGACTTGGGTGAAGTATAGTACATGTACTTGTCAGGAATATGCTGAGAAAAAGAAGGGGGTTAGCTTAGAAAATTACTGGGAAAGACAGTCTGTTGATATTAACAACTGTGGGTTGCTGAAGTTCAGGGAAGCCAAGATGAAGCCGATAATTTCCTGTCAGCAGCCTGTGGTCTCAGAAAGGTGGGGAAACTCAGTGCACCAGTTTGAGGTAAAACATCCCTCGCTCAGACAAAGGCCTATCCTGATGACCATATTAATCTATGCTAGCAAATCAGGCTTCCCTCTGAGTCCCTGTATCCCAGGTTAAGGCCAAGGAACAGTAGGAATCAAAATAGGGAAGTAACTGAGATATCACTTCAGAATAAATGAGAGTTGAAGCCTGATGGGAATGCAAAGAAATAGGGGAAATTCTAGGTGAGATTGGCCGTCTTGGTAAAATGAGACAGCATCTCAAGGATTCACCACCCCACTTGAGAGATCTTGCCTCCAGCGCAAGATTCTGAGGGATGTTAAGTGGTGATGGGAATGTTCCAAGCAGTATAAACATATGGCTACCAGGATTTTCAGAGAAGCCTCATAAATGTCAACTAAGTCGGCTGAAATTACAAAGCAGCCTATGAATCAACTCAGACAGCTGACAGCTTCTTGGAAAGATTTCACCAGGCTCCATTATTCAGCAAACCAAACCCTTTCCTCTGTTAAAACACTAAGCGTCTGCTGTTTCTTATTGAGCAATAAATGATACATAGACTTAGCTACAGTGGTGCCTCGCTTAACGGTGATAATCTGTTCCAGGAAAATCGCCGTTAAGCGAAAACATCATAAAGCTAAAAAAAAAAACATTGAAACGCATTGAAACCTCTTCAATGCATTCCAATGGGGTCAAAACTCACTGTCCAGCAAAGATCCTCCATAGGGCAGCCGTTTTCGCTGCCTGTCTTGCGAGGAATCCGTCCCGGAAAACAGCGGGGAGCCATTTTGTTTACCCGGTGGCCATTTTGAAACCACCGATCAGCTGTTTTAAAATAGTCGTTTTGTGAAGAATCGGTTCCTGAAGCAGGGAACTGATCATCACAAAGCAAAAAAAAAAAAAAAACCCAAAAAACATTTAGACCATTGTTTTGCGATCTCAATTGTGATCGCAAAAAGATTGTCGTAATGCGGTTTCATCATAATGCGGGGCAATCGTAAAGCGAGGCACGACTGTACAGTTCTTCTGCATGTCCCTAATCAGTTTTCAGAGGCAGCAATTCATGCAGAAGGCTTGTAACTTACTGAGGTAGTACTGTGTATAGGTGAAGTATCTGTGTTGCTGTGTGAAGTGTTTAAATCACTAGTAATAAAGTGTGAATGGAAATGTCTCATTAGTTAAATAGTTGGAGAATAATAAAAAAACATCTCCTAAGCAATTGTGCTTAAACTGACCTGTGGGCTGAGCCTACAGTCTTGCATCTGCTTATGTAAGGGAGAGCCCCATCGACTTTAGTGAGACTTTCTACGGAGTAAATATGTGTAGAATTACTCTTTAAGAGATAGGAAATCTTTGACTATCATCTTTGAAATGGGCACTCAGGGTGTGGCTATATTGGAGAGCTGAATCAAAATATTTCAGCTTTGCTGTGTTTTGATTTATAGCCTGAAACAGCAATCAATGCTCACACAGGGGCTGCAGATTGATTTGACAGTTCACCATTCATGCTTGTTTCCATGTGAATAGCATCCTAGCCCACAGCCCCCTCTTCCTTCCTTCCTTCCTTCCTTCCTTCCTTCCTTCCTTCCTTCCTTCCTTCCTTCCTTCCTTCCTTCCTCTGGCCTCACCTCTGCCCACTATTTCTTCCTCTGATCCTGCCTCTGCAATCCTTTTATGATTTTTGTGTGAAAAAACTAAAAATGGGAAAGTGATGCACCTGTTATTGACTTCTTCTGATGTGTGAGTTATGAGGCTGGGGTGAGAATCTGAATGTGTTGTGTGCGTGTGCATGAATATGCATTTCAAAGTCCAACTTATAGTGGGATGCCCCAGCTGCGACTTAAAGACACACACACAAACCACAGTTACAGGAATGTAAAGCACGACTAAATCCTCCTATCATGAAAAATTTGCAGCCCTCTACATGCAGTGTAAAAAGGATGCTTGAGCATTAAACAGTCTGGAATATGTCAGATAAGCTTTCTACGTCATGCAAACACTAAAATATATTTTGAATTCACCTGTTTTATGAGTGGTGCAAATCCTGCCAAATAAGACCATATAGTCACACTCTTAGGCAAGGCAGTTTCTTTCAGCTTTGGTCCTCCCATCTGCTACATGGAGATAATATCAGGAAAAAATTCTTAACTTCTTAGAGCAGTATGACAATAGAACGAATTGCCTCAGGAGGGGGTGAACACTCTAACACTGGAAGGATTCAAGATGTGTTTTGAACAGTTAAAAATACAAAACAAATGTTAATCATGTTTATGTTTAATGGAACACCACTCTTAATACGGAAAAAAAAATCCAATAATGGGGATAGTTATACAGTGGTGCCTCGCATTACGATCGCTTCATTTAACGACGAAATAGCATTACGATGAACTTTTTGCAATCGCTTTTGCGATCGCAAAACGATGTTTCCTATGGGGGAATTTTGCTTTGCGATGATCGGTTCCCTGCTTCGGGAACCGATTCTTCACAAAACAACGATTTTCCAACAGCTGATTGGCGGTTTCAAAATGGCCACCGGGTAAATAAAATGGCTCCCCGCTGTGTTTAGGGACGGATTCCTCACAAGACAGGCAGCGAAAATGGCCGCCCTGTGGAGGCTCTTCGCTGGACAGTGAGTTTTAAGCCCATCGGAACGCATTAAACAGGTTTTAATGTGTTTCGATGGGCTTTTTAATTTCGCTTTACGATGTTTTTATTCTACAGCGATTTCGTAATGCGAGGCACCACTGTACCTCTTCTTAAGTGTGTTAGAGGTTATTTATTCATTTAAATATTTTTACCCCATCTTTCTCCTAGAAACCAAGGCGGTTTACATCGTTAAAAGACAATAGTATTTGAAACTATATAATAAACGGCTGAATAGGACTTTATTTGTTTCACTGTAATATACATTAACAGGAAGTGGTACCTAATCCCTGTTTCCACCTTCACCTTCTGATCAAAAAACCATCAGAACAGAATGACATGGCTACCTCTCTTTGAAAACAACTTGAAGGCTTGGTATATGTGCATAAAAGAGATTCTTGCTTGTTTTTTTTTGGCTTTTCACAGAAGCAAGAATACTGGAAAATTAGTTCTTCTCTCTAAACATATTGGGAGAAACCAGATTAGTGGCTACTTAATAATAAGTAAAAATAAGCTAAAATGTAATAACACTTAGAATACTGGTAATTGCAGACAATATTCCTTCTAAGTTTCTCTCCTGCTGCATGTAGCCTCTCTCTTGTCTGTGCAGGGGTGGGCGGGCCTTCATTAGAAAGGGGAAGTAAACAAGTGAATTTCCAAAAATAAATTGGAAGAATTCTAAAAAGATACGATGTAGTAGTATTGTGAGATTTAAGTTATCCCGATATGCTGGGAGGCAAATTCTACCAAATATGGCCTTTCCAAGAAATGCCTGGTGTGTTGCTGATAATTTTCTCAGACAAAAAAGTGGAGTAGGAAACTAGAGCAGTAGTTATCCTTGACTTGATTCTAACCTATAGAGATGACTTGGTGGCTATCACTCTGCAAGCGACTTGAACAGAATGCATTAAATACTAGAATCCAACATAATTTTGCCAAGACCAAATCTTACCTCATTTTTTGGCCAGGTAATCTTTCTGGCAGACAATGGGAATGCTATAGACTAGAGATGGACACGAACCAGAAAAATGACAAATCAGAGTGTTTCGCAAGAACCTTTCCACAGTCTGGATTACAGCCTGTGTGTGCTTAATAATGGTGGGAAAGGGGGCATGTGTGACTGTTGAAGAGTAAGCTATGCTGCTGGTTGCATCCTGACAAGAATGACTGCCTGAAGGAAGTCTATGGTTAAGTGGTGGAAAGGAAAGACCTGGGGTGTACTCCATGCCTGTAGGAGGTCCTAATTAGTGGGGGAAAGAGACTCAAAATGACTTGGGTACCATTTTGTTCCCTGAAAAAATGTTTGACTGGCTATCCCTGTTCTATTGAGATGTTTATTGACTGTATTTCATGGAAACAAAGGAGTTCAGTGTGTTTGCCTACAACTCATTCTAAACCTCTTAGCAAACAGCCATGGTTGACTGAAAGTCATAATTATCAGCTGTCTTTCAACATAACTAGCAAAGACATCTTAATGATCCCATTAGGTCTTTATTCTATTCTCTACCTTTTTTTTCCTTTCCCTTGTTTAAATTAATTGAAAGCAGATAAGCTAATATGGCCATGCTGGCTGGGAGAATTATGGGAACTGTAAGAAAGTTAAGTTCCCAAGCTATGTTAATAAAGTGAGATAGAGATGGGCGTGAATCGCCATTTCAGCAATTCATGCATGGATGGCCAAACAGGTGTTCCACAGTTCAGCACCCTACCCCCCCCCCCCAGTGGGTGCCCACTCTGAAGCAACGCCTGGAGGAGGCGGGGCAGGAAAGCTGAGGCGTTGCATCTGATTGGGTGCCTGCTGCAGGGGACAGGGCACCAAACCATGGAACATCTTTTTGGCCGTCCACTGAACTGGCACGGACTGCCTGAACTGGCAGTTTGTGCCCATCTCTAAAGTGGGGCAAATGAAATGCTGCAGATTTCATTTAGTGCTGAAGTTAGCTTCAGATAGTTCTACAATATCTCTAACTGATAATAACAGCTCATTCCTAGATCAGTGTTTTTAACCCGTAGTAAGGCAGTTGGTGGGCCTTGGACAAATGCAATTCTTGCATTTCAGAAGCCAACATATAACTATATATAGCATATGTATTTATAATCTACATCAGGATATTTATAATGTGTTTAAATCTAAAAATTATCTATCATAAAATCTGTTGTATAAAACAATGAATAAAATCAATATAGATATTTATTTTATAAAGGTTAAATGTATGGTAAACTGAATTACACTGGGAAAGCTTGCCAAAACAATGTTGTCAATATACACCAAAAATAAGACATATTAAAGCATATTTAATATTAATTGTTGCCACCACACTAAAAGTCCAACTGCAACATAAATCTAAAGACCACAGGGTAGCATCCCCAAAACCTTTTGGATGACCTAAAAAGCAAGGTAAGAGAATCTTTTTGTTTGCAGTCTACCAAAATTTCATCATATTCAGAACAGAAAGATTTTGATGTTTAAAAAGTCAAAAGCAAGGCAAAATGAACTGACAGATTTACCACCACCACCACCACCATGTACCATTTTGTACAAATGCGAATCAACAAATCTTGCTTTTGAACAAATTTGGCGATTCATTTTTGTGCTTATCTCTACTGACTAATGTGTGTGAGAGCAATGTTGTGAAGTTGGAACTGACTTATGGTGAAATATTTAAAAAGTGGTTTTAACAGTTCCACTCTCTCGGCGGCCAAGTCAGGATTAGAACCCTGTTCTCCAGAGTCCTACTCTGTCACTCTATCCACTACACCAGACTGGGAATCTAATCTGCAACTGAACCATATTGACTTCTTATATATTGACAAATGTAGATGTACATTGTACATGTACATTGAGTTATACATTGTGTCAGATGCAGAAAGAAGTTCAAGCGGATGAGACCTCCCAAAAAACTGCAGGGGCTTTGTTCTACAGTAAGAATGCTTATGCTATGGAGCTGTTTCATTGGTGAAATGTAAACTTTAAGACAACTTGGTAAATGACAGATAAACACGGCTTTAACAGGCATGGATCTTTTTATTAAAATAGTTGCAGTTCTGTTGGTCCACTGCAATAGAAAAATAAAATTTCCTAAACAGTCTGCAAATTGTGTTAAATGAAAATTAGCCAAAGTAAACACGGTTAAAAAGGGAGCAGGTGATGTTTTGGTGTGTCTCCTGATGTAATTTCAAAAATATAATTTCAAACCTGTTCCCTGAGACGTCTGATTTAGCAACAGTGGTGCATGTCTTAGTTACATCCTGCTTGAATTATTGCAATTTGCCCTATCTGGGGCTGCCTTTGAAGATGGTACAGAAACTTCAGCTGGTTCAAAATGCAGTAGCCAGCCAGCTGACTGAGGCAATTTAGAGGAGCAAATAATGCCCCTGCTACAACAACGGCACTGGCCACCAGTCTGTTTCTGGGCCCAATTCAAGGCCTGGGTCATTATGTATAAATTTCTCTATGGCTTGGATCCAGGCTACCTGAAGGACTATGTTTTCCCATGTGAGCCTTCTTGGCGCTTAAGATTGTCAGAGGAGGTCCTTCACTTGGTCCCGTTGTCAGTGCAGGCATGGTTGATGAAGACATAAGACAGGGTCTTCTCTGTGGCTCTCCCAGGTTATGGAATGGTCTCCCTCAGGAGGTCAGGTTGGCTCCTTTCCTTTCATTCTTCCACTAACAGCGAAAGGCAGGCTTGTAACAATCATGACACAGTCCCTGAATGTTTTTGTTTTTTTAGTTAAGATAGTTTAAAACATTTTTATATGTTTTTTTAACCACTCAATATATTTTAATCAGTTTAATTGTTTTATTGTATGACTTAGGGTGTTTTAAATTCTATCCTTTTTAATACTGTGAGTCTCCTTGAATCCCCTTATCAGGACAAAGGTGGTCTATAAATAAAGCAAATAAATAAAATATTTCCAATCAGTGCATAGGACTGTGCACCTTAACGAACCAAGCAAGCAAACAATAATTGTTGGATAGCTCCGTGGTTCTGGCTTCTGGCTGCAGGTTGGGAGTTCCTCATCGTGTCACCATGAAAGAGGCTGGACTCAGTGATCCACAAGGTCCTTTCCAGCTTTTCAATGCTAAGATGAATAATAATTTGCTGCAGATCCAGAGGGTTGGACTTGCTGTAACTGATTGAAATTAAAGAAGAGGAGATTCTGCCTTAACATTAGGAATAACCTCCTAACAGTGAGAGCTGATTGGCAATGGTGGCCTCAGAGGGTGGTGGAGTCATCAGTGCTGAAGGAGTTCCAACAGAGTTCCAATGACCACCACGCCCCATCAGGGAATTCCCTTTAGGAACAGATTTCTTGCTTTGGTAGGGGGCTGAACTCAATGACCCTTTTGGTCCCTTCCAGCCATAGTCTTCTATGATTCTACATCTGACAAATCTGTACTTGGTCTCCCCAAATGATGCTTGGGTCACGGGGACAGCCATGACTATTGAAACAGGGTTTCAATGTGCACCATGCTCCACGCATAGCTCTTGCACTGTAGGATACAAACAAGTGCAACCCTCCAAAGGGAGCAGAAAGCTAAGAATCAAATTAAACCTCATGCACCAATGGTGCATCTTTGGCATCTTTGGCAACACAAGAGCCGCTTTCCAAGGGGCAATGGAGACCAGAGCAGTGAGGGGAAGCGGACACTTAATCCTGCCCTTGCCTGCTGTTTTTCAGCTGCAAATCCACTCCGAGTTCCTTTTTCTCCCCGGGGATTTAGATGCAGGAGAATAGTTTGCCTGCCAGCTTCTGCTCCTCCCAGACCTTTATTTGCAACTTGTTTTTCTCCATCTCCTCCTCCTCCTCTTCTCTTTCCCCAAATGTACAAGTGGGTAAGGAGAAAATCTGGACATAATGTCTTATTGTCCCCTTTCTAGAGACATGGAGAATTTTCTGATTTCATCCCTTTGCAATCTCCCCCTTACTTACACCACAAGACCTACCTTCTCCCAGTCATGTGTGTTATCCATATGTTGCACATGTGGAGGATATCACATATAGAACAAAGGGTAAGTACCACACTGTTGGGAGCATCCTTGATTAGGTTGGCCATGACTGTCATGCCACAAAGGAGAACAGACATCCCCCGCAAAAAGAACATGGCAGACAAGGATTGCCAAAAGGAAGGCATATTTCACCATGGTGGAGGACATCTTTACGATAGTGTACACTAATATCAACCATAAACAGACATTGTTACTGTAATTTAAAAATAAATACAATGTGAGTTACATTAGTACAGAAGGCTGTGACCAGGCAACTATGTTAGGTCCCAGTATAAGGAGAAAGGCAGGATATAAATAAAAGAAAGAAAGAAAACAGAGCTCAATAACTCTCTGAAATGTCTCGGTAGCTTGTATTTTCTGCAGCTCACTAGTATGTGGATAATAAATAATATCCACTGTATACATAATATGCTAATTTCATTAAAATGAATGTACTAAGTATTAAGCCATAAATTCTTACCATGAGGCACTCGGAATGAATTATTACTTGAAAAGAGTAATTCATCTTCAATTCATTGGCCAGAGTCTTGCTGAGATTTTACTTAGTAAATGAAATCGTGGAAGACACAGTGGTGAATTGCAGCTAATGAACCAGGTGCAGATCATGTGTCTGGTCACATGACTGGAAATGGATCTGTGAGTGCAAAACAGAGGTTTCCAGCACAGTATAGCCAGTTCCTCCTTCATGGATTGCTGCCTTGTCGTGGCGAAGGGGCTTGAGTAACTCAGAGAAGCTATGGGCTATGCCATGCAGGGACACCCAAGACGGACAGGACATAGTGGAGAGTTCCGACTAAACGCAATCCACCTGGAGTAGGAAATGGCAAGCCACTCCAGTATCTTTGCCAAGAACGCCCCATGATCAGAAACAAAAGGCTAAAAGATATGACGCTGGAAGATGGGCCCCTCAGGTCGGAAGGCGTCCAACATGCTACTGAGGAAGAGTGGAGGACAAGTACAAGTAGCTCCAGAGCTAATGAAGTGGTTGAGCCAAAGCCGAAAGGACGCTCAGCTGTGGACGTGCCTGGAAGTGAAAGGAAAGTCCAATGCTGTAAAGAAAAATACTGCATAGGAACCTGGAATGTAAGATCTATGAACCTTGGGAAGCTGGAGGTGGTCAAACAGGAGATGGCAAGAATAAACATCGACATCCTGGGCATCAGTGAACTAAAATGGACAGGAATGGGCGAATTCAGCTCAGATGATTATCATATCTACTACTGTGGGCAAGAATCCCGTAGAAGGAATGGAGTAGCCCTCATAGTCAACAAAAGAGTGGGAAAAGCTGTAATGGGATACAATCTCAAAAATGATAGAATGATGTCAATATGAATCCAAGGCAGACCATTCAACATCACAATAATCCAAGTTTATGCACCAACCAGCATTGCTGAGGAGACTGAAATTGAACAATTCTATGAAGATTTACAACACCTTCTAGAACTGACACCAAAGAAAGATGTTCTTCTCATTCTAGGGGACTGGAATGCTAAAGTAGGGAGCCAAGAGATAAAAGGAACAACAGGGAAGTTTGGCCTTGGAGTTCAGAACGAAGCAGGACAAAGGCTAATAGAGTTTTGTCAAGAGAATAAGCTGGTCATCACAAACACTCTTTTCCAACAACACAAGAGGCGACTCTATACGTGGAAATCACCAGATGGGCAATATCGAAATCAGATTGATTATATTCTCTGCAGCCAAAGATGGAGAAGCTCTATACAGTCAGCAAAAACAAGACCTGGAGCTGACTGCGGTTCTGATCATCAGCTTCTCATAGCAAAATTCAAGCTTAGACTGAAGAGAGTAGGAAAAACCACCGGGCCACTCAGGTATAATCTAAACCAAATCCCTTATGAATACACAGTGGAAGTAAAGAACAGATTTAAGGAACTAGATTTGGTGGACAGAGTGCCTGAAGAACTTTGGATAGAGGCTCGTAACATTGTCCAGGAGGCAGCAACGAAAACCATCCCAAAGAAAAGGAAATGCAAGAAAGCAAAGTGGCTGTCCAACGAGGCCTTAGAAATAGCAGAGAGGAGAAGGGAAGCAAAATGCAAGGGAGATAGAGAAAGTTACAGAAAATTGAATGCAGACTTCCAAAGAATAGCAAGGAGAGACAAGAGGGCCTTCTTAAATGAACAATGCAAAGAAATAGAGGAAGATAACAGAAAAGGAAAGACCAGAGATCTGTTCAGGAAAATTGGAGATATTAGAGGAACATTTTGCGCAAAGATGAACATGATAAAAGACAAAAATGGGAGGGACCTAACAGAAGCAGAAGATGTCAAGAAGAGGTGGCAAGAATACACAGAGGAATTATATCAGAAAGATTTGGATATCCCGTACAACCCAGACAATGTAGTTGCTGACCTTGAGCCAGACATCCTGGAGAGCGAAGTCAAGTGGGCCTTAGAAAGCCTGGCTAACAACAAGGCCAGTGGAGGTGATGGCATTCCAGTTGAACTATTTAAAATCTTGAAAGATGATGCTGTTAAGGTGCTACATTCAATATGCCAGCAAGTTTGGAAAACTCAACAGTGGCCAGAGGATTGGAAAAGATCAGTCTACATCCCAATCCCAAAGAAAGGCAGTGCCAAAGAATGCTCCAACTACCGTACAATTGCACTCATTTCACACGCTAGCAAGGTTATGCTCAAAATCCTGCAAGGTAGGCTTCAGCAGTATGTGGACCGAGAACTCCCAGAAGTACAAGCTGGATTCCGAAGAGGCAGAGGAACTCGAGACCAAATTGCTAACTTGCGCTGGATTATGGAGAAAGCCAGAGAGTTCCAGAAAAATATCTACTTCTGCTTCATTGACTATGCGAAAGCCTTTGACTGTGTGGACCACAGCAAACTATGGCAAGTTCTTAAAGAAATGGGAGTGCCGGACCACCTTATCCATCTCCTGAGAAACCTATATGTGGGACAGGAAGCAACAGTTAGAACTGGTCATGGAACAACTGATTGGTTCAAAATTGGGAAAGGAGTACGGCAAGGCTGTATATTGTCCCCCAGCTTATTTAACTTATATGCAGAATACATCATGCGGAAGGCTGGACTGGAAGAAACTGAAGCCGGAATTAAGATTGCCGGAAGAAATATCAACAACCTCCGATATGCAGATGATACCACTCTGATGGCAGAAAGTGAGGAGGAATTAAAGAACCTTGTAATGAGAGTGAAAGAGGAAAGTGCAAAAAACGGTCTGAAACTCAACATCAAAAAAACTAAGATCATGGCCACTGGTCCCATCACCTCCTGGGAAATAGAAGGGGAAGATATGGAGGCAGTGTCAAATTTTATCTTCCTGGGCTCCATGATCACTGCAGATGGAGACAGCAGCCCTGAAATTAAAAGACGCCTTCTTCTTGGGAGGAAAGCGATGACAAATCTTGACAGCATCTTGAAAAGCAGAGACATCACCTTGCCAACAAAAGTCCGAATAGTCAAAGCTATGGTTTTTCCTGTTGTGATGTATGGAAGTGAGAGCTGGACCATAAAGAAAGCAGACCGCCGAAGAATTGATGCCTTTGAATTGTGGTGCTGGAGGAGGCTCTTGAGAATCCCCTGGACTGCAAGGAGAACAAACCTATCAGTTCTAAAGGAAATCAACCCTGAGTGCTCACTGGAAGGACAGATCCTGAAGCTGAGGCTCCAGTACTTTGGCCATCTCATGAGAAGAAAAGAGTCCTTGGAAAAAATCTTGATGTTAGGAAGGTGTGATGGCAAGAGGAGAAGGGGACGACCGAGGATGAGATGGCTGGACAGTGTCTGCGAAGCAACCAACATGAACCTGACACAACTCCGGGAGGCAGTAGAAGACAGGAGGGCCTGGCGTGCTCTGGTCCATGGGGTCACGAAGAGTCGACTAAACGACTAAACACACATAGCCAGTTCCTGGGGTTTGGGGTGTGTGCCGTTTTCCATGACTATATCCTTTAAATGTTCCTTGGGGGAAAAACAGGCTTGATTCTGTGTTCTGGGCAAGGATGAACTGAAGCACCTTTCATAATTCACAGAACGCTGATTTAAGTGAGCACCAGAAAAAGGGGGGAAACAGGTGTGCATGTGTCTGCTATGCTTGGATTGTGTTGACGATATGTGACAAATATCACTTGAAATAGTAGTATTTGTCACATTCTCCCACTACCAAAACACTTTTTCTAATGAAGGTCCTCCCAGTTATTTCTTGTCTGTGTTGCCACTTCTGTCCACAGAAGGTCTCTGTGATTCCTTTCCCAATAATAATATTTGTGTGGGTTGTCCTTATCAGCTTTTTTTTCTCCTAAAGCTTTACAGTCATCTTCCTCTGTAGTTCTCAAGAATGTGAGGGGAGAGAATGGAGTTAACAGGGTGTATCTCTCTCTATGTGTCCATGTGTAGTAATTGATGTGGGAGGTGGGCAAATACAGAGATAGCAGTGTTCCACAAAACAAAGCCTTCTATGAATTGTCCTTTATTCTGTCATCCTTGTTTCTCTTCTCCTGCCTTCCTTCTTTCTGAAAAAATGATAAATTTTAAAGCCAGAAGCAATTATTAGTTTCCTTGACCTTCTGAATAGCCTGAGTTCTATAGAACCTCTCAGTAATAACTATATTATGCCTAGACATCTTACTAAATTGAAAAATATCTTGGAAACTATAAACTGAACTTGGGGGGGGGGGGAATATAAGTAATGGAAAATGTACAGGATTTTTCAGGGTTATATTCCAGCAGTTATATATATCTTGAGTGTGGATGTCTTCCAGACACGGTATTAGTATCTTGTCAAGTCCCCCATTGAGCACTGGTCTTCTTGAGATTATTTCCGAGATCCAGAGAGTGTCTCTGTTATATTAGTCACTAGCATTTTGTCCCAAGATTATCCAGTTTCCAGTAACACCAAAACATTCCATTTTATTTTCAGTCTACATTGTACTGCTTTGTACAATAAAATAAAATATGTGCTTCTTTTCTGCTGCCATTGATTTTTATAACCATTTGGTTTGATTTTCTAAGTCTTTCAGAAAAAAACAAATATTGAATCAGATCTTGGTTCCTGAAATATACTATAGTCTAATTCTAAATCCTTCTTATAAGCCTTTCTTACTTAGCGGGGGGGGGGGGGGGGAATGACGCAACGGCTTCCATTAATGTTGTCTAACAAGAACAGCAAAATTAATTGGTTAATCATCTGCCTTTCACTTGGTTAATCAGTTAAATTATTTATGTATACATGCAAAGGTAAAAGGTAAAGGTTCCCCTTGACATTTTAGTCAGTCGTGTCCGACTCTAGGGGGTGGTGCTCATCCCTGTTTCCAAGCCGTAGAGCCAGCGTTTGTTTGAAGACAGTTTCCATTGTCATGTGGCCAGCGTGGCTATACACGGAACGCTGTTTACCTTCCCACTGAGGTGGTCCCTATTTATCTAGTCGCATTTGCATGCTTTCGAACTGCTAGGTTGGCGAGGAGCTGGGACAAAGCGACGGGCGCTCACTCCGTCGCGTGGATTCGATCTTACAACTGCTTGGTCTTCTGACTTTGCAGCACACAAAGGCTTCTGCGGTTTAGCCCACAGCATGCAAAACCTGGCATGAAATGCCTTGCTTCTGTAAGAAGAATTGTGAGCTAATGGACGTCATAAATTCCACCACTCCCTTATTAGAAGAGTCCATTGTTAATAATTTTTAATGTTACAGTAATAATAACTGGAGACACCTTGAACAAAAGTTCATCATTCATCCTCCTCCATGCCTCTCTTTTCTCGTGCATGAATCATCTTTAATAACGACCGCATTTGTGCCTGTATGGTGTATGCCTAGGTGGCTGTGCTACAATTCCAAGACCATGAAATCTAGACACTTGAAACTTGACATGCAGAGTAAAGGACTCATCACAATGTGCATCTCAGGGTTTTTTAAAATTTAAAATGGCTAATTAATTGTAATTAATTGAAATCTGCCTTTAGCCTGAAGTACCACTGGTCAGTCACGACAAAAACTGGCATAGTGTTAGTCTAAATCAGTGGTTCTTAACGTGGGCGATAATGCCCCCCAGGGGGTGATTTCATTTTTCAGGGGGGCAGTAGAACAAAAAGGGGCAGCGTGGGGGCGCTGGAGCAGAAGGGGGGCAGTAGGGGGGCGCTGGAGCAAGCCAAACCTGTGAAGATGGCTGCAGCCTTTTTACAGTGTGCATGAATATATATTTTCCTCCAATTTTAATTTAGTTTCAGACTTTTTGTCTTGAAATTTTTAGTTCCTGCATTTGTTTTTATGCCCTTTTTATATTTCTTTTTGCGTCTTAAAATTCACTTGCAACTAAATCATTAAATGTTACTTTTTGGGGGGCATTTCATTTTCTTGGAATTTAATTTTGTTTTCAGGGGTCATTGGATTTAAGTGTCTTAAATAAATAAATAAATAAATAAATAAATAAATAAATAAATAAATAAATAAATAAATAAATAAATAAATAAATAAATAAATAAATAAGATATCATCACCGCGGGGAGGGGAGCGATGATAACTTCCTCAATGGCTCAAGGGGGCGTTTCTTTCAAAAAGGTTAAGAACCACTGGTCTAAATGCTTGTGTGCAAGCTTCAAGTGGGGCTAGCAGCAATCTATGTCAGCTATCAGTTCTGGTTTGCCAGGGACCCTCCACATATTCCAGGCATGACACAGATTGAACTTAATCTTCTGTATAACCCAGTTCTGTAGCCTTGCCAGTTCCCTTCTTTGTGTGCTCATATGCATGTATTAAGAGAGAGAAGACGAGAACCCTTTCACCTAATAATTTTAGGAATAGGAAAATGACAGGGAGGAAAGACTGAATGAGTTTTTAGGCCGGAAGGTGGGGAAAACCTTCCGACAGGCAATATTACCCACGTAACTGTGTTTACCTGGTTTCCATATAGCCCATTTGGCTGGATTTATCTCAGGATGCAACCTGCCACCTGTTCACTGGCCTAGATTTCCAGCTTTCTTTTAAAAATGAGAGTAAGAGACCTATCTACATTACACAGTTATATCAGTTGTTTATTCTTTTAATGGCCATGGCTCCATCCTAAAGAGTCTTGGGATTTCTAGCTTTCACTACTAAGATAGTATCAAAGTTTACTCAGAAAAAAAGGGGCTGAGGATTGAATAGGTTTAATTCTGCGGTGTAAACAAATGGGGAAATTAAAATTCAAGGGAGTGGGTAGAGATTTCCAGCAGAGAATTTTAAATAGGTCAATAATAAATCCCAGGGTTCTTTAGCATGCAGCCATGACAACTAAATGGA
Source organism: Pogona vitticeps (assembly GCF_051106095.1). Classification (NCBI taxonomy): domain Eukaryota; kingdom Metazoa; phylum Chordata; class Lepidosauria; order Squamata; family Agamidae; genus Pogona; species Pogona vitticeps. The sequence continues at coordinate 43,925,727 of NC_135784.1, forward strand.
TATAGATCTGTTACTGTGTACAGTGCAGATATACCTAATCTCTCAACTTTGCAGAAGCCTAGATATGAGGTAAAACCTGTGGTCAGTATTCCATCCTATTGTTTTGCCACAAACTTGCTACTTTTGAGTTGTTGGTTTTAGGGCAGAGCTAAGGAAAAGGTTTTTTTTTCTACAGTACAGTTTCCAGAAAATCCTTGCATGGTCAGTGACCATCTTGATTGAGTAGTTTCGGGAGTTCTAGACAAAAGAATTTAAAACTTCCTGTCTCTGGGTTTTTATTCATTTGTTTCCATATGTTAGCCATCTTAGACCTGAGCCAGGTCACTGTGATGATTCCTGGTTTGCAGATGATGTGCGAGCTTGAGATTTTATAAGTGTAGTTAGCTGATTTTGAACACCTCAAGCAGGATCCCAAGAGTTTGGGGAATTTCACTCCTTTGAAAGGTATACTTTCTGAATGTGTCACCTCCTAAAAGTCTTTAAAAATACAGAAGCTCTGTGAGGGATTATAAAAAAAGAAGAAGTTAAGGGAAAAAAGAATAAGGTTGCATAAAACTGTTGGGGATACAGATTGTGCACTCCTCTATTATGTGAAAAGAATGAAAGAAAATTAAACCTAAATTGATACTGAAAGGAGTGCTTTTGTGTGGGGTGTGAATGTGTCAGTTGGTTCACCTTTTCAAAGTCTACCACATGATTTACGTAATGATCAAATGATTCATAGAGTCCAAGGCCAAGATTGTTGTTGTATCCCCTGTTACTATGTAGGAATATAACAGTTGAATAATTAAAAGGAGGATTGGGGAAGACATTTGAAATGTGGTGTTGGAGGAGAGCTTTACAGATACCATGGGCTGCCAGAAAAACAAAGCGGGTTCTTAATCCAATCCAGCCTGATTTGTCACTAGACATTAGAATGAAACTCTTGCATTGTGGGCATATCATGAGAAAGAAGACTCACTAGAAAAAAAATAAGATAGATAAAGCGGAAGATAGGAGGAAAAGAGGAAGGCCTAGCATGAGAAAGATGGGCTCACTACTTGAAGCTACAGTCTTTCATTTACAAATCTGAACAGGTTTATTAATGCAGCGTCTTTGGGTGGCTGTTGATTCATAGTGTTGCCATAACTCAGAACTGACTTGCAGCACATTGACAACAAAATTATTTGATTCAAGAAAGAAGTCTATATAATGTCAAAGCTTCCTTTTGCATTTTAATTCATATACTACTTCAAATGTGGCAAACCTATGACACTCCAGATAAGGCCCAGCCAGAAATGTTGAAAAGCTGTGGGATTATTTATGGGAACTCTAGTCTAAAACACTTGGCAGGTCAAGGGTTCTTGGTCTAATTTCTCAAACATGATATTCTGGCCACACTAGTAATTAATACTTATGGTGCAGTGGTCAAACCGCAGTACTGCAGCCAGAACTCTGCTCATAACCCGGGTTCAGTCCCAGGTAGCCGACTCCAGGTTCACTCTGCCTTTCATTCTTCCAAGGTTGGTAAATTGAGCACCCAGCTTGCTTGTGGGTAGCAATGTATAGACTGCATAATTAAATTGTAAACCACCCAGAGAGTGCTTTAAGTGCTATGGGGGTAGTATATTAGCAGCATGCTTTGCTTTTAATTTACTCTTTAAGAGGAAAAAAAACCCGGGGAATTTTTGGATATATTGAAGGGAACTGATTTCACATCGAGATTTCTTCTCCTTGTTTTCCTAGTCTGTTGTTGTTGTTGTTGATGATGATGATGATGATCCTCTCAGTCATCCATTTGTAACGACCGTAATACTGCTGTGGCTCTAGAAATAACCCCTTGTATGCTAATATTGTGGAATTATTGAAGCCCCTTAAATAACTGCACACCGGAGTTTCCCCACCTGTTAATGGAATGTGTCCATGTCATATAATTTGCAATCCACAGTAACACAGGCAAACGGTAGATAACTCTGCAGCCTACCAGCAGGTTGCAATTAAGGAACTGGGCTTTTTTTAAGGTGACCTTGCGGATGTTCATTCCTTATACTTGTCAACACTGGACCATGATGACAAGACAGGCAGAAGGTAGTAATGAGACAGTTTGATTGATCTGTGAATGTCAAATTAATTCAGCTGGAAATGTGCCAAAGCAAAACCCCAAACTGAATGGTGTAATAAATAGAAAAGTAGATGTGATACTTTCGGCACAATAATGCCCTAGTTCTAGATAAAAAGATAGCCTGGGCAGGGAAGCTTTTAAAAAAAATATATGGATTGCTTGTCACTCAAAACAAATTTGGTTTTACAACCGGGGATAAAAACCTCTGGCTAAGTCTTAGCAGCTTTGCCTGGTAGGAAGCAGTGTATCTGAGAAACAGGAGTACAGTACTGCTAATGAATAATATTTATTTATCTTTAAGGAAACTCTAAACTTTTCACCCTTGTGGCTTAGCATCAAAATCACAAAATTAGAATGCACATTAGCAGTTTTAAAATGGGAAAGGAAAATATATCCAGTTAAAATTTACAGAATAGAAAGTAATTTTTTTAAAAAAAGGAACTTTGAAAAACACATTTTTAAAAAATCCTTGCATACAAAGTAGGTTTATTTATGACTTTACTCAGTTCACACCTCTCAAGCTGAATACAGAGATGGACGTGATTTCTGGTCAGAAATCCATACGCTGTCAGGCTTGGAATGCGTGCCAGGCATATTCTACGACGTGGACAAATATGGAAACAAGTAGTGTAGTATATTTTTCTAAAAAGTGCATAAACATGCTTTAGTTGGTGGGAATATATGTCTGTGAGTGTGGCCATTTGAAAAAAGCACACAAATATTGAAGTACTTCTTCTGCATGAAACCAGTACAGAATAGACTTAAGAACATCTGTGCTAAGAGGCTTTACAATCTCCCCAATCACAATACAGTGGTGCCTCGCATTACGATGTTAATTCATTCCAGCGAAATTGCTGTAGAACGAAAACGTCGTAATGCAAAAATAAAAAGCCCATTGAAAAGCATTGAAACCCCTTCAATGCATTCCAATAGGCTGGAAACTCACCGTCCAGCGAAGATCCTCCATAGGGTGGCCATTTTCGGTGGTTGTTTTTGTGAGGAATCCGTCCTTAAACACAGTGGGGAGCCATTTTATTTACCTGGCAGCCATTTTGAAACCGCCGATCAGCTGGAGGAAAATCATTGTTTCGCGAAGAATCGGTTCCCAAAGGAGGGAACCGATCATCGCAAAGCGAAAAAACCCGATTCAGACCATCGTTTTGTGGTTTCATCGTAATGTGGGGCAATCGTAAAGCGAGGCTGCACTGTACAAGGTTCACTACACTGAATTATGATCCTTCATGTTGTTGAGTTTTGAATTGTTGTTTAAATGGCTCTAGCTACGCAGCATAAGTTCAGGGATTCACAGAGCAGAATAGCTTCAAATTCATCTCTTTTCTCATTAACTGGCATTCACAATCTCGATAACTCACTCTGAAATACTGTATTAGTAGGAGAAAGAATTAAAAATATTTGATTTACTTACAGTTGTCAAGAGATCAAAAAGCAAACTGGCACACGTAACTGCTTTCAACAGTATATTTCAACAGACTCTACATGCAAGGGGGGGAATGAACAGAGAAGTGGTGCTCTCTTTGAATTCAGAGGCAGGAGGGAACAATTGGTTTTTACTGGAGAGATTGACAGTCACCCCTGTCCAGAAAGGTCCCTCCCAGCCACATTTTCTCCAGATAGAATGTGAGGCTGTAAAAAATATCCAAACATTTAAAGTGTTGTCTGGAAGAGATGCTATTGAGATCAGTTAAGTTTGAGTGCCCTTATATGTTGGTATAATATTCCTTTATTTCTTTTTTTATTATTTTGTAAATTTCTACTCCACATATCCACAAAAATTTCTGAACTAGCTTAAAAAACTTTTTACCTGAGCTCCCTGAATCCAGGAAGTAGAAAACTGTAATCTCTCTCTCTCTCTCTCAATTGCAATAGATTAGGAAATGTGGGATATTTTACCCTGGACCATCTTCCCAATTTCTAGTCATCCTAAATTGAGCAGGAAGGGCTGAGCACAATTCAGCCACATACAATTCCATTCTCCCAGTGCTATCCGGCTTACAGATCTTTGTGTAGCCTCAGAATTCTCATACTGCTCAACTGCAATGCTGGTGCTCTGAGAACAACCTATGTACAATTAACCTCCCAGTACAACTGCATTATTGACCTGTGTTCCCCTGATGATTGCTACCTATGTGAAGAGAGAGGCTCTGATTTTGTATATTCATTTGTGATCTACATTTGGCTTTGTTCCATTCAATCCTGGAGGCTCCAGCATGGTCCAATTTATAGGTTTCCAAGTTCACTTTAATTTGGCAGGGTTTCCTGCACAAAACGAGGTGCAGGGATCACTCTGCCAATGGCGTTTTTAGCAAAATGCTTTTGGATTTCCATTTTGATCATTAGGGATTTGGATTTGGCTGTTGTGCTAATGAACGACTTCGAGGCCAAATTGTCATTTGGCAAATGTATTGACTAATGAAATCAGAAGGCCAGAGTAACTACTGAGAGGTATGCATGGACTTAGTCCAAAACTTGAAAAAAAAAGGGGGGGGAGGAAGTGTGGAGAGGGTGAGAGGAAGAACTTCTTGTTTTCAGAGCTGTATGTTCTTGATGTATCTAAATCTGAACCTGCCATGGAAATAGAAAATCTTGAACTCAAATGTGTGGTAGCTGTGGTAAATCTGCAATAACAAAAACCACAGAGTCTTGTGGCACCTTGAAGATGACTGTATTTTATCGACACAAACTTGCCTATATGGCCGCCCACTTTATCTGCTACAGCAAATTTTACCTCAGATTACCATACAGACACATGGGTGTGTTGATGGGGCTATAGCCTCTATCAACACACTTGCCCCTCTAAGAGAGGCAAATGATATGTAAATATTTGGCCCTTTCAATCTTTGAAGCCATCATTATCTCTAGTGGATACTCTTCGGCCTCCATTGTTTTTTGCTTTTTATTCCTTTTAGAATTAGTCACATTTGGCCTTCAAGTTACAGTCGTTCCGTGACTCCCATGTTCCCTCACCATCAGCTGTTGCTGTCTAGGGCTGATGGGAGTTGTAGCCCCACACCCTCTGGTGGATCACACATTTCCTCAGCCTTATTACACAGGAAGCAAAGCAATTAAAGACATGGTTGTTCCGGCAGGCCTTTCCATCATACACCTCTTGACCCCCCTCTTCTTTTCTTCTTGTCTGTCTTACGTATTATGTGATTTAATGTAGTGTTTTTATCTCTTAGAATTGTCTATTTACGTTGTCTTGTATTATTTTTATGGTTGTTAGCCGCCTAGAGTGGTCCTTTCGGACCAGATAGGCGGGGTATAAATCAAATAAATAAATAAAATAAATAAATAAATTTCTAAATATAATTTGACAGTAGACAAGCAGCATGGATGAGATATGTCTTCTTGTTATACCGGTCGACTTCCCAGAAATAATCTGACTGGGCACTCTATGTTGCATGGACACTTGATTTGGGACAGTGTTGTGTTGTTATACAGTGGGAAGGGGAAGCCAAGTGCAATCATACACACATTCTAGACTTCAAGAAAGCCAATTTTTGTAAATTTAGGAAATTATTGGCTGAAATTCCGTGGACAGAGGTAGAGGGAGTTTCCCCTCCACTTGCTAAGCCTTAGCAAAGGAAAGCAGGGATCAAATTACTGCAGGATTGCTTTGATCCCTGCTTTCCCCTCTGCTTGCTAAGTCCCATGGGGCTTAGCAAAAGGAGGGGGAAAGGATAAAAACAATCCTGTGGCTGTATAAGGGGGAAAGGGATAAACATCATTGTGCAGTTATGGAATTGCTTTGATCCCTTTCCCCCTCCTTTTGCTAGGCCATGTGCGGCTTAGCACAAGGAGAGAAAGCAGGGATCAAAGCCATCCTGAAGCACTTTGATCCTTTTTACTCTACATTTACTAAGCCCCACTTAGATTTGTTACTGTATTTTATTGTTGTTAGCCGCCTAGAGTGGTCCTCACCGACCAGATAGGCGGGGTATAAATTAAATTTAAAAAAAATTTCTTAATTTGGGTTAGAAAAGTGGGGTGCGTCTTATACATGGGGAGTCTTATACATGGAAAAATACAGTATCTTGATTTCAGTAAGGCCTTGGACAAAGTTCCCCATTATATTCTTGTGAGGAAGCTAGTAAAATGTGGGCTAGACAGTGCTACTGTTCAGTGGTTTTGTAATTGGTTGACTGACTGAACCCAAAGGGTGCTTACCAACAGCTTCTCTTCATCCTAGAGAGAGGTGACCAGTGGGGTGCCCCAGGGTTCTATTCTGGGCCCTGTGCTATTCAACATCTTTATGAATAACTTGGATGAAGGAATAGAGAGGATGCTGATTAAATTTGCAGATAATACCAAATTGGGAGGGGTTGCTATTTCCCCAGAGGACAGGATTAAAATTCAAAATGACATTGACAGATTTCAGTCCTGGGCCAAAATTAACAAATGAATTTCAACAGGGAGAAATATAAGGTCCTACACCTAGGCAGAAAAAAAAAGAACTGCACAGATATAGGATGGAAGACACCTGGCTAGACAACAGTACCTGTGAAAGGGATCTATGCATCTTGGTAGACCACAAAATGAATGAGTCAGCAATGTGATGCAGCTGTCAAGAAAGCCAATGCAATTCTTGATTGCATCAATAAGAGTATAGTATCTAGATCAAGGGAAGTGATAGTACCACTCTCTTCTGCTTTGGTCAGACCTCACCTGGAGTATTGTGTCCAGTTTGGGACACCTCAGTTCAAGAAGGATGTTGACAAACTGGAACGTGTCCAGAGGAGGGCGACTAAAGGTCTTGAAGCAGTGTCCTACAAGGAGCAGCTTAGGGAGTTGTGAATGTTTAGCCTTACAAAAAGAAGGTTGAGAGGGGACATGATAGCCATGATTAAAAATTTGAAAGGATGTCATGTTGAAGAGGGGACAGGTTTGTTTTCCAGGGCGCCAGAGACTAAGATACAGAACAATGGTTTCAAACTACAGGAAAAGAGATTCCATCTGAACATTACGAAGAACCTCTTGATGGTCTGAGCTGTCCGGCATTGGAATAATCTGACTTGAAGGGTGGTGGAGTCTCCTTCTTTGGAGGTTTTTAAGCAGAGTCCGGATGGCCATCTGTTGGGAGTATATTGACAGGCATTTTCTTATTCTTGAAACAGAGAAATGTCCTGTATGAGATGTGGCACATGATGCTGAAAGGGGATGTGCATCTAGAGTCCAAACTGATAGGTTAGATGTTAGGCATTGCCTTCATGCCTTCCAGATGCTTTGAATCTTCACATTCCAGCTAGCCAGCCCACTGGCCATGCTCATTGGGAATGATGGGAGCTGGAATCCAAAAATATCTAGGGTGCTTCAGGATCCCTACACTTGCCGAGGGGCAGTGTGTTAAAGCCCAGACTAAGGTGAAGAGAAAGTCTAAAGCCTTGGTGTATAAACCCAGTCTTAAAATAATTAAAGGAAAGGCTCCTTAAACTAAATCCCAAGGCTTGTTATATCTACTTGAGATCACCTATTCTGCTAGGTCAGGTCGAATTGGCAAGGTCTGAAATGTTCCTTAGTGGTTGATTCACTGTAAATTGTAGTATCTCTATCCTTGAGAGTAAGTGTTCAATTAACCTCAGCCCAAAATTTCTTGCTAAGAAAGAGCTTTTTTTTTCCAGCCACGAACTGAATCACTGGTGAATGATGGCAAAAAGTATAAAAGGACAATCTTCGCTGCTGTTATAAGAGCCAAGGACAAGCTCAAAGTTCCAGAAATCTTGGGAGGACAAAAGTGGCAGTGGGAGGGGGAGGGAATCTTTCTAAACGCTATTTTCCAGCAGTGGGAGATGATCAGGAAAACCAATGTTAATTTCTGGGAGCCTATTCTATTACTTTCCCTCTACAGAACTACATTTCTGTAGTGGTTTGGTTTCATTGGACATATTGATATTTTTGGAATTGTGAAAAGATGTTTGGGGTTTTGATGACGCAGAAGGAAATGTCCTTTGGGAAATAATAATAATAATAATAATAATAATAATAATAATAATAATAATAATAATAATAATAATAATAATAATAATAATAATAATAATAATAATAATAATAATAATAATAATAATAATAATAAAAAAAATAAAAATAAAAATAAAAATAAAAAAAGAGCCAGGGAGGTGTGTAATTTGCCTATTAGCAGACTTATTCCTCTGTCTAGTTCTTCTGTAAAGCAGTCTGCTATTAACCGGGATTGTACATAGCTTGGCTTCCATAAGGTGTTCCTCCTTCCTCCCACCTTTTCTCCTTCTTCTTCCCTGCACTGGAAATTCTAAGGGCTTGCAATTTATTCTAATTTAAAGTAGTGATATTTTGTGTGGCCATCCCCTGAGAGACCTTTGATCAGACTCCTCCTGCAAATTGGAAGGAAGCCTGATACAATTTCCATGCCACCGATGGAGTACAGCCCCTTTCTGGGTCCTGCAGAATCCTCCCTATCAGAGATTACTTCTCCCTGGGGCTCAAAGAAACACTCCAGCAAGAACCATTTTTGCCTTTAGGATGGATTAGGCTGCATTAAATAGAAGGTACTTATGAAAAATAAGAACTCGGGAGGGACGCAGAAAGAGGGAAGACCGATGCTTTTGATTCCTCCATAGAGCTTTCTATTCCTTTCTTCACATTAACATGCCGAAATGTATGTCCCGCCATCTCAAGGTAGTTCTGTTTCCTTCAAAAAAGTAGCTTCCATTTTCTAACTAGGGGATTCTCAGTGTAAATTGGCTTGGTTTATTTACTGGATTACACCTCTAGCAAAATTGGCCTGGCTTTTCCCATTACATGTATTTTGAGTTGTTTCTGTCCATACAGGTATGGAAATTGCACCTGCGTCAACAGTCAAAGCCTACTGCATACAGAATTGTGCAGAAAAGCCCAGGCTGACAAAAGGGATTGTGTGTATTTTAGCATTGTCAGTGCTGCCCACGTACTTCCTCTTTCATAAGACTACGACAGCAAAACAAGAGATTGTTGTACCTTACTGATAATGAATACAGGGATGTGAGACTCTCATCCAAGAAGAAGAGTGTAAACTTATCATGTTCATTGCACACCCCTTGAACATGAAAAGTGACACCGGTAGCTTGGTGATCACGTCAGGACTTCAGAGTACCATTTAATGGGAATAAATGTAACTACTATGTGGAAAGTATCTTGCTTTGTAGGAAAATCCTTGGTCCATCTAGTCCAGAATTATCTCCTTGTCCTCGTGGCAGTTCTCTAGGGCCTCAGAAAGTGGTCTTTCACATCATCTTCTATCCCAACCTTGGCTAATCCAGGTGTTTGTAGGCTGCAGCTTTCAGAACTTTTCACCACTCACTGTGCTGGCTGTGGCTTCTTGGAATTGCAGTCCTAGAACATCTGACTTGAGTGCTTTATTTCCTCCCCTTTTCGATGGAGATACTTTGACCATCTTGCCACTCAGCTAGGGACTTCATTTTGACCTTGGGCTCAGACTTGCTAGTGAGACATGCTTGATTACTCAGGCAGGCTATCTTTGGAGAGAGACTGGGAAGAGTATGATCTTCCTAGATCTTTCTGCATTTTTTGATCCCATCAACCACAGAGATCCTGCAAGGCTGGCTTTGAAGCATGGGTGTCCATACCAAGCTGCAGGGGACAGGTCTAAACAGTAATATTGGAAGATTGCCTCAATGCTGTGGAATATTGGACAATTCCATCTACATTTGCTTACCTCTGTATGGTGCTACTGAGAGAGGTCATCAGAGGACTCTGATGGCACATAGCTTACTTTCCCTCTATCATGTGAATTGGGGGGGGGTGTCTGGATTCCGTAATGGGGTGTGTAAGCTTTAGTCAAGATGAATCTACATAAGATTGGCAGATAATTTGGAATTGGGAATGCAACCTGTTGTAAATGGGTTTGCATACATCGTGTAGGTGCAGGTAATTCTCCTGTTGTCAGTCAAGATCCAGGTTGCCTCAGCGGCATGGGTCGGTCGCTTGATCAGCTTCAGTTCATTGGCTAGGATGGTTCATAGTCCAAGTCCACTTCATCTATCTTCTGGTTGCACAATGAATAGATCACTGTAATCTGTTATACAGGAGGCTGCCAGAAAGAACATAAGAAGAGTCCTGCTGGATCAGGCCAAGGGCCCATCTAGTCCAGCCCCCTGTATCTCACAGTGGCCCCACCAGATGCCTCTGGGAGCACACAAGCCAACTAGATACCTGTCTCCTGATACCTCTCCCCTGCATCTGGCATTTAGACGTACAGTACCTTCCTTTTAAGCCTGGAGATTCTACATCCCATCATGGCTTGTAACCTGCAATGGACTTTTCCTCCAGGAATCTGTCCAATCCTCTTTTAAAAGCATCTAGGCCAGATGCCATCACCACATCCAGTAGGAAGGAGTTCCACAGACTAACAAGATGCTGGGTAAAGAAAAAAAGTTTTGGTCTATTCTCATTCTCCCAACATTCAATTTGAGAGGATGCCCCCTGGTTCTGGTATTGCATGATAGGGAAAAGAGCTTCCCTCTATCCGCTTTCTCCATCTCCTGCATAATTGTATATGTCTCAATCATGTTCCCACTCAGGCGCCTTTTCTCTAGACTAAAGAGCCCCAAATGCTGTAGCCTTTCCTCAGTCTAGTCTGAAATATTAGCAAGACACTCTGGGGTAGGATTTGTCAGTATCTGTGCTTTCTTTATGGGTGGAAAGCCCACATAAAAGTTCTGATGTTATAGGAAGATATAGACCAAGCACCCCTGAGTTTTCTTACATTTTTTCACTTGGAATATAGGAAACCTCCTTTGAATGGATCAGACCATTTCTTCATCTAGTCCAGCATTGTTCACTCTAAGTGGCATCAGCTCCCTGGGGTTTTAAGCCTGATTCTAACTTAGGCACACATGGAGATCTCTTGCCTTGTTGTCTCCCACCCAAGTATTAGCTATGCCTAACCCTGGATAGCTTCTAAAATCAGATGAGCTCTGTTGTGTACCCAGTGGGATGGTGATTCATTACCAGGGTGACCTTGTTATTTGGCAAGCTGAGAATTGCCTCGGGCAACAAATGGTGGGGTATCAGGAACAACCCACAGTTCTTCCTCTTGAATCCTCTAGAGATTTTCTTCTTGTGGAGGGCAGAAGTGAAATCTCCCCAGGGCACATGTGACATTCCCAGAACTTCACAACAGGGCTTACAGAACACAAGTCTGAGGTCTTCGGGGGATGCCATGCACCCCCTAAACAGCTTGCTGCCCTGAAAGGTAAAGGTTCCCCTTGACATTTAGTCCAGTCATGTCTGACTCTAGGGGGCGATGCTCATCCCCATTTCCAAGCCATAGAGCCAGCGTTTGTCCGTAGGCAGTTTCCGTGGTCACGTGGCCAGAGCGATTAGACATGGAACACTGTTACCTTCCCACCGTGGTGGTACCTATTTATCTACTCACATTTACATGCTTTCGAACTGCTAGGTTGGCAGGAGCTGAGACAAGCGACGGGCACTCACTCTGCCGTGTGGATTCAAACTGCTAATCTTTCGACCTTGCAGCCCAGAGGCTTTGCGGTTTAACCTGCAGCACCACCACGTCCCTAAGTGATGCCCTTAGTGGAGTTTTATTTATAACTTTGCATGTTTTCTGTATTACTGGGAGGGATTTTTCTGGACTTGGGTATTTATCTATCTAGCACTTACCAGTTCTTCATTTCAGCCATTGAAATTCAATCTTGGAGTGTTCTATTCCTCTCTTTTGTCAGTTGGTGGTAGTTGTTTGTTGCTGTTGATTTATTCAGTTGGTTACTAGTATGTGTGCGGTAAAGAAAGATCTATACACAAGTCTTTTATTTCAAGCAACTGTAAGGAAATAAATATTTTTCTATTCTTTCTCCTGCAAATGGATAAGAGTGAGTTATTGAGACTTTAAGTGCCAGTTTACAAGAAAATATTCGACTCTGGGGAACCTGTAGCTATTTTTGTCTGTGGGTCCTGAGTAGGAAAGAGAATTTTACCAGAAATTCAAAATGCTGCAGTCCTCCTTTGTCAGCACTGAAGGAAGTTTCAGTTGCCAGCCCATTTTGTCCTTGTCACAGTGAGCAAATATCTAGACTCATTCATTAGAAGTTATTTATACCTGATAAATGCCTGACTGCCTTAAATACTCTGCTTAGATGGCTTGAAGGTGAGCCAAAATGCAGATGTGGATGTAACATACAGTGAGTGGCACATGTGAAATCTCCACAGAACAAGACTTTAAGAAGACATGTCTTAGCACAGCGTTAGTATTTTGCTGAGCTCAGTCATAACCTCAGGGAAGCCCTTACATTGTAATCTTGTCCAGGTTGACTTAAAGTAAGCCCCAATGAGTTCCATAGGATTTACTCTGAGGTGTGTAAATTTACAGCTGCAATTGGGTTCCTGTCCCCACCCCCCACCCCCGTGCACACGGTGGTTCTAATTAACAACACAACAAGCTAGGAGCTTTCCGAAACTATTTGCCCTTGCTTGACTGGTTGTTAACTTGAACTCAAGCGATAATAGGATTACAGCCTTTGTAAATGCTCAGAGGATTGCTTGGTCTCTTGCGCCTTATGCCCCAACACCACCAGTCTCTCTTCCCCCCCACCGCCACCCATTTACTTTGTCAGCTATAGTAATTGACACTTTGGGATGACTGGGAGTTTATACATTCTTTCCAGCCAGGCAACTAAAAAAAGGATGAGTTGCTCTTCTCTGTCTCCCTGAAGATCAGAGAAAGATCTATCAAGTTTAACAAGGCTGATAGACTCAAGAAGCAGTTGGCCCAGTTCCCTCCTAAACTGTCCATTTGGCAAGCACCCAGTGGGTTAGATTCATCTCAAGGATTTTCCATTGCTAAAAAGTGGCATCAAAGGTGGGTGTTTGACAGAACTCAAAACCTTCATTACCTATCTATATATTCACCACTGCAAACCATGAGCATGTCAGTCAGGGCCGGGCCAAGACATGGTGCTGCCTGAACAATCCTTCATCCTCTGTTTTTATGTACAGTAGAGAGAGATTGTTTCCAACCGATGCCTCCGTGGATGCTGAAAACTGCAGAAGTAGCAAACCCTTTATATAGCATAATCTCTGGTTCTTTCTAGTGGTCAATTCTGGCCAGACAGCTTGGAAACAGATATTTCTGGGCTTTTTAATTTAAATTTTGTGCAACAGCAGTGCGGATACAGTGGTCCTACTATATAGAAATTTTACAGACAATTGAAACTAATTTGCACACACCCAACAAGATAACTGTCTTTCACCACCACCTTCATAGAAAAGGACATGGTCTTGTTGCTTCGGGGAGCAATTAATTAAGGAGCGCAGGAGTCATATGCCACACAGAACCCAGCAAATGTAGATAGAAGGATTTCAAAACTTTCACTACCATCTATGTCGCTACCCAGCAACCTCTGCCTAATGGTTGGGCCAGCCCTTAACATTACTGTAGTTTGTTTGCAGACTGGCTCGAGGCATTTACCATGTCTTTCAGACTTAGACATTTGAAAATGCAATAGCATAAATATCCAGCAGGTAGCATTCTGGTGCAATCAAAGATATTGCATGCTGCTGCCAGGAACATCCATCCAAAATGATTTGATGATTCTTGATGGACTTGCATGAAGAGTCTTCATTTTTATTACTGCTGCCAAGTCGGAATTCATTTTATTCCTGCTTTGTGAAGACAAATCTTAGTTTGCCACTTCCTTGGGGTTAGTTAGCAACATATTTCATGATTATGCTAAATCAGTCTCTTGTAACATTGACTCTGAAGTAAAGCTAGCCAGCCAGCATTCCATATTTTAATCCACCAAAGCACAGAAATAATTGCATTCATTATGAAAGCACTTTTTTGTATGTGGTAATTGGGCATTCTTTGTTCAGCAAGATGGGTGGAAGAAAAGAATGCAGAGAGCATGACACTTTGTTGAGAGTGAAAAGCCAGTGGATTTGAAAGGAAATCACATTACCAAATAACCATTGAGGTGAAGACAATTTGACACTTAGCTTTTTGCCTCTTTGTAAGGGCTTTGGTTGCACTGGCAGTAAGAACTGCAGTTGAATCACTTTTGACAATATTGAAACCGATTCATAAATTCCTGGCTACGCAATATACTGATGAAACTGAATTTTGGGGGCTGCAAAATGAGGTGTTTTTTTTTTAAAAAAAAAATTGGCCAGCAGGGGCTTTAAAAAAAATACTGTACCTCAGTTCTTAAATCGATTATTTATTAATCACTTCAGACAATGTGAACACCCCTGTCATGTTGAATACTGCAATTGTGGGTTTCAGATAGCAGGGACACTGCTGTCCATCCAAAGTATTTATTAGAATTTTTACCACTGCATCTCTACTGTTGTGCCACTTAATATTTTTTAAGAGAGAAATGTAAGATTCCTAAAAACTGAAGAAAATGTAACCAAGAGTGTTCCTCAAACATGAAAAAAAAAGTGTTATTACAGCGTAGCTACACAATGACTTTAATTACCAGAAATACATTTACAGTAAGTACATTAAATCAAAGTGTACTGATTTATATACCATGTGAGTTTACAACCATTTAAAAAAATATCAGGACTGGAATCGATGTAAATTGGCAGTGTGAGCAAGCCCGAAGATGGTGCTTAAAAGATGCATGTAGCAAAGACTGGATCATATTCTCAAAACAATTGAAACTGAAGGCAAGGTGGAGCCCAAGTCCTGCAACTAGATAATCAGTAGTGTAATGGGTGCAATTGTTCCAGGCTCAAGTGTATTCGGAGTTCTGGGCACATTCACCGCCTGGCCTGTCACTTCCTGGGCCTAGAGCCAGAACTAGCCATTAGGTGCCTAGGACTGCTCTGCCTTTTTGGTTAAGCTGGGGCCACATGAGATTGGCATACACAGGAAGAGGATGAGGGAATGGGAAGGAATACATGGATCTAGGAGCAAGATGGCCATATTGGTTCCATGCTGCGTCTACTGTTTCGCATTTGCTTCAACTCAGAGAAGAGTACCCAGAGGTCATATAATATCCTTGGATAACTAGTTTCGTGTCCTTCCAGGAGCAAACACTGATGGGCCCTTCCAACAGGAAAAAAATGGTGCCTCTAAATATCGACACTCTGGATCAAGCCCCAGCCAGTCCACCCTAGTTATGGCTCTGCCAGGCCACCATCTCATACCTACCAGCATCAAACTCCCTATACGTGTTGTATTCAATAGAGTGGATGAGTAGTCCAGATAGGCGGGGTATAAATAAAATAAATAAATAAATAAATTCACACAATTTGCAACATAAATAAATGAGAAAGCAGGGAAGAATGGGAATAGGAGGGGCTTGTGCACCTGAAGAATGTTGTTTGTTGCCTATTTTAGAACACCCCAAACAGAAAACAAAATGTATTCATGAAGGCTTTCTCAGCCGGGATCTAATGGTTGTTGTGGGTTTTTCGGGCTCTTTCATCATGTTCTGAAAGTTGTTCGTCCTAACGTTTCGCCAGTCTCTGTGGCCGGCATCTTCAGAGGACAGCACCAGAGCACAGAGTGCTATCCTCTGAAGATGCCAGCCACAGAGACTGGTGAAACATTAGGAAGAACAACTTTCAGAACACGGCCAAAGAGCCCGAGAAACCCACAACAACCAGAAAAAAAATTGCTGGGAATATATACTTAATGTGATATGACAGGCTATAAATTTTGAACATGATGCTAACACTGTACTATTTTATTTTCTCATTAATGCAGATTTATTTATTTAATTTATATACTGTCCCGTTAGTGCAAAGCACTATTCTGGGCAGTTTACAACATCAAGTAAAATGAAAACACAATCAAACAATAATCAAAATATGAAAAATTATTCCATAAAAACTTAAGCTTATTAATATTAGCTGTAGAGATGAGAACAAAGCGCTGGTTTTTGGCAGTTCGTGCCAGTTTGTCCTTTGGACAAACAGATGTTCAGCAGTTCCCTGACCCACCTCCTCTAGCAGGCGCCCATTCAGAGGCAATGCCCCGGCTTCCCTCTCTCCCTCCTCCAGGGGCTACCTCTGAGAGGGGCCGTCTGGAGAAGGTGGCACTGGGAACCACTGAACACCTGTTTATCCAAAGGATGAATTGACACAAACCGCCCAACTGGTGGGTCATGCCCATCTCTAGGGAGCAGTAACGAAAAATGGATATAGCACAGAAATGGAAAATGCCGACGAGCATGTCAACATGTGTGCAGATAAAGAAACTCCGGGAAATGGTGAACAGAGAAAATTTATTCAGAAAAGGAAAAATGAGAATAAGGTCTTCATTTTGAGATTACTTCTATGAGAAATGGTACCTTTTTATATATTTTGTAACTTCCTTGGGACACAAACATGGATTTCAAAGACAATATTTCAAAGTCTGGAAAGAGATTTTATGGCGCAATACTGAAACAAAAGTGAGCCCAGTTTAATAGTATCTATTAGTTTTTTAAATATATTTTTTCTCTTGACTTTTTGTAAAAAATAATTTTATATTTAATCTGAT
Source organism: Pogona vitticeps (assembly GCF_051106095.1). Lineage (NCBI taxonomy): Eukaryota > Metazoa > Chordata > Lepidosauria > Squamata > Agamidae > Pogona > Pogona vitticeps. The sequence continues at coordinate 43,942,331 of NC_135784.1, forward strand.
AATGTACAGTTTGAAAAATAAAATGAAGGTGAAACAGGAATGTGTCACTTCATCAAGAAAAACTAGACCAGACATAGGAGAATAAGCCTATACAGTATGTCTCCTCCATGACAAATAACAGTTAGTGGTCAATGTGAAGATTGAATCAGCAAGCCAATGCAAGGTTCTGAAGCACTGTGGTCCAAATGCAAATTGGTGCCAACTGGAGCTTCTTTTTGAGAACAAAAAAGATGTTGTGATGACAAACCTTGAAGTTCCCATGTCATGTCTAGTTCAACCTTGATTTGACACTCTAAAAATGCAGTTATGAGAAAGATTAATATAGTTTTTGGTATTATGAATATCGGTGAGACAAGAATGAGTTTAGAAATAGATACATAGAGCCGCTGACATGACTGTGGAAAGCTCAGTAACTATATTACTAGGACAAAAGAATTGCAGCTCATTTCATCTCATGTTATTTGTGCACAACAGTGACGGTAGGAGACAGGAATCAACAAATGATTTGGAAATATTAATGTACTTCAATGCAAATCAATTATTCTGTGACTATGGGGACCATTTGTGTAAAATGTCAGAAGTGTGACATTTACAGTAATGTGAAGAAGAAAGTATATCCTCTTTGAATTTTATGGTTTTACCATAGGACATCATAAAAATCATCTGGTCCTTAGCAGGTCTGACAATTAGATAAATGCAACCTCACATGAACAACAACACATGACATATTACAACCTGCCATGATTTATTTTACAAAATTAAAGCCAAAATGGAAAAGCCATGTGAGAAAAAACTAAGTACATCCTTACTGCTTCCAAAGGAATTAAGAGGCTAAGTAGCAGCCAGGTCAGCCAGGTGCTGCTAATCAAATGCCCTTGAGTAATGGATAATCAGCAAGTGTGACCACCTGTATAAAAGCTGAAGTTTAAGCAGTCTGCTGGTGTGGAACATTCAGGTGTCAACACCAGTGCTAAGTAAGAAACACATCAGCAATGATTGTAGAGAAGGCCATTTCCAAACAATTTAAAGTCCCACATTCTACAGTGAGAGAGATAATTCACAAAAGGGAAAACATTCAAGAAAGTTGCCAATCTTCCCTGGAGTGGACTGTGACAAACCCAGACCTACTGGGATCTATCACACAGTTACTAAGCTGCCACCAACCATTCCCTATAATAAGTCACACAGACCAGGGATGGATTTTTAAACAACAAAAGAATAAGGTTTATTTTAAATACAAACAGGGTAAATAAAACAATCAGGTGAATAAAATAAAGTAACGTGGCTTATTCTCACACACACAAGCATACAGTTTGGTTCACCTAGAACCTTTAACTTAAAGCACAGACCCTGAACCCATCAGTTCTGGCTAACCAACAGACCCCTGAACCTTTCAGGCTGGTACTCTGACACACAGTAGTACCCTGTCAGACACCCAGACTCCCACAACAGCTTCTTCTTCCCCAGCTGCTGCTTCGTCCCAACCCAGTGTCTCACAGTCTGTCTCAGCATCTCCCTTCACCACACAGGCATCACATATTTATACAGTACAGCCCCTCCTCCTGATGTCCCGCCTTCCACTCCCCATAGGATGGAACTTTCCCTCCAAACCCATGACAGACAGGTAACATCAGTGCTGTATGTAACACCTCCCCTCTTTATAAGTTGTTTTGTAGGGGGAAAGCTAAGGTGCTTTTCACCAAAAAACAACCTGTATAAAATACACAACAACATTTATACATACCATATTATACTTACTTACACTTACATTCTAAGTTAAACCATAGCAAATAGGCATTTTAAACATTTACCATTAACATTACATCAATTTACCTTTATTCATACAAACCAATTTCAAAACCAGGTACATTTAACTTTTTGTCATCATTATATACACATAGTCCATGTTCTTTCGCCGTCTTCATTCTTCAGGTCTTCTTGATAAGGCGTCAGCAACACAGTTCACTGACCCTCTGACCACCTTCACTTCAAAGTCATAGTCCTGTAGGTTTAAAGCCCACCTCATAAGTTTGCTATTGTGGGTTTTCATTGTCTTTAACCATTGCAATGGTGAATGGTCAGTACACAGAACAAAATGTCTTCCCCAGATGTAAGGCTTGGCCTTCTGGATCGCGTAGACTATGGCCAAACACTCCTTCTCCACGGTTGCCAAATGTCTCTCACCTTTTTGAAGTTTCCTACTCAGGTAGGACACTGGATGCTGGTCACCATTCTCATCCTCCTGGCACAGAACTGCTCCTACCCCGCTGTTAGACGCATCGGTGTAGATGATGAACTCCCGGTCGAAGTCTGGAGCACGCAGGACAGGATAGTTGATTAACGCCTCCTTCAACCTCTGGAACGCCGCCTCACAGTCACTGGTCCACGGGATGCGGTCATCAGCCTTCTTCCTCGTCAGATCGGTCAGCGGAGCCGCAATCTCGCTAAACCTCGGGATGAACTTTCTGTAGTAGCCCACCAACCCAAGAAATGATTTGACTTTTTTCTTGGTGTTGGGTCTAGGCCAATCACGAACAGCTTCTATTTTGGCCTCCAGGGGTTTTATCATTCCTCCCCCTACCATGTGACCCAAGTATTTTATTTCTGGGCTACCCAGCTGACACTTGCTGGCCTTTACTGTTAGCCCTGCTGCACTTAACCTCTGCAGCACTAACTCCAGGTGTATCAGGTGATCTTCCCAGGTATTACTGAAGATCCCTATGTCGTCAATGTAGGCCACTGTAAAGTCACTGAGCCCTGCCAAGGTCTGGTCCATCAGCCTTTGGAATGTGGCTGGTGCATTTCTGAGACCAAAGCTCAGGACTCGAAACTCATAGAGACCAAAAGGGCTGCAAAAGGCAGTCTTTTCTTGATCCCTGGGATCAATTCTTAATTGCCAATATCCCTTTACCAGGTCCAATGATGAGATGAACCGACAACCCCCTATGGTTTCAATCAGGTTGTCTAGCCTGGGCATTGGGTAGGCATCAGGAGTGGTTACACGGTTTAATTTCCTGTAATCAACACAAAACCTAATGCTCCCATCAGGCTTGTCCACAAGGACTATCGGAGAGGACCAAGGACTAGAAGAGGGGACGATTATGTTCTCCCTCAGCATCTCGTCCAGCTCCTTCCGCACCTTGTCCCTATAGGGTCCCGTTACTCGGTATGGGGATACTGCCTGCGGGGGTGCATCCCCTGTGTGGATCCGATGCATCACTCCCTTCACTATCCCCGGCTTGTTGGAAAACACCTGTTGATATTTATTAAGCAGCATTTTTAGTTCTTGCTGCTGGTCTTGGGTGAGTGCAGGACTGATCTTTACCTCCTCTGGGTTGTATTTTACTTCCCCTCTACCCTCCCAGAAGGGTAATTCAGCTTCCTCACTCTCAGCTGCTTTTATCGCGAATAAAACCCTCTGTTCCCCTCTGTAGTAGGGTTTTAGGGCATTCACATGAACCACCCTCCTTGCTTGGTTCTCCTCCTGCTCTATAAGGTAGTTCAGGTCTGACATCTTGGAAATGACCCTATATGGTCCTGCCCATTTGAGCTGCAGTTTATTCTCTCTGCAGGGCCTAAGCCAAAGCACTTCCTCCCCCGGGTCAAAGTGCCTCTCTCTAGCTTTGTGGTCATACCATGTTTTCTGTCTGACCTTCTGAGCTTGCAGGTTTTCTGCTGCCAGCTCTAGATTTCTCCTTAGGTCATTCATCAAGGTGTCTATGTATGTCACAACGTCTTGTGGGTCATCCTGGGTGATCTGCTCCCAATTTTGTTTGATCAAATCAAGGGGCCCTTTCACCCGTCTCCCAAATAGAAGTTCAAATGGACTAAACCCGGTACTGGCTTGTGGCACTGATCGATAAGCAAACAAAAGGGATTGCAGCTTCTGGTCCCAATTGTTTGGATTCTCTGCCAAGTAAGCCCTAATCATGCGCATTAGAGTCCCATTGAACTTCTCAGTTAACCCATTGCTTTCAGGATGATAAGCAGTGGTTTCCTTGTGCTTAATTCCACAGATCTGCCATAAGCGTTTCATGAGCTTTGATGTGAACGATGCGCCCAAATCTGTGATTATCTCTGAGGCAAATCCCATCCTGGACATATACCCCACCAAAGCATCGGCCACTGTGTTAGTTTCAATGTTAGTCAGGGGTATGGCTTCAGGATACCTTGTGGCATGGTCCACAATTGTTAGGATGAACCTGTTCCCCCTCTTTGTGGCCTTGGGCAAAGGTCCCACAATATCCACCCCTATGCATTTAAACGGAGTGTCAATCACAGGCAAAGGGCACAACTTTGCTTTGGTCCTATCGCGGTTATTCCCCTGCCTTTGACACACATCACATTGTTTACAGAACTCCCTGATCTGCTTCCCTATGTCAGGCCAGTAGAAATTCTGTGTGATTCTCTGCTGTGTCTTGTTGACCCCTAAGTGTGCAGCAAACATGTCAGAGTGCCCCCTTTGTAAGATCATGGGGCGATACTTTTCAGGTACCACCAGCTGACTTCTGATCCCATCTCCCCCTTTTGAGATATTCCTCAGGGTTTCTCTATATAAAATCCCCTTTTTCTCCAGAAATCTCACTGGGGTCTCAGGTGTTAGCTGGGCGTCAGTCACCTGTTCAAAACACTTTTGGAGAGTGGCGTCTGCCTTTTGCTCCTGTCCAAATCTGCTGTCTGTGGTTAAGGTTTCCACCACAGCTTCTGAACTTCCCCCACCTGCTTCCGTCTCTGGCTCATCATTACCCCCCTGAACTGTCCCTGTGGTGGCTTGTGAGCGTGTAATCACTAGCACCCGTTTCACATGTTCAGCCAGGTCATTTCCCACGAGCACGGCTGCTGGCAGAGTCGATGAAATCGCTATCCGCCAATCTCCCCTCCAGCCTTGAAAGTTGACAGGTACCTCTGCTACTGGCAGAGAGATTATCTGCCCCTCAATCCCTGCCACCTTCATGCTCTCATTTGGGATTATAAACTCCCTAGGAATAATATCTGGATGGCACAGGGTTACCTGGGAACAAGTGTCCCGCAGCCCCCTATACTGACGGTCAAGTATTCCTACGTCCACCCCGGCTGTCTCAAACAACTGAGAATCTGTTTTTACCAGCAAGCAGCGCTTTACCTCCCCAAGAGGACCATTTTCCTCAGCCTGATCAGCATAGGTAGCTGTTCCAGACTGAGTAGTCATGGCAACAGGCTCCCTCTGTGACAATGAGCTTTGCTCTTTCTGGACACAGAACACAGCTTTTGGCTTGGTCCCACTAGAATTCTGAGGCACCATTCCTTTTAGCTGCTTCAATTTCTCACATTCTGAGATCAGATGACCCTTTCCCTGACAGAAATAGCATTTTCTAGGGTATTTGGATTCTCTCTCCTCTGGTTTCGGTTTTCCCTCCAAATTCTGAGGGCTTGGTTTCATGCCTGAGGGCTTCCCTTCACCATGGGCCCCTCCCCCTTGCTGGCTTTTCCCTGGTCCCTGAGAGTACTTGCTGTAGGTTTCTTTGGGTTTACCTACAGATTTCCCCTCACCCAAGGGCTTTCTTATTTGGGAGATAAAATCTGCGATTTCTGCGGCTGCTGCCACAGATTTCGGTTTCCTTTCCCTCACCTGGAATTTCAATTCCCCATGCAGAACTGAATAGAACTGTTCCAGGGCTATCAAGTCTTTAAGCTGTTCATAGGTCTCTGTCCCCTCCTGCGATAGCCATTTCTCAAGCAGCCTCACCAATTGGGCCCCCACTTGGGTAAAAGTCTGTTCTGGCTTCTTGGTAAGGGACCTGAATCTTTGTCTCAGCTGCTCTGCATTTATCCCATGTCTTGCAAACACCAGTTTTTTGAACTCTGCAAAATCTTTCATCAGTTCCTCAGGCATCTCGGCATAAACTTCAGCAAGGCTACCACTGATTAAAGATCGCATGATGGTCATCTTCTCAGTTTCCCTCACTGAGAAGTCCACAAACGCTCTTTCCACTAAGGAAAAGAACACCTCAGGACAATCTCCCTTGTGGTACACAGGGAATTTCTTCAGGTCAGCCTTAGACAACTGGCCTCCCTCAGAATCCCTATTGTTATTATGGTTCTGGTTCATCATTTCCAGTTTTCTTAATTCAAACGCCATTCTTTCTTTTTCCAGAGCAATTTTCTCTCTCTCTAATCTTTCTTCTTTTTCCAATTGCCTCATCCTCAGTTCATGCTGTTGGGCTATGAGCAATTTTCTGAGTTCTGGGTCCTGCTCTCCTGTGCTGTCACCTTGCACTGAGCCAAATTCATCCTCAGAACCTTGGTCAATCTGGGGGTCTTTCACTTCACTCATGTCTGCTATCTGGCTTCGAGTCAAGGGCATAATCCCCCCTCAGAACAGGCTGCTTTAAAAAGTCAAGCCTCAGAATAAAACGACCACTTTTTTTTCTTTTTGCCTCAGAACCAGCTCTCCCTAGAGATTGCTGCTGTTCTTCAGCACTAAATTGCAACAGTATCGAGTCAGAGCCTACCCCCCTCTGCTGGGCCTCTCAGCTGGCAAGCTAGCTCGCTGTTGCTATGCAGTTTTGCCTCAGCGTTTTCCCGCCAAAACTAGGCTGCCTCAGAGCACCTTAATCTAAGTCTCCCCAGTTGGCACGTTCTTCTACTAGCGCACCTCCCCGTGAGGTACACCTAGAAGATTACCTACGCGCCTCAGACTGTCCCTGACTAGACCCCCCTTGCTCTGGGCACACTTGCCAAGGCTTTGCTGGACCGCTGGACAACTGGACCAGTCGTATCCCACACGCTGGACACCAATCAATGTGACAAACCCAGACCTACTGGGATCTATCACACAGTTACTAAGCTGCCACCAACCATTCCCTATAATAAGTCACACAGACCAGGGATGGATTTTTAAACAACAAAAGAATAAGGTTTATTTTAAATACAAACAGGGTAAATAAAACAATCAGGTGAATAAAATAAAGTAACGTGGCTTATTCTCACACACACAAGCATACAGTTTGGTTCACCTAGAACCTTTAACTTAAAGCACAGACCCTGAACCCATCAGTTCTGGCTAACCAACAGACCCCTGAACCTTTCAGGCTGGTACTCTGACACACAGTAGTACCCTGTCAGACACCCAGACTCCCACAACAGCTTCTTCTTCCCCAGCTGCTGCTTCGTCCCAACCCAGTGTCTCACAGTCTGTCTCAGCATCTCCCTTCACCACACAGGCATCACATATTTATACAGTACAGCCCCTCCTCCTGATGTCCCGCCTTCCACTCCCCATAGGATGGAACTTTCCCTCCAAACCCATGACAGACAGGTAACATCAGTGCTGTATGTAACATGGACGTCCAAGCAAATTCACCCCGAAGTCAGACTGTGCAATGCGCACAGAAAAGGCAAAAACCCCAGGAGTTACATCTCAGACTCTACAGGCCTCAGTTAGCATGTTAAATGACAATACAATTAGAAAAAGACTAAACAAGTACAGATTTATTCACAAAGGCTTTCAAGGCCGGGATCTAATGGTTGTTGTGGGTTTTTCGGGCTCTTTGGCCGTGTTCTGAAGGTTGTTCTTCCTGACGTTTCGCCAGTCTTTGTGGCCGGCATCTTCAGAGGACAGCACTCCTCTGAAGATGCCGGCCACAAAGACTGGCGAAACGTCAGGAAGAACAACCTTCAGAACACGGCTAAAGAGCCCAAAAAACCCACAACAACCAAGTACAGATTGTTTGGAAGCACTATCAGAAAACACCCTCTTCTCTCTAAAAAGAACATGGCAGCATCGCTTTGATTTGCAGAGTTGCATCTGCACAAACCACAAGACTTCTGGAACCATGTCCTCTGGACAGATGAGACCAAAGTAGAGATGTTTCACTATAATGCACAGTGCCACATTTGGTAAAACCAAACAAAGCATTTCAGCACAAACACTTCATATCAATGATGAAGCACAATGGTGGAGGGGTAATGATTTGGGCTTGTTTTGCAGCCACAGGACTTGGGCACCTTGCAGTCACTGAGTTGACCATGAGCTTCTCTGTATACCAAAGTATTATAGTCAAGTGTGAGGTCATCTGTCTGACACCTAAAGCTTGGCCGAAATTGGGTCATGCAACAGGATAAGGATCCCAAGCACACCAGTAAATCTACAAGAGAATGGCTGAAAAAGAAAAGAATCAAGGTGTTCCAGTGGCCCCATTCAAGTCCAGACCTCGATACGATTGGAATGCTGTGGCGGGACTTTAAGAAAGTTCTGCATAAACAAATGCCCACAAGCCTCAAAGAACTGAAGCAACCTTTTAAAGAAAAGTGTGCCAACATCCCTCCACAACGCTGCGAGAGACTGATAAACTCGTAGAGAAAACAATTACTTCAAGTTATTGTGGCTAAAGGTGGTTCTACAAGTTATTGAATTATAAAGTATAGTTAGCTTTTCACACATGGTTTCATTTTGGCTTTATTTTTGTAAAATAAATTAGGACATGGTGTAATATGTAATGTGCTGTTGTTCATCTGAGTTTGTATTTACCGAATTTTAGACCTGCTAAAGACTAGGTGGTTTTTATTATGTCCTGTTGCATAAAACCATATAATTCAAAGAGAGTGTACTTTCTTCTCCACATGACTGTAAATCCACATACCAAAGGTGCTAGCAAGAAAACCAGAAACTGCAGGTGAAAAATAGATTTCCCCGCCCCCCAAATATTGTACAGAACCGTGGTAAATGACAAAAAGAGTTATCAGTGTGACATTGCTGGAAGTGTGACTAGAAGACAGGAAGATGTTAGGTTGCCTTGTGTCCTACAAAATGGCTCAAATCTGAGCTTATATGATTTGTGTGAGGGGAGGTAAAAAGGAAAAATCTTTCTGCTCCCTAGAAACAGTTTCTAATTTATTAAAATAGCCTCTGCAGTGCATTTTTCTATGTCCACAAGAATGCATTTATTAAATGCCAGGGGGAAAACCTTATTGCAGTGTTGTTTGCTAGTGCCAACTAAACATTAATTTACGATTTAAAGATAGCTCTCAGATAATCTGATACATTCAAAACCCATTTGTCCAGCAGCCTCTAAATGAGTTCCCATTTTTGGTAAACCATCTATGCCTTTGCGGTAGCAATTAGAACAGGATGGTGGAGGATGAGAATTATTTGGCACCAGCTGAGGCCTACAGGCAAGCAAGGGGCACATAGTTGAATTTCAAGGTCTCCTCAGGCTCTGCTCTTCCTTCTTTCTGTCACTCCTTGTTCACTTGAACATCCAATGAGTAATCAATAATGGGGCACAGCGCGCACGCGCACGTGCCCACACACTTGCAACACATTCTTCTTTTCTAAAGTACAAATTGGGTCCAGAGAAACGTAGCGCCAAGGACGTATTGGACTCAGCCCAGGATGTCTCAGATGACTCAGACCATGACGAGATCGTCCTCCTTATCTCTGTGACACAGAAGAAAAAGGAAGTGGGTCTTACCTGTTAGGAACACAGGAACTGACTGGATCTCACCTTCCTGTCAATGAATTCCTGTAGCTTTTGTTGTATCAAGCAGATGGAACTGCTACATGGAAGGTTCATAATTGTGTTTTGATCATAGTTTTATTTTATCAAAGTACAACAAGGGCAGGCTGTGTCTTCTCAAGTTTAGACGTAACTGGGAAATTCAAAAGTGAAAATGGAAGCTTTCAGATCTTTCCTCCTTATGTAATTATGGCGGAGGTGAAGAGGAGGAGGCATGAGTTTTCATTATGCATAAAAAGGACTTCAGTTAGTGTCTTGAATTTGACAGGCTCTGTGGTCTTTAATAGCAGTTAACAAAATTATGAGAATGTAGGAGGGTTATATCTATTTTATTCAAACCCTTTCTCCCCCACATTTCAGTAGAATGTCATTTAAACTCAGACCATTATATGGTACGACAGAGCAAAAGGCCCAGATGACGGAAGTAAATGGTGTTCCATAAAATGTGTTCTCTAGAAGGTTAAGGTAGCCATCTACATGGTGATGATGTATGTAGATTGTAGAATGATGATGCAGAATCCCTTCCCAATCCCAGTGTGATTTATACAGTAGAATGCTGCAAATATGAAAAAATGTATATTTAAGAACAATTGCCTAGGCAGTGGTCATATCATAAGCATAAGTACTTAAAAATTTGATCAATTTAATCTGGAATTTTTCAAGTTGCGTTGCAAGAAAGCTTCAGGGTAAACTTTCCAAGGATTTCACAGTTTTTAGCCACCTAGAGTTGTTGTAACTGACCAGATAGGTGGGAGATAGATAGATAGATAGATAGATAGATAGATAGATAGATAGATAGATAGATAGATAGATAGATAGATAGATAGATAGATAGATTTTGTTCCAAGAAACCATTCCTCAATTCGCATTCCAAGAACCTATGTAAACTTTTTAAAGATTCCTGGATTTCAAAATCAGCTATGGCAAAAAAGATTTCTTGAAAAACATCTTATGTACTTTTACTGATCTACCCTGGCAATGAAGAAATGCAGAACGTCAGCGGTATCAAACTCAATTTCATCTTGGGTCGCATCATCGTTATGGTTGCCCTCAAAGGGCCAGTTGTATCTGTAAGATTATATAAATTTAAGAACGGGAGTGAGCAACAGCTAGGACTACATTTTCCAAGATGCTGTACTCCTCCCAAGCGGCATGCACTTTCTGACTCTTCACCGCTTGGAATGCTGGGATTAGAAGTCCCACTGGGCTGATTCCCAGCATCCTTGCGGAGCATTATGGGTGACCGAGTAAGCACCTGCGTATTGTATACTACACAGTAGCAGGCAACACTGCGAGGGCCAAATGAAACTGCTCTGCGGGCCGGATTCGGCCTGTGGGCCTTGAGTTTGACACATGCGTTCTAGGCTGTTTCCTCAGGACAATGACAGATGGGAGCCCTACTACATGCTCCCAAATTTTCTGCAATATGCTGAGGTTATCAGGCATTCCAGGGATCAAAGGAAAACAAGTTACAGTAATGGAGAAGAAGGTCTGAAAAGCAACATTGGCATATTAGGGATGTGAAAATCCTTTAGTCTCAGTTGTGCTGTGTTTTGCCAAAACTTACTGCATTTTCTTCCTATCCTTATCTTATAGTCAGTTGTAAGGCTTTGTTTTTTTTTCCCCTTCCAGCATAGACATTTGCATTAGAGATGGACGCTTCGTGTTTCATCTCGCTTCGTATGAAGCGTGAAGCACGAATCTATCTCTCACCACTGCCAAAAGAAGGATCCTGGCAGCTTGTGAAGCCAGCCAGTCCGGGGTGGGTGGGAGATGGCCCTCTGCACATATCTAATTTGAATGTATTAGGAATAGGAATGAAAGGTATATTGTGAAATTCATTGTACTTGTTAACTAAGGCTTTCTCAATGGGATAATACAATAGACCTCACAGAGGAATTTTTAAGTCCCGCAAGAATCCTTGCCTGCATTTGAGACTGAGACAACTCTTTCTTCCTATTGGACTATTTGTAATTTACATTAAATGCCTGTAATGTCTTTTCTTTTTAGGAAGCAAAACACACACATGCAGCAATCACAGAAAGACTGGCTGATTGTTAAGATAGATGCAAAAAAAAAAATCTAGAACTTCGCATTCTTAAAGCAACAGGCAGTCTGGCTTTGGGCAATTCATACAATTCTTGCAATAGAGATGAAAGACTCATGAAGGGCTTGTGTTTGGGCAAACAAAGGTGATCATTTCCAAGAACGGAGTAGCCATGAGTATGTGGGATAGGGCGATTCCAATTTTGCAGGTGCCGTGAATCCACTCTAGGTTTTAGTCTGCACTTCATAGAAATTATCCATGAGCCCAGCATCCCTGTGGTGGATTCACATGTCTCTGAACTGGAGTCATCACCGGCCATCATTGCTTCCTAGCATTGTGGACAACATAGAGAAGAGGCTGGTAATTTTCCTTTACGTCCAGAGACCAGAAACATTAGATAGAAAGCAAAGAAGAGTCCAAAGAATTGCTGAAGGGCAACCCTTCCATGGAAATGGGGAGCAGCTCCCCTCGGAAAGCAGGCTACTGCTGGACGGGCACTGAATTTGGTGTTCCATTAGCATAGCGCTATGTGCCTGGTAGAGGCATATGAATTAGGAGTGGAGGTGAAAGAAAAGTTTAAAGAAGCAGGAGGTCTACCCACCAGGTTGGCTGGCAGCCTGCAAGCCTCAAAACGCCTTCTCACTGGAGAGTGGATGAAATCGAAGAAGAATGCTAAAGTTGTGGACATTTAATAATTTTAAGAAGTGGATGAGTTGTTTGCCTTTTTTTCTCCTGTGCTTGTGGCTGGATGCGATTTGCCTCTCACTAACCTTTAAGTATTGCGTTTTGCAGAAATTGTGTTGAGATTTCCTCAGTCTTGATTGGAAGGGAAAAAACTTTTCAGGGTTTTAGAAAGTTCCTCATGAAGAAAATGTCTTGCATTATTATTTATTTTTATTTATTTTATTTATTCCATCTGGTCAATTGCGACCACTCTAGGCGGCTTGCAACACAAAATGCAAAATACAAGAACCATATTAAAAAGGATTTTTTACACAATTTAAAAATTCTGTAAGATGGAAAGCAAACAAAATAAATAATTATATTTTATTTCCTGAGAGTATTCTCTTCTCATGAGATGGCCACGGTATTGGAGCCTCAGCTTCAGGGTCTGTCCTTCCAGTGAACACTCAGGGTTGATTTCCTTCAAAATTATCTTTGCTGTTATCAAATAACTTCTGACTTATTGCAACCCTATGAAGTAATGACCTAAATAAAGGTGGGAATTTGATTCCACACTGTGTGTCTTGCAAAGCATAGCCAACCTGTGTGTGGCCTTGGGCAAGCTGCGCAGTCCCAGGACCCCCCCCCCCAAAAGAAAGGAATGATGACTTAAGGCAGTGGTTCTTAACCTTGGGTTACCCAGGTGTTTTTGAACTGCAACTCCCAGAAACCCCAGCCAGCACAGCTGGTGGCGAAGGCTTCTGGGAGTTGCAGTCCAAAAACACCTGAGTAACCCAAGGTTAAGAACCATTGACTTAGGGCAACCCTTTTTAAGTTTCCAAGGTAAAGAGTACTCAGAAGTGGTTTGAATACTCTTTACCTTGGAAACTTAACCGGAAAAGGGTTGCCCTAAGTCAGAATTGACTTGGTGGCACATGATTACTATATTATTATGAAATACTATTGTTAACAGCCCTGCACTGGTGTTTCTCTGCTGACCCAATCTATGTTATGGAAAAAAGTCTTCCTTATCCTATCATTGTTGTCTTTCTTAGTGACTTTTGTCTTCGCATGATAGCTACAAAATACAACACCCTCCGTTCAACCATTTGAACTTCTAAATACAGAGTTCAGGCTTAATTTAACCCAGCACCCACTTATTTATTTTTCTGGCAGTTTGTGGTGTCCCTAAACCTGTCCCTGGGCTGTTGAGATAGCCTAAATTGATGAGGACAAAGAAATGTACAAATATTCTCCACTTCCCTAGTGAGAGCTGTATTGACAGCATCAGGCAATTAATTCCTCACAATCCCTACTTGTTCCAAAAAAAAGAAAGGAAAGTTTTAATTCCTCATTGTCTGCATGAATGAAAATGAATGGGGAAGTTATGTCTTTGGGTATACACATTTCATAACTCATGTACCCTTTTCTACATTTAGGATCATACTTCATGTATGCATTTCATTCATTTTTCTGATGGCTACTCCATATTGATGTACCATATTTTTCCATGTATAAGATACTTTTATCTAAAATCTTTAGACTAAAAATTGAGGTTTGTCTTATATACAGAAGTAAGGGGGGAAAGGGATCAAACCACTGCAGGATCGTAGCCCTTTGATCCTGCAGCGCTTTCACGGGTGCTTTACCCCTGCACTTCCTAAGCCCTGCGGAGCTTATGAAGTGGCAGGGAAAGCAGCCATGAAATGGCTGCAGTATCAAAGGGCTGCGATCCTGCAGCACTTTCATCACTGCTTTACCCCTCCACTTCTGCAGCCCTTTGATCCTGCTTTTGCGGGGCTTAGGAAGTGCAGGGGGAAAGCAGCAATCAAATTTTCTTATTTGGGGATGGAAAAGTGGGGATCATCTTAAACATCAGGTTGTCTAATACGCAGAAAAATATGGTATGTTCTTATATTCACTTTTAGTTGTGCTCATGTATTTTTATGTAATTAAAAAGGGGAAAACGGGTCAAGAATACGTTCTTTACTGTTTCCTGCCATGACAAAAAAAAAACTTAAAGATGAGTCCCTTCATTCATTCATTCATTCATTCATTCATTCATTCATTCATTCATTCATTCATTCATTCATTCATTCATTCATTTGTTGTCATTCTATCAGGTCATGAATTTGATATACAGTGGTGCCCCACATAGCGACGTTAATCCATTCCGGATTAATCGTCGCTATGCAGAAACATCGCTAAACGGGACGGAAAAAGCCATAGGAACGCATTAAACTTCATTTAATGCATTCCTATGGCTCCCAAACTCACCGTTCAGTGAAGTTCCTCCATAGCAGCGCCATTTTCGCGCCCTCGGTAAGCAAGGGCAGGGCGCGAAAACACTTGCGGTGGCCATTTTGGGCACCCGGCAGCCATTTTGGAACCGCCGATCAGTTGTTTAAAAAACATCGCAATGCGATTTTCTGCCATAGAAAACATTGCAATGCGATCGTAAAAACGATTGCAAAATCCGCATCGCTATGCGGAATTGTCATTAAACGGTGCGCTCGTTAAGCGAGGCACCACTGTATCTGTAAAACTGCAAAATTGAAATTAAAAACCTCTTGTCCTCTGTAGCAGTGGTCCCCAACCTTGGGCCTCCAGATGTTCTTGAACTACAACTCCCAGAAGCCTACACCAACCACCTCTTCTGGCCAGGATTTCTGGGAGTTGAAGTCCAACAACATCTGGAGGCCCAAGGTTGGGGACCACTGCTCTATAGCAGTAGTCCCCAACCTTGGGCCTCCAGATGTTCATGGACTACAACCCCCAGAAGCCTACACCAACCACCTCTGCTGGCCAAGATTTCTGGGAGTTGAAGTCCAAGAACATCTGGAGGCCCAAGGTTGGGGACCACTGCTCTATAGCAGTAGTCCCCAACCTTGGGCCTCCAGATGTTCATGGACTACAGCCCCCAGAAGCCTTCACCACCACCTCTGCTGGCCAAGATTTCTGGGAGTTGAAGTCCAAGAACATCTGGAGGCCCAAGGTTGGGGACCACTGCTCTATAGGACAACAGAAAGATTAACATAGTCTGAATCCTTAGCTACTTGGGACTCAAGAGCTAAAAAGGAATATCAGAGATGGACAGCAGAAGGAGTAATGCAAAGTGTGTGTGTGTGTGTGTGTGTGTGTGTGTGTGTGTGTGTGTGTGTGTGTGTGTGTGTGTGTGTGTGTGTGTGTGTGTGTGTGTGTGTGTGTGTGTGTTAACATAAAGCTAGCTCCAGGTAATGTCAAGGTTTGCTGATAAGGCTGCTTGTCTTCTTTTACTGCTTCTCAGTAGACACCCATCGGCATATTAGTAGAAGAAACACAGCCAATTGGGTAATGATGGTAATTAAAAAAGATGTAAACTTTCAAAAAAGCTGACACTTACTCATTACACAGGGCTGTCATGCTTCAGTGAGCCTAACGTTAATTTCGATATCCCATTATATCTCGCTGATATGAGCTTAAAGATGTCTGCTGTTTCTCTTGATAAACTGGCATCTGAAGTCACAGCAGTATTGATTGCAGTGTGAAGTTGACAGATGTGTGAGAGAGTCTTAAGTGCACTGGTGCTTCAGCCTTTTTTTTTGAGGAAGGAGGGAGGGACTCTGAGGAGAACTAAAAAGGGGGTTCAAAGTGAAAACTGACCCAAAAAGGCTGCCTCAGTTTTCACAGGCCCATTCTGCAAAATTTTTATTGGGTTTGTTCTGTATTTTGTGTTATCGTGATTTGTTCGCCACTGAGAGTAGTGGTTCTGCCACTAGTTAGTCAGGATAAAAATACTGTCCAAATAAATAAATAAATAAATAAAATAGCTTATGTATGTATTATGCCTGCAACAAAAATACTGGGCATGCTAGCTTTCTTATTTCAATAGCACATTTATTGACCTAATGATACTTTTATTCACCAAAGAACAATTTTGCCCTGAAACTCCGTTCTTAGCCGTAATAGTGAAAGCCAGACACCAACTGGCAAAATGGAAACTCAGTAGCATTATTACTGTACTTTTTAAAGAATTTATTAACATTTTTGGTCTGCCATCACTGCTGGTCATGGTACTGCAGAGAAGCATCCTGGGGGCTACCAGTTTGGTTCTTAATGCTACAAAAATCGTGCATCATTGTTAGGTAATGTAATTTTAGAAACACTGAAGGTAGAAAAAGCAATATTCTTTACTCTTCTAATTTTAAAATATTGTTCTGCTAGCAATCAGTTGGGCTTTTTCTCTAACGCACCTGAAGCAGAATGAGGCATTTAAATTCAGTATGCAACTAACTGATAGTACATTTTTAGCTGTCTTAATGGATACATATTTATTTATTTTTGAACATGATAAAAGACAAAAATGGGAGGGACCTAACAGAAGCAGAAGACGTCAAGAAGAGGTGGCAAGAATACACAGAGGAATTATATCAGAAAGATTTGGATATCCTGGACAACCCAGACAATGTAGTTGCTGACCTTGAGCCAGACATCCTGGAGAGCGAAGTCAAGTGGGCCTTAGAAAGCCTGGCTAACAACAAGGCCAGTGGAGGTGATGGCATTCCAGTTGAACTATTTAAAATCTTGAAAGATGATGCTGTTAAGGTGCTACATTCAATATGCCAGCAAGTTTGGAAAACTCAACAGTGGCCAGAGGATTGGAAAAGATCAGTCTACATCCCAATCCCAAAGAAAGGCAGTGCCAAAGAATGCTCCAACTACCGTACAATTGCACTCATTTCGCACGCTAGCAAGGTTATGCTCAAAATCCTCCAAGGTAGGCTTCAGCAGTATGTGGACCGAGAACTCCCAGAAGTACAAGCTGGATTCCGAAGAGGCAGAGGAACTCGAGACCAATTTGCTAACTTGCACTGGATTAGGGAGAAAGCCAGAGAGTTCCAGAAAAATATCTACTTCTGCTTCATTGACTATGCGAAAGCCTTTGACTGTGTGGACCACAGCAAACTATGGCAAGTTCTTAAAGAAATGGGAGTGCCTGACCACTTTATCTGTCTCCTGAGACTAAACGACTAAACACACACACACATTTATTTATTTATTTATTTATTTATTTATTTATTTATTTATTTATTTATTTATTTATTTATTTATTTATTTATTTATTTATTTATTTATTTATTTAACTTATATGCCTCCCACACTACCCAAAGGTCTCTGGGCGGCTTACAGCAATTTCTCCAATTAGGGATGAAAAAGAATGTACCTGCGGTCTAGGTTTTTCACAACAATATGCATTTTGTACCTTCCGAGTCTCATTGTGAGACAAAGCACTCACTGGTTGATGTCTTGTTGTTTAGCATAGCAAATTCCACTAGAACAGGGCCATTGACTCAGCATGGATTTGGTGAGTCACCTCATCTGTAAGTTCCCTTGGTTTGAATGGGCCTACTCTGGTTGTGACTTACTACGCTAAGCAACAGCCACTGTCTCAGAAATCTATACATCTGTGTGGCTTGTGACACATTGGAAGAAATAAAATTCATACAAAAGTAAGTACGCATTTTATAAATGCAAATGGCTAAAATGTGTAAATTGGATCATTTTTCTTTTTGCTGAATTCAATGCATACAAAAGTGTGTACGTTAAGAAAAGTGTGTGCCAAAGAGAAATGAAGTCTCATGGCCTGTTAAAGCAAAGCTTAGGAGAAAGCTGCAGGTGAGTTTTGGAGAAATGCAGTGAAATACATCTTTACTCCTGGTACCACCATCCCCTGCTGGATGATCCTGTATTAGCATAGGCATTTTTTTATTAAGGGTACAGTGGACCCTCTACTTACGGAATTAATCCATATTGGAACGGAGGCTGTAGGTCGAAAAGTCTGTAGGTCGAGTCTCCATCGACTTACAATGCATTGAAAACCAATTAATCCATAACCAGCTGTTTTTGTTCAGTTTTTGTTCCATTTTGGCTTTTTTCTGGTCTGTAGGTCGATTCTCTGGCTGCAAGTCGAAACTAAATTTTGCGGCCAGAGAAGTTTGTAACTTGAAAAGTCTGTAAGTCGAGCCGTCTGTAAGTCAAGGGTCCACTGTACGTGCACGAGAACCTCTTTTAAATTATTTTCCAGTGCATCCACGTATATTCATTGTTTTGATCTGCAAGGGCCAAGCACACAGAAGCATTCTGCAGGGACCCAAAGGGATCAGACAGATGCTTCCAGCAGTCCATCCCATCGTTAGAGTTGTCTGAGAGGTGTCCCTGCGTTGAACTGATGGCAGCAATGTCTTTTAATGTGCACTTACAGCCTGGAGCCTCAGTAAATGAGTTTGAATCGCTTGTTGGGTAAACGGATACTTTGTCAGAACTGATACCGTTGTCATATGTATCCACAATGTCAAGATCGATTTGGTCCTGTAAATCCTGAGTCTGAAACTGACAGGACCAGCGCAAGAGGCTATATCTTATAAAAGTGCCCCCTTATAAGCTGTAAACTTTATGAAAGTCACAAGAGACTTTTACAAAAATAGCTCTTCTTTTTTAGCAGACTGTAAAAGGACCTTGAGATTCCTTGTCCAATTAAAATCATATTTCTCTTCCTTTATCATTTCTGTCTTCTGTCATCATTCAGATCATGGTCACTAGAACTGTGCTTTGTCTTCCCAAGGAAAAAAAAATTGATGCTGCTTTTTTTTGTTTTTTTTTGTTTTAGTGGGCCCAAAACATACTGACTCACAATTCCATTCCACTAACTTTTTTTTTAAAATTGTACTTGTTCAATTCAACTGCTGCACTTGTGCCATCAGAACAACATAGAAAAATAAACAAGATCCTTTCTTTCATTTTGTTTCCTTTAACGAATACAGATCCTAGTTGGTTACATAGGAATCATTGAGACGTCATTATAACACCAAAAAAGGCCAGAATCCTAATGGCAATTTACGTGTGCATAAGTGAAGTGGTATAGGTTTAAGTGTCTGTTGCCACTAATTAACCAGCTGCTGAGTGTATTTGTGATTTCAGACTTGGTCATACAACAGCCATGCAACCAAGAACTTAATAGGCATTGCTATATGACAGTTTCATGGTTCATGGCCTCACTGACTCTGGACAGTTGAACTCACTTCAGTCAGATGTTACAACATGTAATCAGTTTGCAGTCCATTTTAGGCAAAAGCTTGAAGCAATCAGTTGGAATGTGGATTCCTCCAATGTTTCAGTAGATCAGGTTGAGATGTCCAGTGCACCATCCTGTCCCATTTTATTGGATTTGTTTCAACTGGTAGCATCTGAGGAGGTTGACAGGACCTTGCTCACTACAGGTCTGGTACTTTCCCCTTTTATCCTTGGCCATCCCGGCTGTTGAAAGTTCACATCATTAACTACTCCCTGCAGGAAGTGTTTTACCTTCCTGTTTGAAGGAGATGATTATAGGCACAATGACTTGTTAAGAAGAGGTCAAGTGGGGCAATGTGGCCCTGTTGGTTCTTTGAGATCTCTCAGCCGCTTTTGATACGGTCAACCATGACATCCTCCTGGACAGATTGCTGGAGTTGAGAAATTGGTATCTTAGCATTTTACTGGTCCCAGTCCTTCTTTGATGGTCATCTCCAGAGGGTGCAACTTGGGCAGATTGTTTCAGCCCCATGGGCTCTTAGTTGTGGCTACTTTGGAGTGTTGTGCTATGAATATGCTGATGATAAGCAAATCTGTCTCTCCAATCCATCTGCAGGGGATTCTGTCTAATGCCTGGAACACTGCCTGGATGCATTACTGGACTGGAGATGGATGATTGGGCTGAAACTGAATATAGACAAGATGGATGTTGTTATGGGCTCCATCTACCTGCTTAGAGTTATCACCCCAAAATGGAATGATTTACCCTCTCAATTAACAATCAGTTTGGGTGTGATTTTGGACTCAGCTTTGACCATGGAACAACAGGTCTCCACTGTGGTCCATTCTGCCTTTTTTTTTTCAGCCTCAGAAACTTGCCCAGCTTAGTCTCTATCAATTACAGGTCCCTAACAACACTGGTCTATGCACTGGTAGTTTCAAAAAATGACTACTGTGGGGCTTCCCTTGAAGCTCCTATCAAAGTTTCAGGAGGTCCAAAATGCTGCAGTCAGATTGATTGGTGGGATGAGGAAATTAAATCATATCACCCACATTCTGGTCCACTTGCATTAGTTATTGATCTGTTTCCATGCCAAGTTCAAGGTTCTGGTACTAACATAGAATCATAGAATCACAGAGTTGGAAGAGACCACAGGGGCCATTGAGTCCAAGAACTCCATCAAAGCACTCCCGACAGATGGCCATCCAGCCTCTGCTTATAAACCTCCACAGAAGGAGACTCCACCACACTCCAAGGCAGCCTATTCCACTGCCGACCAGCACTGACTGTCATGAAGTTCTTCCGGAGATTCAGGTGGAATCTCTCTTCCTGTAGTTTGAAACCATTGCTCCTTGTCCTAGTGTCTGCAGCCATGGAAAATAAACCTGTCCCTTCCTCAACATGACATCCTTTCAAATATTTAAACATGGCTATCATGTCCCCTCTTAACCTTCTTGTTGTAAGGCTAAACATTCCCAGCTCCCTAAGCCACTCCTCATAGGACTGTTAAGAATTTTGATTATAACGTGTATTCTGATAACATCAGCGGAGTAAGGAGATATTGGTTAGTAGAGATACTTATGACACTATGACACACAGAGAGTAAAACCAACAACATATATACATGGAGAAGAGACATTCCTCTGGCAGCATGACATGACATGAAGCAACACACAGCAGAGGAAAAAGTGATCTGACTTACAGCAGATAATGACATTCATTTTACACATGACTTATGTACAGTTCTGTGACCAATCAGAAAATACATTTCTTCATTTTCTGTTACACCAGGTTTTATCATGTACATAGCTGTACAACATTAAGTCTTAATCTTTGATACCCACACCTGAATACAATCAGTACAGTGACTCAAGTAAAATCAGCCATTTTACATTTAACTATACAACATTAATATTTAATACATTTTCATATCAAAATCTCAACAAGGACATGGCTCAGACCATTGACCATTTTGATCGCCCTCCTCTGGACACGTTCCAGGTTGTCAACATTGTTCTTGAATTGAGGTGTCCAGAACTGGACACAATACTCCAGGTGAGGTTTGACCAAAGTAGAAGAGAGTGGTACTATCGCTTCCCTTGATCTAGACACTATACTCCTATTGACGCAACCAAGAATTGCATTGGATTTCTTGACAGCCGCATCACGTTCCTGACTCATGTTCAGTTTATAGTCTACCAAGACTCCTAGATCCCTTTCACAGGTACTGTTGTCTAGCCAGGTGTTTTCCATCCTATATCTGTGCAGTTCATTTTTTCTGCCGAGGTGTAGGACCTTACATTTCTCCCTCTTGAAATCCATTTTGTTAGTTTTGGCCCAGGACTCAAATCTGTCAAGGTCATTTTGAATTCTAATCCTGTCCTCTGGGGAATTAGCAAGCCCTCCCAATTTGGTATCATCTGCAAATTTAATCAGTATACTCTCTATTCCCTCATCCATTGATAAAGATGTTGAATAGCACAGAGCCCAGAACAGAACCCTGAAGCACCCCACTAGTTACCACCCCACTAGAAGCCATTGGTGAGCACCCTTTGGGTTTCGTCAGTCAACCAATTATAAATGCACCAAACAGTAGCACTGCCTAGCCCACATTTTACTAGTTCCCTTGCAAGAATATAATGGGGAACATGTAAAGCCCTAAATGTTTTAGGACCTCGCTGCCTCTCTGAATATCTTTTTCCAAGTTCTGCTATTATACAGCATGCATTGAAAAAGTTTCATTGGCTTTACTTGGGTAACATAAACACAAATGAAGTTGAATTTTTTTCTCAGAAGTAGTGACAAAAGCAGCGTCATTGATTTCTCTGATCTACCTGTCAAATGTATGCAGTTTCTAGCCATAAAAATGCCAGCAATCAAACTGATAATTTCACATGACTAACACAGCAGTCCGATAATCCCATTTCAACCGATTGTTGTATTTGTTTGCTTGGATGGAGAGAGGTATTATTGCTGGGGGAAATAATGTGAGGAAGAAGTAAAGACAACAACAACAAAAAAACTAAGAAGGTGAAATATGAGATGAATTAGCTCCCTAAAAGAAACCACAGCCTTGAACTGGGCTGAGGACCTTTTGGAGATCACTGATTTGTAGGGTCACCACAAGTCAAAAGCAGCTTGATGGCAGGTGACAGCAAAAATGGGGAGAGACACTCCCATTGACATTGAACATCTTATTTGCCAAATTAGAATGAATGGATTTGGATGTTGTGCTCATTGATAGGGATTCATCAAGGCGGCACCATTTGTATTTCTATCTCCAAAATGATTAAATGATAAAATGCAGGCATACTAGGATGGAGTGGCATATATATAAAAGAAGTAAATAATCTACAAGAAGCAAGGACTCTCCATGCTACACATGGTTGTGACGTGTGTATGTGTAAGCATGGCAGATCTGAGTGAGATGTGAGCCATGAGGTGCAGTGCAAAGATGAGTATGGTTGTATGGCAAGAGCCAAAATTCAGCCCCATCTGAAGATCTGAAAATGAATGCTATTAGGATCAATTTGCACTATACAGCATAGCTTGCAAAAAAAAAAAATCGTTTCTCAGCTAACACCCTCAAGGGCAAGGTAGTGTCTACTTTGGCTCTTCCAGGAGTTATTCTTGATTGCTTTGGAAAGCAATATTCTTTTTAAACAGGAGGTGTAGTGTTCGAGCACTGCCTTAAAGGACCAGATGCACTGCAGCATCAGTGGGCCACAGAAAAGTTGCCTGATGCTTACTTCCCCCGTTCGCTCTTCAGTTTACACACCTTGAGTCGCTGCCTAATTGAGAATTGTTTTAATGAGATGGACCTGATCATTTCTTCAAGTATATTTCCATCATACTCTCATTCCCATTGCCTTGATTTGCACAGCTGCCTAGAGTGGTCTGGTGGTCCAGATAGGCGGGGTATAAATCAAATAAATAAATAAAATAAATAAATAAATAAAGGATGTGCATAACTTATAAAGAAAAACTATTATTTTAATTTTCTAATAATAAAAAAATACATTTTTGAATAGTTCAATCATACGGATTGTTGTGTTTACTAAGGACCTTTATGCTTAAAATAAGCTAGGTTGTTTTGCTGACCATGACCGTGGCCCCAATCTCCCCATACAGAGAGGTTCAGTAACTGCTCTGGGTGAGTAGTCTCCTGCCTTTCCCCTTAATTCATCTGGATCCAATGCCAGTGCCCCAAACAACCAACAAAGTTGTGGCAAGATTAACTGAGTGTACCCACATGTTGCAGTGAAAACATGTGAACCATCCCTCATGCAGACTATACAA
Organism: Pogona vitticeps; assembly: GCF_051106095.1. NCBI lineage: Eukaryota > Metazoa > Chordata > Lepidosauria > Squamata > Agamidae > Pogona > Pogona vitticeps. Next base: position 43,965,888 of record NC_135784.1, read on the forward strand.
TAATCAATGGCAACACATCGCGCCACCAGTGTAAAAGAGGGATGGATGGAGGGGAAACAAACAAACAAACAAAAGGATGGGTGCTGGCAAGCAACAGACTGGACAGTGGAGATCAGGGTGAAAATCTTCCTTTTCTTCTCTGCCTGTATCATCCTAATCCCTCCCCTCACCGGCCAATACCAGGGCCGATGTGTGGAGGCCTTTGGTAGCTGCCCCTTCTTGCTCCACTAGACCGTGTGGCTGCCACCATGCCCCTTCCAGTACCCTAGGCCCAGGACAGCCCTTCCCAGCAGCAACTGGGATATGCAGCTAAGTCTGGGCTCCCATTTTCTCTGTGTAATTAAAATTTAAATGCCAGTACTGTAGATCTGTCTTCGTTTAGTATATTATTGGGAGATAAATGGCATTCTGTATAAGCAAAAGAACAATTTTTGTACTCGTTCAGGAGTTCAGAATGGTGACATTATCCTCAGTGCTTTATCTTTCTAAAGGTTCTAAAAGACATTATAAATAAAAAATGCAAATATAAATTATTTCCAATCTGCTCATGCCACATGTATTTCGAGAAGCAGAGGATTTTGGGTTGCATCCCATAAGCTTGCTGATAAGATTTGTGTAGAGAAAGCTCCCGCCCAAGATTTTGACTTCTCCCAATATGTTTGCTGTGTATCCCTCTTTTTAAATGAGGGAACCTAACACAGCTCTTTTTCATTCAGTATGAGTATCTATGTATGTGTATCCTACTTCTGATGAACACATCAGAACAGCAAAAAAGTCACTGCACAGTATACTGTTCTTTACAATGTGTTTAAAACCTTCTCAAATTAAAGAGCTAGCAATTTAGTTTTAAGAAGAAGTGTGGGGTATCAGATATTTCCAAATTAGGAGTCTTCAGGTGCAGCATTTGCTCCACTTGAAAGACTAGCCTGATCCCATAGTCTCTCACTATTGGCCATAATGACTGGGGCTGGTAGAAGTTGGACTCCCAAAACTTCTTGTGAGCCACTGGACCCAGAACATTGCTTTAGAAAAATGCTAGACCACTACACAACCACTCTTGTTATGAATTTCTCTGCATTTTGATATTCTGAAGGAGTATTTCCTCCCTTCTGGCTCAAGCTACTGGAAGCTGTATTTAGGCTGAATAGCAGGAAAAACATATTACCTGTTAGAGCAGTACGACAATAGAACCAATTGCCTTGGGAGGTTGTGCAAACTGAAATGTTGGAGCCATTCAAGAAAAAAAAATTGATAGCTATCTTTCAGATCTGCTTTGATTTGGATTCCTGCTTTGAGCAGCGAATTGGACTCAATGGCATTATAAGCCCCTTTCAACTCAATGCTTCTATGATTCTCTTATTCTTATTTAAAATATTCCCATCCTGCCTTTCAGAAGCATAATCCTCAAGGTGTATTTCCTCTTAAACCTCCATTCAGTTATTTGTTATCTGTATCTTTGTTATTTTTTTCTGTTTTATGCAGCTTTATTAATGCTCTGGCATCCTCTATTTTTATATGGTTAGACTATTTATGGTTTTATCATATTAACTCTTTAATTATGTATTTTATGTGAATTGCCCAGCGTAGTGCTGCAGCAATAAAGGGTGTGGTATGTTATAAATAAATAAATAAATAAATAAATAAATAAATAAATAAATAAATAAATAAATAAATAAATAAATAAATAAATAAATAAATAAATAAATAAATAAATAAATAAAAGAATAGCAACGTAAGATAGCAAAGACTACAAGAAGTTAAGAACTATCAAGCAGAACACACAGAGACATCCACTAGAATACAAAAACTATAAATGTCATGTGTAATGGTCTTCCTAAAAGCTGCTAAAAAATAACAGTATTCTCCGGCAGCGTGGATCTTGGCCCAATTGACGCCTGTTTGGTGAATAGATGGAGGGAGGCAATTCCATGAGTGGGACATCAACATAGTGAAGCCTGAAGAATAAATATCATACAGATTTGTTCACAGTTTGTACTTGGATCAAAGAATTCCACGGGATGTTTCCCGATAGGAGTATAGTCAAGAGGAACAGCCTGTGTTGACAGCAAGAATTTTGACAATAGAGTTTCTTCTTGGAAAAGAATTCTGGAGATGGTGCTGTGCCTGCTGTTTTGCTTCCAATTGTTCCCTGTCAGTTGAAATGAATCAGAATTTGCATTTGCCTTATGAGAAATGACTGCCAATCAACGTCAGGCCTTGTGTGTTCATGGAGAGGAACAGTAAAGCCTGTGTAAGTCCGGAGGCAGCAAAGGATCCATCTTGCTTTCTGCAGCAGCTGTCTCTTGTCTCATCGCTTTGTCAGTCTCATCCAGTCCCTCTTGCCTGCTTTAACATGATTGCTCACAGGTTTTGTTTTCTTAGTTTGCTTTTTAAGACAGGTAATCAAGCTGGATGCAGATCAGGGAATTTTTTTAAATGCACTATAGCTCCCTTTTCTATCTTTTTTTTTCTTCCCAAGGAGCTGATAATTCTGAAGAGATGTGATGCCAGTTTTTGTTTTGTTTTGAGATTTAACTAAATTTGAAATATGTGTTGTGAATCCTGAAGGGGGGTATAAACTGTTTGCTGCAGTCTATTATTTTTTACTAGAAGCAGAAGTGATAGGTTGTAAATTTTATATGGGGAGATGGGGAAACAATTTACCAAGTTTTATCCCTGACAGAGAGAAATTTTGGTTCATGAGTCACTCTCAGATCTATGTCTATCTACATCTGGGGGAGAGTACCTATAAAATGATGATGTAGCCCTTTTTCAGGCACACAGCCTAAATCAGGCTGTGTAAAATATATAAATCAGGCACAAAAATGTGATGGGCTTAGAACATAAGTAAAAGGACATGTTTATACATGTGCTAAATATGTGCAGAACTAAGAAATTCTAGAAAAAGAAAACTCCCAGCTGACACTTGACTTCCTTTTCCTGCCCCAGTGCTAGCTGGGAGTTTTCTTTCTGAACAGGAAGCTAGGCAGAGCTTTTTTTGTTCAGTCGTTTAGTCGTGTCCGACTCTTCGTGACCCCATGGACCAGAGCACGCCAGGCCCTCCTATCTTCCACCGCATCCCGGAGTTGTGTCAAATTCATGTTGGTTGCTTCGATGACACTGTCCAACCATCTCATCCTCAGAGTAAAGAAATAAAAAACAAAGCAAAAGTCAACAATTTCAGTATGGTGGTCTTAATGCTAACTTGCATCTGCAAAAATAAGAAGAGTTGCTAAAATATAGTGGACTTGTAAGATTATTCATAGAACAAGATTTCCTCAGTAGCATGTTGGACGCCTTTTGACCTGAGGGTCCCATCTTCCAGCGTCATATCTTTTAGCCTTTTGTTTCTGATCATGGGGCATCTAGCTAATCCACAAAGCCTTTCAGCTGAGTCCTTTTCTCCCAGGCGAGCCATAATTAAGTACAGTGGTGCCCCGCTTGACGATTACCCCGGTAGATGCTTGATGACAACATTTTTGCTGATTCAGATGGGGTTTTTTGCTTTACGATGATCGGTTCCCTGCTCCAGGAACCGATTTTTCACTTCACGACGATTTTAAAACAGCTGATCGGCGGCTCTCAAAATGGCTCCCAGCTGTTTTGCTGACCTCATTTCACAAGACAGGGAGCGGAAAATGGCCGCCCTATGGAGGATCTTCGCTGCACGATCAGGTATTTCCCCCACTGGAACACACTGACCGGTTTTCAATGCATTTCAATGGGTTTTTTTCGCTTGACGACAATTTCGCTGTACAGCGATTTTGCTGGAACACATTATCGTCGTCAAGCGGGGCACCACTGTATTTGTCTTTCTGGCAGAACTCCTAGAATGGAGAAATATGCGATTTGTAGTCCCAGAAATTAAAAAAAAAAAGAAATCTCTGGTCTTGTCCTCTCAGGCAAAGACAAGGATATGTATTATTTTGCTCTCCTTGGCCTACAACAGAGCAAGACCTTTTCTGATGCTGCTGATGTCCTGTGTGGAGAATTAGTGCAGGGAAAGCACCCCAGAGGGAGACCACAGCTGTGATACAAGGATATCTGCAAGCAGGATCTGAAGGCCTTAGGAATGGACTTCAACAGATGGGAAACCTTGACATCTGAGCATTCAGCCTGGAGGCAGGCAGTGCATCATGGCCTCTCCCAATTTGAAGAGACATTTCTTCAGCAGGCTGAGGCAAAGAGGCAGTCCTGAAACCGGCCAAATCAGGGAGCTGGACAGGGGACAGATTGTATTTGTCTTCAGTGTGGAAGGGATTGTCACTCTCGAATTGGCCTTCTCAGTAACACTAGATGTTCTTCCAAGTCCTCCATTCAGAGCACGTTACCATAGTCTCTTGAGAGACTGCCTATAACAATGTAATGGTTTTGCACATATTGTGTAAGTTGCACAAGCTGTGCCACAGTCTGCTACTTTGTTTCCTGTGCTTTCAAATACTGGATACATCAGATGGGTTTTTTTTTTTTACATTTTTTAAAACAATCATCTAGTGCTTCTATGTTTGTTATGTGTGCACTTTGCTTCTCATAGTAAATGGAAAGCACAATAGTTTTGCACAATTGTCTCTGAGTCATTTTGCATACATTTTATAAACCTTGATGGGGTCTGAAAGCATTGCATGTCTCAGTCTCATACTGAGCTTCATGGTCTACCTGTTTTTACCAGGCTCAGGCATCTTAAATCAACAAGAATAAGGAATTTAGGAAGTATCTGCAGTGTCCCATGACAGATCACAGCTCAGCTTTTCTTTGTGGGTCAAAATATTTACAGAAGGGTCCACATCTGTAATTGTCCACTTTAAATTCAAAGGCAAACTTTAAGAGCACGGCTGTCAGGAAAAGACAGAAAATATTACTTTAATAGTAATCTGGCAGGGGGAGAGATTCCATCAGCTAGTTAGATGCATGAATGTATATTCTTCATGACCTTTGCAATGCTAGTACACGGATCGGCTGGCAGATGTAATTGTCTTTTGCTCTTTAGGATGATGACTAGCTGCACTTTGCCAATGCCCACTCTTTTTATAATATTGATCGGAGAAATATCTCTTGCTGAGAATCACACAATAGGAGCTGCAACTTACGAATCAGGAGCTCGGCATGGACAGGAAGCTTTCAGCCAAGGAGGACATTTTTCACAAATTTATAAACCACAGCAGAGTATCCAAAACCTTTTGTTGGATGGGGATAATGGGGCAGTCAGAGCAACATTCCTAGCATCTCCTTGAGATGTCTTTCACTTTTCTTAAACTGGAAAGTCCCCAGTGGTGTAGCCATCCCTTGCACTGAAGGTACTTGAGCCAGCTGATTGTTTCAGTTGCATTTTTCTATATTATTTTTTCAGTTCTACAGTTTTGAGATGAAAGGGCAGTCAGGTTCTGCTCTCTGAATATTAGCATTAGAGATGGGGGTATTCGTATATGAATACAAATATCCCAGCAAAGGTGGAAATAACGAGGGTCTGGCCCCATGGGGACGGACTGTCCACTCACAATTTCACCGCTGCCACCAGCTCCACGGAGGCTTCCTATTGCACCATTGTCTGCAATCGATTACCCACTTCTGACAGGAGGCAGGATGACAAGCCTTTCTGACAGGTCACAGAGTAGCTAATCCCTTGTGGAGAATGGCGCGATAGGAAGCCTCTGCAGAGCTGACGGCACTGTCGAAATCATAAGTAGACAGTCCAGCCCAATCGCCCCAGACCTTTGTTATTTCCACCTGTGCAGGGATATTCGTATTCGTAGTCAAATACAAATACCCCCATCTCTAGTTATAATCCCTCCTTAACATAGAGGCAGTGTGGTAAAATGAACAGAGGAATGGATTAAGATGTAGGAGACCTGGCTTAAAACCATAATAGGTCATATGCCACTTGATGGCGCATAATAACATCCTACATCCTCCATGTCCCTTTTATTGCCCATTCTATACTGTTTATATCTAGAGTTAATAATAATATCCCACTGATTTTTTTCATTCCACTTAGGGTGAAACTACATTGTAATACTGTATATTCCTACAATTACTCTGGGTTTTGCACAATGAAAATAGATTCAGAATTTTCATTGTGCAAAACCCTGATTAATTGGAGGAGTATGTTGTAATTGTAAATGCAGAGAAAACTCACACTTTTCTTTGACAAGTTGTGCTTGTTTCCTGAGAACACACAACAGCTTAGTAAGGTAGGACTTCTCTATGGTAGCTATTTAGTGACCTTTTCCAATCCTCTGAATTTAAGTAAAACCCTGTTAAATTGTGGGCCCCATAACTGGACACAGAACTCAACATGAGGCCTAACTAGTGCTGGATAGAGAGGGGCTAGTACCTCATGGGATTGGGACACTATACATCCGTTAATGGATCCTAAAATAGCATTTGCATTTTTGAAGCCACATCTCATTGTTGGCTCACATTGAGCTTCTGATCTAAAACAATTCCCAGATACTTTTCGCTTGTGGGATTACTGAATCAAGAATCCCCCATCTTATAACTGTGCATTTGGTTTCTTTTTCATAGATATAGAACTTTGCACTTATCTCTGTTAAACTTCCTTGTGTTGTTTTCAGCCCAATGCTTCAGCCTATCAAGATCTTTGCGAATTTTGTCTTTGTCAAGAAATGGGGAAATAATGGGATTGTGGTTTCAGTTGCCTTTGAAACTCAGGCCTTTTTAGCTAATGCTAGTATGGTGGGCCAGAAAAGAGGAGAAGTTGCTTATTAATTGGAAGGTTTGGCCAGCTGGGTCTTATCGGCTTGAGAAGGAATTTTCAAGGTCATAAAACCCTCCTGGCAGAACTCTTTCTTGGTACCAAGCTAATTAGAGAGAACTGGTTCCAACTGAGAAGAAGGGAGGGGGATGGAGTGAAGTCACCTTAGAAATAGTTACTCCTTCTGGAACTTTCAGGAGACTTGGGATTCTGATTGGTGGAATACCCTCAACAGGTCTGGAAAGAGGAATGATGGTATAAAATGGCTTTGCAAATATGCTTAGATTAGTCCAGTTTCTCTGAGGAGAATGCTATTCTGTCCTGCTGTCTCATTATTTGATTTATACTTTGCCTATGCTCTAGAATTATGCTGAAGTTCTGTTTCAGTGTAAGTAGTTTAAGATAGTTTTCTTATTTTCTGTGGAAACTGTTCTGGAGTTGCCTTAGCCTCAAACCTTTTTGAATGTGTATTTGCTTCACAACCTTTGACAGTTTTTGGAACTAAGTTTTGAAACTCCTCATGACTTTATTTCTGATCGTTCGCAACCTATTGAACAAAATAATAAAATCTATCTATTACACTTTTATACTGCACTCTCTGGCCAGAGGCTACCCTGTGTGGTGTATAGCAAAGAACAAAAATACAGAACATGGCCAAAGAGCCCAAAAAAACCCAAAACAACCATCAGATCCCGGCCGTGAAAGCCTTCGAGAATACAACAAAAATACAATTTATAATAATAAAACACCAATATAATCAACTGATATAATAACATCATAAAATAAAATAAAGAGGGGAAAAATCAAACAGCAACTACAATAAATTAATTGGAAAGTAAAATTCAGAATTAGTAAACGTTAAAAACAACTGGTGGTGATAGGTGTTAAATATGCATAATGAGTGGCTATTAGATGGAATAGATTGAAAAGCCTGCCTGATTGGAAAAGTTTTCAAGGATTTCTTGATTGTTACCAAGGAAGGGTCAAGGTGAAATTTTGATGCAAGTTCGTTCCACAGTTGGGAGTAACACAGAAAGGGCCCTGGTTCTTTTTTTTTTTTCCTTCACCTTCCGGGCTTCTTAGGGGTTTACAACCTCAGAGGTTCCACCTGGGAAGTAAGGGTAGGATGGGCAGTTCCACTTGGAAGGGGGCAGCCAGCCATATACTGTGGTCCCAAAGTGTTGACAGCTTTATAGGTCAAAGCCAGCACCTTGAACAAGATACAGAAACAAACTGATGGCCGGTGCAAAGCGGCCAGTGTTGGGGTGAATTTATAGCAATTTGGTTATCCTGAAAAGAAGTTTGGTTGTACTAAATAAAGGCCTTTTCTTGATCACCTACTGAATCGTATTATACTTTGTGGGTATTTTGCTGTTCTTCCCTGGAACACGGAGGATCCCAGTGGACACAAAGTGTTGGGAGAGGACCCCAGCAATCAGCACATTGATCCCTGGAGTTTAACAACAGTAGGAAAGATGGTGTATTGTGGCTGAGTAGAGGACCTCTATTTCCTGGCCATAATCCTGATGGTCTTGTAGGGTACTCGCTATTCCACCCAATTTTGTGTCATTCACAAATTTGACAAGCATTCCCTGCAACTCCTCACCCAAATTAATAATAATAAATATTGAAGAGCACTGGACCCAAGATGGAGCCTTGCGGTAGCTCTTTATAGTCTCTTAAACATATTTGAAACTGAATATATCTCTTTTAGTGAGTGCCTTGATGACACACCTGAGAAACCAACTTAAGATGCCTTGGGTCCATGATGGAAGAAAAGTAGTCCCTAAATGTATTAAGCAAAGAAAAATCAATGTGTAATTATAGAATCAGTGGTATAGTTGTGACACTTCGTGGTGGTCAAAACACCAGAACTTTTTCTGTAGCCAGGACTTCCTGGGTCACTTCCTGTTGGCTGTGACGGATCACTCCCTCCATCTCTCCCCTCAGGGAGCTGTTGGCTTGGCCCCTCCTTCAAAGCCACTCTCCTGTCATGCTTCATAGGGATACATATTGTTTTCCTTCACTTCAGAATGCTTTCCCCTTTGCATGAGGGAGGACTATTGTCCCACCTCATGTTCCATCCAAGGCAAAGAGAGCCAGCTCACCCTCTCTTGCCTGCCTATCTCCCTTCTTGTCTGATTACGATGGCTTAGTGCTCCTGCTGTCCTGCAACTCTTTCATCAGGCTGTTTGGAAAACCAACTTCTTTCCTTCTCTGCCCATCTCTCCTCTGCTTCTACACTCTCTCTCTCTCTCTCTCTCTCTGTGTGTGTGTGTGTGTGTGTGTGTGTGTGTGTGTGTGTGTGTGAGAGAGAGAGAGAGAGAGAGAGAGAGAGAGAGAGAGAGAGAGTGTAGAAGCAGAGGAGGAATGGGAAGTAGGAAAGCTATGATAGCTGTCACAGCCTCAACATTCCCAAAGCACTATGAGAGTGGGTTGGCTTCTGGATGCAGCTTCTCCATCCCTTCCCCTTGGATTCTTGCCGCCCCAAAAGTTGCAGCTAAGACCTAATTTGGACCTTGTGAATATCTCTGAATGTCTAGTAGAAAGGAAAATGTGTCTGCAGGCACCAATGCACACAATGTGCGAGCCTGTAAACCTTGTGGAGGGACCCACCACATTACTATACAAGATTGTTGTGAGGCTCAAACTAATTGATCCGCACCAGAGATAAGAAAATCTGTCAGTTTTGTTCTCCCTGGAATTCAATTTATTTTCATGTTTCAAGTTCTTTTTTTGCCCCATTCCAAATCTGGACAAAATGGTGAGTTTTGATAACTTCTTAAAAATGAACTGAAATGGCATAACCCCCCATTTGTGTTGGGCCCAGTTCAATAGGTACAAAAGATTTCAACCCATTCTGGAAAAAGGAGGTGGGAACTTTATTTCAGCCCTGCTGTAGTTAGGTATGTGGAGATCTAAATATAGACTTTTAAGAGCTAAACATTCAATCCTCTATGCCTGGATGCAGAACCCAACAGATTTGGTCCAACAGGCATGCATTAATTCATTCCCTCCTTCCCTCAATCACTCCTTCTTTCCTTTATTCATTCTATCAGTACCCTGCTTTTCTCCCAGTAAAGAGACCTACAGAGCCTTTATGCTTAAAATACCACCTTCCAACATTCAATTTTTAAAAAACCTTAAGTTCTTCCCAAGTTGAACAAGAAGCGATTTGCAAATTTATTTATGTATCTATTTATTTAGAAGGCCTGAAATGAAATTCTCACTTAGCCTTACAGCCCACACACCACGCTGCGCTCCTTGGAAGACAACATATGGGATAAGCACATTCCCCCTGTTGCTGTTGTTATTTTTAATCCGCACAGCGGCACTTTCTGTGTGTGAAAGGCAGAACTTTTGAAGTGGCCCTTCATTGAAAGCAAAACTGGAAAAGTCATCCAGCCTTTTCATAGCAGTCTTTGACATGCCAACCTCCTTCAAGACGTCTGAAAAGAAAGAGATGCCTGGAACGCAAGCCTTCCTACCTTAAGTAGCGTTGGGTGAAGTAATTTCCCTTGATTTCGATGGGAGTTGTTCTGACAAAAGGGGCATATGAAGGGCGATGAAACCTGCTGCCATTTTGCTGTGGCATCAGGAAGCTTATTGCTCCACTCATCATCCCACAAGGAAGAATGCCTAATCAAAGAGTTTTGTACTGAAAAAGGATGTGGGTTTTTCCATGAGATTTTCCTCCTCCCCCTTCCCCTTCTGCAACCTTGCACAGGAATGCTTCATTTTCAGGCTAAACTTGCACTACACGTAAATCACAGTAAGTGGCAAAGTGAGTGCATTCTCCCCCTACTCCATTGATTTGACACAGATCATTAAATACTGTGCCTTTGTTGCAAATACTACTGAACATAAGAATTGGCTAATTGTACGTACTGCGAAAGAGATCATCTCATGCTGCTCCGAACGGAGGAGGTTTTTATTGGACTTTCATGCTAAATAACTTTAAAGGTATCCCCTGCTGTTTTTATATACATTTTAAATGTTTTAAAAATATACCGCAAAATATGCTGTAATAGCTCACTTTCAGAGAGTACAGCCTCATGTTAGGTAAGTGTTCCATTAAGGCTATTTATCCCGTTTGCCTCTAGCAAGAGAGGCAGCTGTTTATTCAGCTTAAGTAAAAGACATGTTTAGCCCTTGGATTTTGCCGAATGGGACAGAAAGACCACCAGTGCCAGCACCACATCTCTTGCTTGCTTGGAAGAGAATCAAGATATTCCCCTGCAATCATAGGCCTTATCCATCATCCTCTGCTCATTCACTGATTTCAGTCTAATATCCAAATGGTATATGAAAACATATATCTTTATGGGCACCCTTTTGGATTTTTGGAGTACAGAAAGAATCAGGAGGTCCTAGCAAGACAGACTGGACTGGATTTTTAAGACCAGTTATTATGATTTTTTTTAAAGCATCAGATCCTATCTACAGTTACCCTGAAATTTACCACATACAGTGGTGCCTCGACTTACGAACGTCCCTACTTATGACCATTTCAAGTTATGACCAGCTCCGGCCGCAAAATTTGGCTTCTACTTGCGACCGGAGCTTCCAGTTACAAACAGAAAAAGGCAGGGGGGGAAAAGGAGAGAAATTCAAATTGCTAACCATTGGTGACAACAAGGCTGTTTCTTTGTAGTTCTTTCGCCCCAGCAGTTAGAAAGTGTGCGTCGGAGGAGGCTTGGGACTGCTTCCTTATGCTTCTGACTGAGCATGTGTGTATGTTTGCAGGGAGGCTTCAGGCTGCCTGGTAAGGTAGGGTGCTGTTTTCTGCTTTCTAAAAACTGTTCTGGGTGTTTTTGCAGCATGGTTTTGAGCTGGGAGGGTTATGTTTCTGTGCTGTGATGGGGTCTTGGGGGTTTGTTTCATTACAGCAAGATTTTTTGTGAGGTATTTCCCCCATTTCCGATGGGTCTTGGGGGGTTTAGTTGCTTTTTGGGGTTTTCCCCCATTTCCGATGGGTCCTGAGGAGTTATTTGTTTTTTGGCTGTCCCACCCATGTCTGATGGGTATTGGGAGGTTGTTTCTTTTTTGGCTTCCCCCCATTTTTGATGGGTCTTGGGGGTTTGTTGGTTTGTTTGTTTTGCTTTTTCCCCATTTCTGATGGGTCTTGGGGAGTTTGGTTGCTTTTTTGGGGGGTGTCCCCATTTCCGATGGGTCCTGCATGCTTCACTTGCTTTTTCTTTTGTTTTCTTTGCATTTCCGGCCTGCCCCCTTTGTTCTCTGTGCATTTCCAATGGGTCTTGCACACTTGATTGCTTTTCTTCCACCCTTCCTTGGCCAGAAGGGATTAATCACGTTTCCAATAAGTCTTGCAGTGATTTTTTTTGTGATGTTTTTCTTTGGCCGGAACGGATTAATTGCATTTCAATGCATTCCTATGGGAAATGGTGCTTTGTCTTATGACCATTTCGAGTTACGTCCATCTTCTGGAATGGAGTATGGTTGTAAGTTGTGCCACCACTGTACTGTCCCTTACTTCTGAATAAACATGCATAATTAACACTGTAAGCCTTAGAATCACCATAGCAAGATAGAACAATTACTTATTTTGGAAGTATACATACTTAAATTTTCAGCATCCACATGTATATCCACAGAATTGTTTGCTTCTCTGATCATAGTAGCTGTTATTAGTAGTACTAGCAGTAGCAACTATAAAGACTAGTAGCAGCAGGAGGTCTCTCCACTACACTTTTATAGAGGTTATATGCTACTTGAACTTTCCTGGCTTCCTTGGAAATGCTGGGATTTGTAATCTAGTGATTTCTGTACTCCAGTTCAGTCTACTGCATTGGAGCTCTTTAAGAAAGAGTTTTAACCACCTCAACAGAGATGCAGAAATGTCATGAAACAGAGCAACGACAATTAAAATCATGTCACAGTACTCAGTTGGGTAGTGTCTTTCTATACAGAATGTGTCAGTATGTGACTTGCAGTACCTAGCATAGAAAAAAAATGGCTGAAAACTGGTAGTAAATTAGTGCAAGAATAGATGCATAGGATTAATGGTATTTGTTACAGAGTTCCGAATTTCTGGTAAAATTCCTTTTGCTACGCAGTAGAAGTACAAAGATCCACAGAGGAGAATAACTACAAGTTTCCCAGACGTTCCACCACTCTCTCACTTAAAATCTCAACAACTCACTCTGAGCCATTTGTAGGTGAATGAATAAAAACATTGCTTTATTTATAGTTGCCTGAAATTACAGACTTGTATATGCTGGTTTATTTACTGCACACATACTTAGCAAACAAACTGAACAGATCATCAGCAAACAAACAACTGCCACCAACCAAACAAAAGAGAGGCAAAGACACACAGCGGAGAGTCGGGGCTTTCTTTCATTTCAAAAGTTGGAAGGAATGATTGGTTAGTGCTGGATAGATGGAACCACCTTATCCCAGAAAAGTCCCTCACAGCTATATAAAGCACAGAGGGCATGTGAGGTTGCAAACAGAACTCCAGCTATTCTTTAAATAATTATTGACTCACTCAGTAACTACTGATTCAATGGGCCTCTTCTAGCTGTGATTAACTACTGCATTTCAGCTATCGTTCCAAGCAATGTGTTGGGATAAAAATACCTGCCTACCCCTCCCCATTGTACTGTGGAAGTAAACTTCAGAACATGAAGGCTGGAAGCACTAGAAAAGCAGAGGCACAGGCTTGTTCATTCACAGCATGTGAGAAAGGAAGAGTAGAGATATATCACGGCAATACCTGCCCCTATGATTCACTAAATACAACTGTAAACCTATCGACAGAAGCAACACAACATTTTCAGCCAGTATTCTATTCCAAGCAGCAATTTAGAGCCAAATAAAGTTCCACATACATAGATACATGCTTGAGGATATGGTTGTTCATTCATCAGCGACCCTATATGTTAAGCTTAGTATTTACACAGATATGTATTATTTTGGATGACAAACTTTAGCTGAGTTTACTGAATTTCACCAGTTTCCTTGTGATTCCTGAAATCTACAGTATCACATGTATATTTAGTGAAACCTCAGCAGCACCAGAATAAACACAGTCTCACTGAAACTACTGAAGCCTGAGATTAAAATCTTAAATTTTAAAACTCTGTGTTTTAAAAGTTGTAAAAGCTCTGGGACCTTATAACTTGTTCAAAGCCATGCAGGCTGGCTCTTCTCATACAAGAACCAGTAGGGAATTGAACTCCAAACCCCTGACTCTAGTGCTTCAACTGGGTGAGTCATCCAGCCATTAACAGGAGGATACTGGCCAAAAAACCCCCACCAAAAACCAAACCCAAACCATAATGACTGTAACATGATGAAAAGTAACATTATTGCCTCTCTGCATAAGTGAAGTTTGTTCCATAGACCAGTGACAGAAGAGGATTGGAAGATAAGTAAGAGGGTGGCTTTGTGCTCATGTTCTGCTTGTGAGCTTTCTCTAGGTGTCTGGCTGTCTATTGGCATAACAGAACGATGAACTTTAGTCTGATCTTATCTTCTTTAATAAAATGGAATCTATGGTAGGCTGTACATGTCTTAGCATGGACACAAGGTGGAAAGGAGGAACAGCCCAACATAAAATTGTTTGTTGTGCAAACAGGATCCAACTGAATCAGTTTACTTCACTACAATTTACTGCACCCTGAGTGCTCACTGGAAGGACAGATCCTGAAGCTGAGGCTCCAATACTTTGGCCATCTCATGAGAAGAGAAGACTCCCTGGAAAAGACTGTGATGTTGGGAAAGTGTGAAGGCAAGAGGAGAAGGGGACCACAGAGGACGAGATGGTTGGACAGTGTCACCAAAGCGACCAACATGAATTTGATCCAACTCCGGGAGGCAGTGGAAGATAGGTGGGCCTGGCGAGCTCTGGTCCATGGGGTCACAAAGAGTTGGAGACAACTTAACAACTAAACAACAACAACAAATATACTGCGCAAACATCACACAAGTGCAGTGAAGTGACTAAGCATGGCAGGAGACAATTGCTGTTTCCAAATGGGTGTGCCAATGTCTCCGGTTGAAATAGCTAAATACTTCCATGTGCTATTGCTACTTATTCATACATCTACAAAAAATGCAGAACTGTTTTTCATCTGCCCTTTCTCAAGGGCATCTCCCTAGTGCCTCAGTAATTGAAAATTATGAATTTTGTCTGATAATTAAATCCTACCCTTTGAACTTCTCGTCAACTACTTCTGCATATTAATAATGGCCCCACTTGTTTCACTAGTGGCACGAAGGCTACTGCACACTGACTGCTAGAAGATAACATAATGAGTTTTGACACTTCTCTAATTACTACACAACCTCATGGTAAGAAACACTTTAATATGGGAGCACGGCCCTCTTTTGCACATGAGTCAAAAGCTATAAGTAATTTGCTCTTTAATTGATATCTATATTGGTGTTTCTGGGAAAAAAAGTGAAAAGGTTTAGATACTCCCCCAAATGATTCACCTATTAATTCATTTTTAGTTATTAAAATGTGTAAACTAAGTAGAATGGCCAACCTTACAAGAAAGAGGATATGAAACTTCCAAGAGTTTGTAATTCAGCTTCAATTGATCCTTTTACCTTAAGCATGGCATCTCTATTGAAAGCTACACCAAGAGATACAATCCTCTGACATCATTAGTTTCTTGTTATGTTCTGTCAAGTCTCTTTCAGCGTATGGAAATATGATGAATTGATTACTTTCATAGGGTCCATTCATTAACAGCTCTCGTTGAAGAGCATGGCTTCTTGTATAAAGTCAATCCGTCTCATAGTAGATCTTCATCCTTTTCTATTGTCTTCAGCATTTCCTAGCATCATTGTCTGTTTCAGTAAAATAATGATCTCCATTACTGATTCAATTGAGTCACCAGTTTAGCAAATGCAAAGGGAGTTTGGCTGTAAGAAACAGGGCACTGCCAAGACTGATGTGTAATTAGGGATGGTAATTTTGTGTGGTTTACTTTTAGATAGGTACTTTCCAAAATTTTTAGATAGGTGCTTTCCAAAATCCAATCGAATAGTCTGCTTTTTAAAGTAATGTTTTAAAAAAGTAAACCTGACAGATTCATCCATTCAAGCAAAGGACTGTGGGTGCCTAGCTATATAAGGCCTCCTTTGAATCATTATGGATCCACCAAGTTTGCTGTGTGGTAAACTGAAATTGTCATTTCTTCATATGGTGCTCCGTATGATCCTACCCATACTGGAAATACGGAAGCTTACTGATTTTGGGCAGTGCGAATGGGAAAAAATTTTGTTTCTTTCTTTAGAAATTCAGTCTAAATAACTTGAGATTTGAATATTTGAATGTGAGAGAATGCCACACTAGCAGGTATGTATGTTTCATCGAAGAATAGACCTGGTAGGGATCCCAAGAGTCATCCATAGGGATGTGCACAGAGAAAACTTTGGAGTCTCAAATTTTAACAACAACAACAACAACGATTAAACAAACAAATTATAAAGTTAGATAAGATCAAGTGGCAAAATTGGTGCACTGGTCATTGTGCAAAAATATAACTTGCCAGCCTCCAAAAACCCATGGGAACATCAGATAGAGAAGGTGCCAAAAATGAGGAAGTCAAGATCTTCTGGGATTTCCGGATCCAAACTGATAGACACCTTGAACATAACACGCCAGACATAGCAGTAATAGAATTAAGAAATGCCTGGGTCGTTGACATTATTATTATTATTATTATTATTATTATTATTATTATTATTATTATTATTATTATTATTATTATTATTATTATTATTATTATTATTATTATTATTATTATTATTATTATTATTATTATTATTATTAATTGGACTTATATACCGCCCCATAGCGCTACAAGCACTCTCCGGGCGGTTTACAATTTTATTATACAGGCTACACATTGCCCCCCCCCCAGCAAGCTGGGTACTCATTTTACTGACCTCGGAAGGATAGAAGGCTGAGTCAACCTTGAGCCGGCTACCTGGGATTTGAACCCCAGGTCGTGAGCACAGTTTTAGCTGCAGTACAGCGTTTTAACCACTGCACCACGAGGCTCTTCTTGCAGTTCCAGGGGATGCTAGAGTTGAAAATAAATAATTGGAAAAACTAACAAAGTACAGAGACCTGTAACAAACTAATCAAAATATCTCACCTCTGGAAGAAACACACTTCAGTAGTCCCCGTAGTCATTGGGGCCTTGGGAACAATATTGAGAACAATACACAGTACTATAAGCAGTTGCAGATCTCAGAAATCACACCATTAGAGCTACAAAAACAGCAATATTAGGGATAGCAAACATAACTGCGCCAATATCTAACAGATACTTAGGGTTTTTTTTTTGTTAAAACCTGTATCTGTTATATAATACTAGTCAATGTTTTTATAATTTAGACTGTGCCTGGTGTTTTTGAACAACAACAACAACAACAACAACAACAACAACAACAACAACAACAACAACAACAACAACAACAATAATAATAATAATAATAATAATAATAATAATAATAATAATAATAATAATAATAATAATAATAATAATAATAACTCCTGCTCCCCCACAGGGGTTATCTTTGAACTGCAGAATTGGAAGGAATCCTATGGATCATCAAGTCCAGCCCATGTCAAGAAGGCACAGTATGGAACTGAACTCCAGATGCTTAAACCACTGAGCTATCCGGCAGTGAACAGCATCTTTCTGTTCTACCCCATATTCACCCAAAAAAACAAATTCCATTGATTGAGTCTGTTTCTGTATATTTTTCTGAGACCCGTGCACATACTTTGTATTTAGCAGCTACAATAAATATATTACATTTTGTACAATCTCACTTGTTTCAAAAAAAATCTATTGTGCTCCTAACTAAACAGTAATTTACAAAGCAGATATCACTGCCTGTTTTCTGCCTGAGTTAAAGGAAATCAGAGTGGATAGATTGGTAGGTCTTCATATGCAGTAGAAAATCCGTGGAACTACCAGAAAGATGGTTACACGTCTGCTGTGTACAAAAAGCATAAGAAGTAGCAAAGAAAGCTCAAATGGATTTGCTCCTGCACAGTCATACTGAAATCCTATTATTATTCTATACAGTATAAGAGGAGATATTGTATGCTGACAGAATGCAACAAATGTGCTTTTAAGACTGCAGAAAAACATGCAACATAAGGGGGGAAATTAAGAATTTTGAATTTTCATAGTAGCATATATTTCATATAAACAGCACACTTTGTAGTAGCCGATGCTATGAGGTGTCTGTAAAGTGCACAGATTTTTTTTTTCCTGAATGGATATTACACACAAAACACAGCTGGATTTTTGAACTGCAGAGGACTTTTCTGATCAGCCAAAGTTCACAGGTGGGTAGGAAAATCAGTTGGAGCCATGATTTATTTATACAAGATAGTCACAGGCAAACATAAAAGTGAACTCCTGGAACTGTATCATTAAAATGTAATGTGAGAAACAACCCAACGTTGGCTTCAAGGAAATGCACCCTCCGTGTATGGCAGAAACTGAGCTCAGCATAAAACCAATCCCCCACCAGCTAGCCGCTTGCAAACCCTGTGTCCTGCTACACTTTTATTTCTTTGAAAGCCTTAAACAATTAGCACAGAGAAAGGGCGAGTGCAAAGCCTCAAGTGTCATTTGCCTAGTTAAAAAAGGAACTTAGAGCAGTGTGAGTTTCCATGAAGCTTCTTCAGCATTCAAAGGCTGCGAAAGCATTTCCAATTCTTGGCTCAAGGGCCAGACTAGAGAGTGCTTTAAAGCCATCACTAGCAGCTGCATCATTCTTTATCATTTTTTCTTTCTTGTGTGTGGCTGTGGTTGTCCACTTTAGAAACAGACAATTGTCTACTGCCTGGTCTCTGATATTTTTAGGAGTTTTGAGGGTTCTGGAGAGCTTTATTTGATCTAATGCCACAAACCCGAATGAGGAAAAATGAAACCAAAGAATCCGAAAGACCTTTCAAGTTCCATAAAATGACCAGTGCAGTACCTGAGACCAGCTATTTAGGTGTCTGGTTGTGAAGTCAGAGATTGAGAAAAGAATGGCACATCCCTAATAATAGCCATTTGTGTTTCCTCCTGTGCACATTATTTAAACAGAGATCCAGAAATGCACAGAAGATGTTATGGACCAGATTTCGAGATAGCTGGGATGTTTCTTAAAGGTGCTAAATGAGTTGGCCTCAATCTTTATCCCCTTAATTTATATACGCAGTCCCTGCTAAGTACCATAATTTCAATGAAATTATATTTAGGGAATTGTATACATCTTCTGGGTAAATTATTTCAGTATGTCGGAAAAGACAGCTTTACTCAACTTAAGCATTCCAGCTGGGTTGAACTACATCCCCCAACATTTTAAAGCATGAAGAGACATTGACATTAGTGGCCAAAGGTAATTGGAATTACAGTCTAATATAACTGGAAGGCCCCAGGTTTGGGGCAGATGAAATAGCCACTTCCACAACATGTAACTAGTTTTTAGAAGAATCACAGAAAGTAATATACAAGGCGTATACAGTTTGCAGAAAACTCAGAATATTCCTCATGTCAGCTTATTTGCCTTTCAAACCCCATATTACCTTCTCTGATACAGCAGCTCTTACATTTTCAGGAATTTGACATTTCCTGTCATTTCATCATTAAAGTAAAGTTCTTCATCTAGAGTCTTCACCCTATCTTCTTAATTCTTCTTGACTTTCTTCATAAGTCCTGTATCAACATACTGTATTAAATTCATTCATTCTCTTTAACTGCCTCCAGTTTGCACTCTCCTTTGGCTTCTCCAAAATTTATTTTGGTAACATCTGTTTTTCAGAATTGTGTGGGCACAATGAATGGTGTGGTTTGCATCTCATGTAAACAATGCCTGGCTTTGAGGGTAGGTGACATATATACTTGGTATATATATATATATATATACCATGTGCTGTTCCCACATGGTTCTCATGTACAGAAATAATGAGAGCAGAAATAACTCTGATGTTACCATGGTAATGCAACAATTGGGTTAAAGGCCTAAGTGTTCCCAGATTTTGCCATCTATGAACACTAGCTGACTCTAAGGGAGAAATGGTTGTGTGAAGAAGTTGGGAGAAAAGAGCTGTTTTTTTTTTTAAAACCATATTATTTTGCAGTTGTTAGATAGGCACCACCCTGTACCATGCAGCCCTGTGTGTCATTAACAAGGGCTCATCCTACTGGTCTCAGACTTTGGCCCTGCCATTTCATGTAAAGAGAATCTGCTAATTTAGCAACTCAACTCCTGATCGTCCAAGCAAGCACTGAGGCTGACCAGAAAGTGCAGCCAATAAGAAATGAAGCAAACCTGTTCTTCGGATGAGGGAAATGAAGAGTCTGTGGGTGTAGCCTGGAACAGACATGGTGAAGAATAGCAAGCTGAGGAGCACCAGACTGTACCATTGCTGGAGAAGAAGTCTAGCTGGATGTCCCCCAGAACACTTCTCAGATCAGTGGTTGCTTAGGTTGATTCTGATTGTACTTTTTTATTGTGGGGAGGTCAGATTCAGAGGTGATAAATGCTTTTCTAGCTAGAAAGGGACATGGTGGCGCTGCGGGCTAAACCGCAGAAGCCTTTGTGTGCTGCAGGGTCAGAAGACCAGCAGTCGTAAGATCAAATCCACGCGACGGAGTGAGCTCCCGTCACTTTGTCCCAGCTCCTCGCCAACCTAGCAGTTCAAAAGCATGAAAATGCGAGTAGATAAATAGGTACCAACTTGGTGGGAAAGTAAACAGCATTCCGTGTATAGCTGTGCTGGCCACGTGACAATGGGAACTATCTTTGGACAAACGCTGGCTCTACGGCTTGGAAATGGGGATGAGCACCGCCTCCTAGAGTCGGACATGACTGACTAAATGTCAAGGGGAACCTTTACCTTACCTTTCTAGCTAAAACAGTCATTGGTCCATCCTGGCTGTGGGATTCTGAGATTTGTAGAATCTCATCTCTGGTCAACTTATGTAGCAAAGGCTACAGTCCTGTTGACTAACACCTGCAAAAGACTGATGCAGATGTCGTAACTATATGATGTTACCATCAGAGGGAGATTAAAGAATTCCTCCTTGGCTCCCACAGCTTCCACACAATGAAAGGAGTTGAAAAGCTGCAGGGCAGAGGTAGAAAGTTTCCAAATACTGAAATTGGTTATGTGATGGTAATGCCATCACCCATCCTCAGAGGTGACTTACACAATAGGAGTTCAACCAAAATATGCGTCTAGCCCATGGATTCCTTTCTGGAAAAAGGAATAGGCTTTGAAGGATCCTCTTTTTAAAAAGTCATTCCTCTCCAGTTTAAAGACATGGATCTTTTGTTTAAGCATATACTTTGATAACACTGCTGAAGGAAGATCTGAGCAACCAAGAGCTTGAACAGAACTTTATAGATTTCCGTGTCCTTCTGTGTTTATGCAGGCATCCTGCACAAATAATAGACTTTTTTAAAGCAAAAGACTTTTTAAAAAGTTATTTATTTAACCGTCTCTAGATCCCATTAGCTTCTACATCCAGTTGCTACACTTCCTTGCCTAAGGCACAAATATGTAATGTACTGTACATTGCTTGGTTAACAAAGACATGTATTTCTGAAGCTGGGCGAAAGAAATGAGAGATAATTCTTAGGCGTACAAATAGGGTGAAACAGGTTTTCCGAATGATTTTTGTCTGAGCTTTGATAATCTGGTACGTAGCTAAATGAAGTTGCTTTTAAACCACTTTGAAGTGAAGTATCACATGATCTGAAGAATAATGCATTACAGCATGGGAGGGGAGAGAAACACATCCCAACCTTCCCTATCCTTTTCATTAAAGCATGTCACTGACATCCTGAATCATTTTTTCTGTTAATAAAACATGGCATGTAGAACTTTATGGAAAAGTCACTATTAGTATATGGTACAAAAATAAGTGCTCAAAGAATGTAGTAAGGGCAGATGGTTTTGGAGGTAATTGAGATCTTTAAGCACTGGTTTTACCAGTTCTTCCTCCTCCCTCAAGTACCCATGGCCAAGCTTAAATTCTAACCTACTCTCCTGAATCCTAGTTCATCACTTTATCCACCATACTGGTTTCTGCACCACACTGGCTATATCTATTGACTGGGTACTGACTGAACTAAGTGGGACATAATTCTTGTCACTGAGTGATGATTTAGCAAAGCACAGTCCTTAAGTCCACCAGGTATCTTAATGTGTATGTCAGGAGTCTCAGGACTTCTGTGACCAGCACCCCCCCCCCCAAGATCCAAATGCTTATGCCAGGATTTTTGCCTTCCTGCCTCTCACCACATTAAAAAAATAGTTTTCTCAGAAAATCCCCTTGTGTCCTTTAAGGGGAACAATTTTTGCCATGTTCATGAGTCCCACCCCCGGAAACTTAAGCCCTCACCTACTGTTTTTTCATTAAGAGAAAAAGAGAGAGCTCTTTTCTAGTAAAAAAAAAACAACCTGTAATAATTATAAACAATATTTTGGGGAGGTGGAGGAAGCATGGCAGTTGGAGAGTCTCTCCTAAGTCTAGGAGTGAGTAGGTGTGGCCTCCAGAGCTTTGATAGCTGATCACCCCTCATGTGAAAGTATCTTGTACAGTATATATCTACTCTACTTAGAAGAATCCCTTTCAAGGGGCCAGGGGTGTCCACAGAAATAATTCTGACAGGGATCCATCAGAGGATACCTTTGGATTGTTAACCTGACAGTAGTTTTTACAGTGTTTTATTATCTTTGTGTGCATAGCGTGTCTATGGCTTCTAAAACTTGCAGAAAGGGCAATATTGTTAGGTCAGAACAAAGCTGCCTGCTGGCCCCATCAGCAAAAGGTCCTTGTCTCACAGCTGGAATCTTCTATTGTCTTGGTGATCCTTTTTCCTACATTTCTTTCCCTATAGCTTTTGTGTGTGCGCGCGCGCGCATGCACACTCATTTAAAGAAAAACCAAATGTAGGATTCCAGGGAAACGGGAAGCACCCCATTCCCAAAAAAGTTTGTGAGTTATACTTTCTTTGCTTTTTCACATTCGAGCGGATGTACAATCCTGTGGCCCGAATATATATCGGTATCATACATATCTGTGGTCCCTTTCTTTTATCACCTTTTCTCCTCCCAGAACTCTTGTGCCTTTAACAGCTATATATACAGATTCAGAACAGTTACAGAACAGAGGTATGGGGATTCCACAAAGTTTGAGATCCTGTTTAAAAAGAATAACGTTTTAAAGTACAGTAGTGCCCCGTATAGCGAGGTTAATCCGTTCCGGATTAACCTTCGCTATATGAAATCTTTGCTAAGCGGGAAGTAAAAAGCCATTGGAACGCATTAAACTTCATTTAATGCGTTCCAAATTGGCCCTAAACTTCCCACTTAGAGAAGTTTCCTGGCCCCAGGCAGCCATTTTCGCGCCCTCCCCTCGCTTGCCGAGGGTGCGAAAACGCCGCGGGGGGCCATTTCGGGTCGTTTTGAAGCCGCAAAACAGCTGTTTTGCGGCTTCAAAACGACCCGAAATGGCCCTGCGCGGTGTTTTCGCACCCTTGGCAAGCGAGGGGAGGGCGCGAAAACGCCGCGCGGGGCCATTTCGGGTTGCCCGTGGCCGTTTTGAAGCCGCAAAACAGCTGTTTTGCGGCTTCAAAACGGCCGCGGGCAACCCGAAATGGCCCCGCACGGCGTTTTCGCGCCCTTGGCAAGCGAGGGGAGGGCGCGAAAACGCGGCGCGGGGCCATTTCGGGTCGCCCGCAGCCGTTTTGAAGCCGCAAAACAGCTGTTTTGCGGCTTCAAAACGGACCCGAAATGGCCCCGCGCCGCGTTTTCGCGCCCTCCCCTCGCTTGCCGAGGACGCGAAAACACAGCGCGGGGCCATTTCGGGTCCTCCCGCGCTCATTTTGGAGCCGCCGATCAGCTGATCGGCAGCTCCAAAATGGCCGCGGACGCCCCAATCGTCGCAAAGCGAGGTGCGGCGATTGGGTGCTCCGTATAGCGATCCCGAAAAAGGGGATCGCTATACGGATTTGTCGTTATACGGTGCGCTCGCTAAGCGAGGCACCACTGTAATTTTCTAAAGCCTGCATTAACAGCCTTCGAGAGTACCTTCATTAACAATTCTTAGAGACATAAGAGAAACCTTTTGGATTCATGTTTCTAAACAGAAATGTGACATTTGCAGCTCTCAGCACTAGAAACGGAATGAAATGTGTCTCCCCTTAGAAATCTATACATTTTCAAGGCTTTTAAGACCATGCATACATTTCCAAAAACTGCAGAACTAATAATGCATATATTTGGAACCGCACATAAACTTGATGTAATCAATGAAAAAGGTGTGTACAAGTCTTGTATCTCAATAGAAAGTCAGGAGATGAACAAGAGAGCAGCAGAAATTGAGAAACATACACAAAAAAGGAGACAGACCACTTTCCGTGTGTGCAAATACTTCTATCAATGAACATATGGCGAAGAGAGCATTATAAAATGGTCAGCTATAGGCTTCACTTTCCCAATTACAGTATAAGGAATGTAAATAGGCAGTTGGCTGTTTATATGGATGACTCACAATGTGTAATTTTAGCAATTTGGATTGTAAAATGACATATTAGAGAGGAGGAAAAGAAAATTCATCCTTCAAACAGCTCTAGCATGCGTGCTAATACTGAACCCGGACTCTGCAGGCTTAACCTGGGGCTGTCCAACTCCCATGCTTTAAAGGCAGAAATCTAAATGACTCAGTCTCTTTGATCGTGCCCCTCTGTCCTGATTAGCTGGCATTACTCATTCCCTGTTGTTGATCAAGGCTGTCAGAATGTGGATAGAATCCCTGGTGTATGGCAGGTGAACCATCAAAAGAATGCAGAGACATGTAGAAACCTCTCAAAGACTGTGATCTGATGCTTCCTATGAAGAGTATTTCACATCCTATTACTTTCATTGCCGTCTCTGCCTTTCCCGAAGAGAACGGTGCTCCTGTAACAATGCAGAAAGCTTAAGCACAATGTCTTTGGTAATTAACAACTTCCGTTGCTTGCCTATGCCAACTTGCAATCAACTTTGCACATTTTGTTTGTTACTTTCAAGTCTCTCATAGATCATCATATGTGCTTAATTGCCGAATTAATTCAGCTAACCATTTCTGCATGCTCTTCCCCCAAACCTATGGCCATCCCAGGTTTTATCCTCATTATTTGGCATTGCTGTAAATCCAATTGGCTTCAGGCCTGTAAGGGGGTAAAAAATGTCAGTTCTATAATGTAAATGAATGAGACAAGTGTCTAGCATCACTGTTGATGCTAGCCGGTGATAAAATGAACTAAACTGCCCTTGTCCCATGTCTACAGTAACAAAATGGAGCAAGTCTTGTTATTCCCAGCAAAGAGAGGAGCAGAATATTTCCTGTGTACAGAAGAATTGTACTTACATACCATGCATGTGTTAAAGGTAATTTTTTTAATTAATTTTTATATTAATATTAATAATATTAATTTTAGTAATTTTTTTATTAAAAACTCACCCTCTCTGCACATCTGAACCTGAGCACAGATTATCTTAATGTTAGATCATAATGTACTTTATTATTGTTGTTGTAACAAAACAAACTGCTCCAACTTAAGACCTGTTACTATTGGAAGGAAGGAAGAGAGATAGCAATATGGGGCTCATCTTGAGAGGCCTTTTGAGGAGCACCCAGAACCTCTGGGAGGGGGGCTGGTTTCGTGACCTCCCCTCAGGCTGGTTTATGCCCAAAGCTGGCAATTTCCCCACCCCTAAATGAAATAGTTGACAGAGGGAAAATTATTTGTTTGAAATGTGGGGCTAGAGGAGAGCTTTATCGATGCCCTGAATTGCCAGAAAGATGAACAAGTGGGTCCCAGATCAAATCAAACTTGAACAGTTTCTGGAGGCAAAACTGATGAAACTGAGACTGTCCTACTTTGGGCATATCATTTGGATAAAGGATTTGCTGTAAAATACAATAGTGCTGGGAAAGGTTTTAGGTAGCAGGAAAAGAGGAAGACCAAATAAGAGATGTATCAACTCCTTAAGGGAAGCCACAGGGTTGAGTTTACAAGAGCTGAGCTGAGCTGTCGAGTATAGGAGATTTTGGAGATCTCTTTTTCATAGGGTCACGATAAATCAGGGGTGACCTGATAGCATGTAACAACAGCAGCAGCAGCAAGTTCTCATGTTCAGTTTCGGCCGCTCAACCTATTATCTTCTACTAACCTTATGACTTTTATAGGTAATACTGGGGGTGGGGCAGAAGATGGGGCCAATTAGGATGCCCAATTAATAAGCAGAATAAAATGGGACTATGATTTCCCTTGATCCGGACCATGCTTCTGTGAGTATTGCATTTGCTCCTTTTTGCCACTACAGTGGTGCCTCGCTTTACGATCGCTCCGTTTAACAACGAAACCACATTACGATGAAGTTTTTGCAATCGCTTTTGCGATCGCTTTACAATGTTTCCTATGGGGGAATTTCGCTTTGCGATGATTAGTTCCCTGCTTCGGGAACCAATTCTTCACAAAACGATGATTTTCGGACAGCTGATCGGTGGTTTCAAAATGGCCACCGGGTAAACAAAATGTCCCCCCACTGTTTTCTGGGATGGATTCCTCTCTGCACAGGCAGCGAAAATGGCCGCCCTATGGAGGATCTTCGCTGGACAGTGAGTTTCCAGCCCATCAGAATGCATTAAACGGGGTTTAATGCGTTTCTATGGGCTTTTAAATTTCGCTTTACGATGTTTTTGTTCTACAGCGATTTCACTGGAACGAATTAACGTTGTAATGTGAGGCACCACTGTATGTCATACTATGCTGACTCATGTTTTGCTTGCAGTCTACTAGAGTATTGTACATACTACAGCCAAGCCAGATCCCACCCATCCTATCTTTGAGCCTACAGTTCTTCTTGCCAAAATGAAGAACACTAAATTTTGGCAAGAACTGCCAAAGAAGAATTAGCAAGAAGAATTCTTCCCCTATTGAAATTTTTATTCTGTTCTGTTTTGTTTTCTTCCACTTTCACAGTCATTTATGATTGTCTTGAATCCTGATTCTGTCTTCTGAAGAATTCGTTACCCTTCTCAAGTTTGTGGCATCCTCAGGCATAACCTGTGGCACCTTTCCTGCCACTTTTCTTAAGACAACAAAAACCATTAGTGAAGCCTCTCTGAGTACAACCTGTCATCCAGCTTTAAATCCATTGACAGAAGCATTCTTTAGACCAGTGGTTCTTAACCTTGGGTTACTCAGGTGTTTTTGGACTGCAACTCCCAGAAGCCTTCACCACCAGCTGTGCTGGCTGGGATTTCTGGGTGTTGCAGTTCAAAAACACTCTCTCACGTTGCTTCCAGAACTGAAGTTCTACCACAGGGGTTATCTGGAAACAGTCTTATGCAATCAAATCACAGCATTTTCATTGGGTGCACACAGAGACAAAACTGTTTGAATCTTTCTGCCTTAGTCACCATGTAATGTGTTTTTTATTATTTATTTATTTATTTATTTGCCGTTCCCGTTATCCCGTTAAATTCTGGCCAAAGGGATTCGTTTTGATCGAGGAACATGGTTCTAGTCTCCCAAGTCATTTGAGGTCTCCAGTCATCCATCAGTGCCATGGAAAAATGCATCACAGAAAGAAACTGGCTATTAAACGAAAATTATACCCTGAGATATTAGGAAGCCACAAAGTAGACTTGTCATTTTGTTTGGAGGCTTGTGACAAGTACTTTTCAAATGCAGTCAAGGGCACAGGGGGAGGTTGCTGCAAAGCAATTTAGCAGATAAGAGCTAGCAAGGGTGCACAAGTCATTGCAGGCCAGCTCATGTGCTGTTTCTATGCTGGCTTGTGATGGAGTTTGAGATTACATTAAGACATATCGCTGTCATTCACTAACACTAACATCCACTGCTCTTAAAGGTCCTTTATTTGGTATCCTGGAATGGGAGATATAGCCTTTCTTTGTTTTTCAGTTATTCTTTATAGATGGCTTTATTTTGCATCCATTATTTTGAGTTATTCATCCTTACAATAGGCACTTAATGGGCTAATTTCTTTGTCTTTCATTGTTGTTTTTTTAAAAAATCATTGAGATAGAGGGATAAAGACTACATGGGCTTATTTAAAAATACTGAAATATTTCTGTTACCTCAAATCAGCTGTTTTATTTAAAACATATGGTGCTAAACCTTGCATTAATCTCCCTGGAGTAGAACTAATGAGATCAATGAATTTGCATTATCTGGAACTAGCAAGCCCCATTTGTTTCAGTAGATCTACTCTCGCTGGGAAATTTGTGCATCTGTTCCAACACAAGTGATAGTTGTGTTGCACCTTAGAAATTACCAGATTTATAATATATTTCATGGATTAGATGCAGAGTATGAAACAGTTATTCTTCTGGATTACACTTCCCAGAAACCCATAGCCATGCTGGCTGGAATTCTAGGACATTGATGAGTTTGTATGCTGTGTATTATTTTATGTATTATTTATTTATTGTTTATTTAAAATATTTCTATTCTGCCTATCCTATCTTTAACTTGCTTTAAAATGTTTTGGTAACAGTTTCAACTGATTATTTTAATACTGGTATATGTTTAATTCTTTTAAAATATAACATTTATTCTTCTTTTTTACTTGTTTTGTTTTTTTAATAATTTGAGTGTTGCTTTGGGTCCCTTACTTGGTGAAAGGTGACACAGAAATTAAAGGAAATAAAATATATGTATACTTAATATAACATAACTTTGGGACAGTTTTACGCAGCATCTCTTTGACAAAATGGTAGGTGCCGAAGAGAGGATTCTCTGTACCAAAATGCAGACATGTAGGGTTTTAAGTTTTGAAGCCATCCAACTTCACAGTTTGCTTGTCTTATCTCTTTCCCTCACATTTTTTAAACATAGAGAACTGGAAATGAAACAGGTGAAAGAAGAATGAAGATTTTTCTCAGGATAAGATCAGACAGGCATTTGTCCAGCTGTTTGATCTATTGTGGAGACAGGCTGGTTCATTTCTCCCCCCCCCCCAGCATAATTGCTGAAGTGAGCCAGCCAATCCCAAGAGCATTATTTCCTTTACCTTTCTGGGCCTCTGTCAGGAGCTTCTTCCTTTTTGGTGTGGGTAGGATCACTTTGCTTTGGTTTGTTTCCACTGCACATGGTAGCTGGAAATGAACCAACGTAAGCCTTTTCCACTGTCAGTTTCCCATACTGGTACTCAGCAGTGGATTTTGCTTCAGGCAGTTCCTTGACCTGGCCTATATGGAAAATCACAAAATAAAGTGTGTGGGTGGAATCCCTCTTGTTGCCCCCTTCTGTCTCTTAACTCTTTCAGGAAGACGTTTCTAGTTTTTTAAAAAAAGAAAATGACACATTTCCTCAATGTTCCCCTAATGCAGTGTAAAAAAAAAAATTCCCTTCCTCTGCCCCTCCATGTAAATGTTTAATTTGCCAATACTGTATTGTGAAGTGGCTTAATTTGCCAATATTGTCAAGCCAGACCAGATAAGGTCGCTTGAGATGCATATGCCATTTGGATGCAAGGATCACACCAAATAGCATACTGGACCTCCCTCTCCCCTTAAACGACTCTATATAGCCCTCATCAGCCCACTCCAAGTCAGTCCATGTAGACAAATCCTTAGATTATTTTGGTGGCAGAGCCTCCACCACAGTGTTGTTGTTGTTTTCCTGTGTCTCCAGAATAGAAGATCCTCTGTCATACTACAGAGGTGCTCACTCGGAGTTAGTGCTGCTGTGGGAGGAGGGCTCCTTTCACACAGTCATGTAAATCCAGCAGTCTGGGAAGGAGAAGCTTTGCTGGCACAGTAGTAAGCAAATCCAGTCTTAGTGAACAACGTGCATCTGCCTTTCCATACCTGAAAACAGAGATGTCCCCCACCTGGCTCTTCTTCCTTGCTAAGCACCTGGAATTCCTTACGTTTCTCTCAAAATTATGAATTACATACCATCAAGTCAATGCTGACCTCTGGGGATTCTTTCCAGGGTTTTCTAGGTATGCAGCACTCAGAAGTGATTTACAATTCCCCTTTTCTAGAGGCACTCAGAGTCTGTGCAGATTCCCCTGGGTTACATAGACTGGCTCTTCTTCCAAGTGGGACATTGTGATATCACACTCTGGCGCCACTGCCAGATGCTGCAGCTCACCAAAACATACCCTTCCTTTTCTGCTATCCTGTAGTTACTAGCTATTTTCAACTACAACATTGTTTCCTAAACAGACTGAGACAGTACACAAAGGTAAATTAACTGTATCCTATTAACGGTTCAGGTGATATTTGCATATACATCCTGCAATTTTCACCCTTAATATGGGAATCCAAGGTAATATTGAACACCTGGTTTCAAAGCAAACCCTGTTAAAATATATGTGTGCACGCTGGGCCCATGTAAATAAGCGTGCGAGTGCACACTGTCTTATAAGCATACAAATAAGGAACATCTGTTCCCTGCCTAAACAATATGTGTTTGTAGGTTGGCATATACTACAGTGATTTTTTTTGATGCCTACAAAATTCATCTAGACCAGTGGTTCACAACGTTGGATCCCCTGATATTTTTGGACTACAACTCCCAGAAATCCTAGCCAGCACAGCTAGCGGTGAAGGCTTCTGGGAGTTTTAGTCCAAGAACATCTGAATATCCAAGGTTGGAAACCACTGATCAAAACTATTAAATTGTATGCACAGTCAACAAAACTTTCTGTCAGTTGTTCATGGCACTTGCTTAGTGTTGCACATTCACACGAATCTGTTTTTGTTTCCTTCAGGGCTGTTTAGCTTAGAAAAATAGCAAGTAAGGGGAGAGGCTTGTATACATTTATGGATATTACAGGAAAAACAAATAGGAAGACATTTTTCACTACAGTGGGGTCTTGACTTGAGAACTTAATCCGTATTGGAAGGCGGTTCTCAAGTCAAAAAGTTCTCAGGTCAAATCTGCATTTCCCATAGGAATGCATTGAGAACCATTTGATCCGTATCTGCTCTTTTCTGTCCATAGAAACTAATGGGAAGCTGCTATTCTGCCTTCGACCACTAGAGGGGGAATATTTTGTTTCTTTTTTTCTTAGGTCAAGAAAGGTTCAGGGAAGGCAGGGAAAAGACAGTCCAGGCAGTATAGTACCAGGCAGTCCGAAGACTGTCTCCCAATCCACTCTCTAAACGCCGGGAGGAGTGAGGAAGCAGACAGGCACCCTTTTCACTGGCCAACAGTTAACTGAAAGTTCACATTTTGCACTTTCCTTGCCTCCCACGTGGTTTTTTTTTCAGTTCTTAACTCAAATCTAAGTATGTAAGTCAAGTCAATATTTTCCTATGAGAGTGGTTCTTAAGTCAAAATGTTCTTAACTCGAGCCGTTCTTAAGTCAAGACCCCACTGTACTTCATGATGCTAGAACCTGGGGCATTCCGGTGAGTGGTTGGAGATACAGGATTAGGGTTATAAAGTCTGTATTTGATTCATTCTAATGTGGTAAATGTATCACAGTGAGGTTTTGGAATAACCTGAAAAATTTTGAAAGAGATTGTGCACATTTTAAGACTATCTTTTGTACATTTCTATAAATTTACGAAACTTAAAACAAGGATGGATTTTGCCTTGTTGCATGTGTTGGGGTCACAGGCTGACCCCTTTTAGCTAATCAAGGTATCCTTGTTTAAATTGCGGGATAATTGGTTGTAATAGCTGGTTCTATTGTGACTATGGGCCCGATTCCACTGCCAGAATAAACCAGAGGAAGGATCGTTTCTTTTTGATTCAGGCTAAAGCTATGTGGACTTTAGTCCAAATCCAAAACTCTTGTGTCACTGTGTGCATCCTCACTGCTGCTGCTGCCACTTCACCCTCCCCTCTACCACCAGAGCCTTGGCCTCACCTGCTACCACTGCTGTCTCACTCCCATAGCACAGTGGTCCACACATACATGTACCCCATGTATATGCCAAAATATAAATCTTTTTCAAAAAAAGAACCTAATAGACCAGCAGTTTTTATCATCAGTGGTGGTTGAGTCCTTAGATCCCTTAGTATGCATTAAAGTCCTGCATTTGCTTACTTGCTACTTGCAAAATAATAAAGATGAGAGTGTTCAGGTTTTTTTTTTCAAAAACTGATTGAACCAAGGAATCAGAATAATTTTGGGGGTTGGTTGGTTGGTTGGTTGGTTGGTTGGTTGGTTGGTTGGTTGGTTGGTTGGTTGGTTGGTTGGTTGGTTGGTTGGTTGGTTGGTTGGTTGGTTGGTTGGTTGGTTGGTGCAGGATTGAACTGAGATATTTATCAGGGGCTATTGATTGAGTGGAAGGAAGCTTGAGTTTTTGTGGGGGGGGTTCTTTACTCCTGCAGAAAAATTAACCTTTACTTACTTTACTTTGGCGGATTGCCCGGCTGCAGCCCTATTTAGACACGGGGGCACTCACTACCATGGTGCATGCACTCATAATCTCAAGATTAGACCACTGTAACATGCTCTACGTGGGGCTGCCTTTGAGGCTGATGCGGAAACTTCAGGTGGTGCAGAATGCGGCGGCCAGACTCCTTACTTGGATTGAGAAAATACCAACACATTCCTCCAACTCTGGCCGCACTGCATTGGCTGCCCATTCGTTTCCGTGTTGACTTCAAAGTTTTAATGCTTACTTATAAGGCCCTAAACGGTTTAGGACCTCGATATTTGGCAGAACGCCTGCTCCCACCAAGGTCTACCCGGATCACCCGTGTGAGTCAGGAGGTGAGGCTGAGGACCCTGACGCCGAGAGAGGCCCAGAAGGAGAAAACACGAAACCGGGCCTTCTTGGCGGTGGCTCCTCACCTGTGGAACAACCTCCCTCCAGAGATTCGCACGGCCCCTATGCTGGGAATCTTTAAAACCCAATTAAAAACATGGTTACACATCCAGGCCTTCCCTCCAGTCAATTCCTGATCTCTTTTCTTATTTTCCCTTATTTTATTATCCCTCCATTTTATTATAATTGTAACGATTGAACGGTTATGTACTTTTCTGTGTTTTATTGTTTTATCCTATATTGTAAGCCGCCTAGAGTGCACG
Organism: Pogona vitticeps; assembly: GCF_051106095.1. NCBI lineage: Eukaryota > Metazoa > Chordata > Lepidosauria > Squamata > Agamidae > Pogona > Pogona vitticeps. Next base: position 43,998,677 of record NC_135784.1, read on the forward strand.
AGTCGCCCAGATAGGCGGGGTATAAATCAAATAAATAATAATAAATAATAATAATACTTCTGCAGAAAAATAAACCTAACAGACTTATGTATCCTAGATTGTTGTCTAATTTTTTTCCTAATTGTTTTGTAGTATTTATTTATTTATTTATTTATTTATTTATTTATTTATTTATTTATTTATTCAATTTCTACCCCGCCCCTCTAGACAACGTCTACTCGGGGCGGCTTACAAACATTAAAACACATGCATGAATCCTTGTAAGTGGACTTGTGGTGCAAATTTGATCTGGAATGTCAACGCTTTCCTGTGATCAGATACCCAAAACAGCAGAGATTGTGTAAGAATTTGTGAGAAGTTGTTTTCCCCAACCCAATCTTACAACCACATCAGCTTGGGTAGTATTATCTGAACCCTTTCAAGACTGAAGGATGCCTAATGAATGAATGGATTGTGGACTTCTACAAACCAAGACAAACCAAAATTTTGGCAGTTTGTGCCCATCTTTAGTCATTAACTTTCATCAACCTCAGCACAATGACGCAAGCAGTTGTCCTTGACAAATAATGAGCTTCATCTCTGTCCTCATAATCTGGCAGAGTACCAGTCATTGATACTCCCATTCCTGTGCTGTGGTGTAAGAACGGTGGGAGCATTTTGGTACATCTTCTTAAACCGATCAGAACACAATCTTTTCTGAAATCAAAATAGGAGTTGGACTTACAGTTTAGCTATAGCAAAAAAAAAAGTATGAGTACTTTAATGTACAGTATCTATACATCCTAGTGGTTTTTCAATTTAGGGTATGTGTATCAGCAGGTCCAGGGCATCCGAGGTCCAATGTCTTCATTTGAGAAAGAGAGAGAGAGAGAGAGAACAAATTCAAGGGAGGGAGGGAGAGCATTGTGATCTTATATTCACGCCATTTTTTTTAGCAAAAGGAGATGATGTGAAGGTGACAGATTGAATTTCTGGGGTTTCCAGTCATTCTAGGGAGAGTTTCCAGGGAAGCCAAAATTGGCAGTTACATTTCCTGCAGTTAGCATTTGACAGGGGCTGCTGACTGACAAAAGGCGTTAGAAGAGGTGGCTGGTGAAATGGTGGGGAACACTTGATCTCATTTGGCAAGGAAACAAAGCACTTGTTGCTGCTTGCGTTTGACTCCTTTCCAACCTCATCAGATGGACAAGCAGCTTTGTTCAGGGCGAGTCATTTTCATCCTTGTACCATTGCTGTGCCCTCGGCTAAAACCCACCAAATACCGACACAGTTTAAGTTCTGCAAAGGAATGTTTTCCATACTCCTCAAGAAGGATTTCTAAATGTTTTTTCTCTATTTACCCTTTTTAAGATGAATTTATGGAAGTGTTCTGTTACAAATTGGGCAAATGGAACCTGTACATTAAGTTCTTTGTTACTTTGTCTCATGCAGAATCCAAAACTCCATTTTGTCATGCTGGCAGTATGACCGCATGGGTCATTGCCATTACATCTGGCACCATTTTTTTTTACTTTCTGCTTGGACCCCAAGTTTTACACATCTTTCCTTGATAACAAACTGAAAGGTCATCTTATTTGTGCTTTTTAGTGATCTGGTAATGGTATTGCCTAATACAGAACTTTGGTGCTACAAATGGATACATAATTTGTTTCTTGTATGCCAGACTGCAGGATTCATGTGATGTCAGATAAACTGTTTTAAGTTCATAGTTCATTGAATAATAGGAAGAAGACAGTTATTTTCCCAGTGCTGCAATTTTATTCTTTCGCCAAATGAAAAATGGATTTTTTTCTAACCAATAGTCAGCTTCCAAGAAATAGGTATATAATCTAAAGATTCAAAAGTGTCTGCAAAATTCAGTCTGCTCAAGCACAAAAATTAATGGCCATTTTAATGGGGTTAAAACTGTTAGATACAAATCACACTTCTAGAAGTGGTAGACAAACTCAGTGTTGTAATAGTGCAAGGGCTCACAGGGTCAAAGTCCTGGGACAATACCTGGGAGAGAAATGGATTTTCCCAGGGGGGAAAACACACATTATTACAAGCTATTTCTGCTGTATTGGTGGGTGGTTTGGTGTAAATGGGTAATTAAGGTCTATTAGCTTTACAAAGTACCTCTTCCTTTGCTGATATGAAATGATGCGACTGCCTGAATTTTCAGATTCTTCTTATGGAGCTGACTTTGGGGACTGTCATGAGAAGCATCTGAACCACCAAATGTGCCACTATGAATGCAATTGTTTTGTATTAATTAAGAGGCATAAAGGAATATTTCAAATTGTTAATATCTCCTCTTTTCTTTCAACCTTATCCTGTCAAACTACCTGGGAAATTTTTCACCCAACAGTGTTATGAGGGCCGTCAGCAGCCAATCAGAATGTCCAGGAGATAGGAGGAAACTTTAAACTTGTAAAAGGATCTGGATTGGTAGGGAGCCTAATGAGGATGGATTGCGCTATGGTTTTAGCATTCTTGAGGCAAAATCTGGAGCTGGAGTCCTGGAGGCAGTTTGTGTCATTCTGTCAACTCCTGAAACATTGCTGGAACCAGTTGTATTGGCTCTTGCCTTTCCATTGGACTATTTCAGCAATGTGGAGAGGGGGGAATTTGCTGCTTGGGTAACAGCATATCCTCCATATTATTTTACCCATGCTTTGTGCTCTGGAGAGGACACTCCAGCTTTGCATACAGCATCGAAGTCCTCCATACAGAGCACATTACCATAATCTCTCAAGACTTAAGGATGCCTATGATGGGAATGTAGTATGCAATCATTGCTTCTCTGCTTCCAACCCCATTGATATCAGAACAGTGGGGATTGCACAATGTCAGTATGACCAATCTTAGCAATGTGGGCTAGTCTTTCTTGCAGTACCTGCCATTGATTGTATAATGCTTGTTTGCTGTCAGAGTGTGTGAGAAGGTGGAGGAGGAAAAGAAGGAGGAGGAGGAGATGCGGGGGAGTCAGGTCCTGTTCAACTAGCAGCAGAAAACAAATACCCAGGCAGGCAATGCAGAGACAGAGAAGTTGCAGGTACAAGTATGGAAAGGGGGGGGGGCAATGCAGTAGTGGCCCCTTTGGCCACCAGTCCGTTCCTGCACCCTGGGTAAATCTCTAGAGTGGCTGTGGCAGCCTGAAGAGTGCAGGTTTTCAAGTGGAGAGGGAGGAGGTGGGCAATATAAGAAGAGCAGCAGGAGGAGAAGAAATAGCCCAAGCTACTCTGGTGAAAAAATGCTGGGAGAGTGCGGCTTCTTTGAGGTCAGGTCAGAGAAATGGGAAGCCATGAATGAATTTCCACCTGGGCTTTTGGTTCAGAAAATACAGATGGAGAAATAAAACCAAATAACGTTTCACCACAGAGACTGGCGAGACGTTAGGAAGAACAACCTTCAGAACACGGCCAAAGAGCCTGAAAAACCCACAACAGCCATTAGATCTTGGCCGTGAAAGCCTTCGCGAATACATAAAACCAAATGACTTGAAAGAATTAATTTCTTTTCTGTAAAACGGAAAGACCCATAAAAACAAAAGGGACACACACACACACACACACACACACACACACACACACACACACACACACACACACACACACACACACACACACACACACACACACACACACACACACACACACACACACACACACACACTGAAAAAACTGGGGGAAAAAAACAAATATGAAAATGTCCACCATGCATGTCTCTAGTTACAGCTTATTCTGAAGCTGTCTTGTGAAGTTCTGAACTAATGGCTAGTTACAAATATTTTAATACATTGCACATTAACCAAATAGTATAATTATAATAATACAATGGCTGGAATCCTATTGAGATTTGAGGATGTTTTGTATAAGTTACTGAAGCTAACTGTGGTTAATTAAAATTCTGTGATTCAGTTGTGTAGTCATGGGCATGACCGGGCACACGGCCAGATGCACTCCAGGGCCTTGTCAATTAGCCACAACAAGTTATAGAAGCTTCTGCATAAAGACCATTAGGTTTCTGACTAACTGTACTGCATTATATACAATTGTTGGATATAATAATACAGTACTGCTATCTTCAACTGACATGTCATAAACTTCTCTTTATGGTAATTTTAAAAATTATCTATTTTCAAAGTGAACATCTGAAGTGAGGAAATACCTGGTGCACCCACCTCCCTATTTACTTTACTTTTGCCGGTTTGTGGCAAAAAGTATTAATATTGCCAAGCTTTTGCATGCAGGATAACAAGAGAAGGGTTTTTAATTGCAATTTTATTTTTAAAAAGATGGCCTAGCTACTTCATCAAACTTTTGTAGCTGCATGTGTAAGTGTCTCTCTGTGTGTATGTGTGTTTTGTATGATTTTTTTTTCCTGAGGAGGCAGACATTCAGATTTTGCGAGCAATCCATGTGTGTAATTTTTTTAAAAAAAGATCTATTGTGGCTTCTTTATCTGTGACTGTTACATGTGAGAACTTACAGCAGTCCTGGAATCTGACAAATCGAATCATTTTAATGAACAACAGCAAACAGCTCATGTTGAAACAGCTGTAAGCATAAAATGTAAATCGTGTTTGTTGATAGCTTATGCTCCAGAGAAATAATCTTTCTAGGACTGTTTCATTATTTACAGTAGTTTCAAAAATTTCATTTCTGTCAACACTGACAGATGCTGTCCATGGACAATACTTGTGCTTGCAGGATTTTGTGGGAAATGCTAAACATTTGCTGAGCGATCTCATGTTTGCAGGCTGATAATATGGTTGACAAATGGGTTTAACAATATCTAGTCATTTTGGAACAGTCAGCTGAAATTTACCTGAGGTCCAGGCTATCAGAGAGAAAAGGAAGGTCAGAGGAGTATGAATGGAAAAAGAAATAGAGGAGAATGGCTCCAGAGATGAGTGGTGTATAATAATGGCATGACAATGGATGATTAATTTTAGACTCAGATAATTCTGTGTGAATGAGGGCCTGATAAAAGTTTCTAACCTTTACTGTCATAATTAAATGAGAGATATCCCTAATCATAGCAGAATAAAGACGGTTTTTATTCCTAAAACAGTACTAATGTGCATATTTAAAAATGGGTTATTTAAAATAAGCAGTGCCCTTCTGTAGGCATTGAGTTGGTTCGAAGGAAAGTGAATGACGAGAAGGTGTGTTTAACTGCTGAATAAATAGAACAAGGTTCTGGCAAATTCATTAAGGCTGTAACTCACAGTAGCTGCAACATGAAGTATAGAGTTTCTTGAATGGCAGGTAAACTGTAAGAGAGAAGTGCAAGCTTACTGCTTAAGAGACAAAAACAACATCCCAAATCTTGTGTTCTGCCATCACCTGATATCTGAACCTGGAAACTTAAGATGCAAGCCATATTGTGAATCCTTTATGTCAATTTTGCATCCAAACTCCAATAATTAAAAGACAGAAGTTGAGCTTTTTGAGTTTTAAATTAGGAATACTTAACTCTTAATAGCTGTCAACTCTGTATTTTATTAAGAGAATGTTAATAGAGATCTGCAGTTAGTTATCTTTCTACACAGTAATCAGTTTCTCCCTTGCTTGAGGTAGTGTACAGCAGATATGCTTTCTCCTTACCAAATGGCTCCTGTTCAGGCTTAAAAGCTAATCTTCATACCCAGACATTTTTATAGTCTACTGTGCCATTGCCAAGGTCGCTTCTTTAATGCCCGGCCCCGTACCTTGGTTGGGTGAATTGAGCAGACATAAATGGAGGGCCTTCATATCTTGTCCCAAGAAGGTGAAGATTTGCCCAGCCTAAAACAGTTCAAGCAAGGTCTGGCAGCTTCAAGTCCCCAACCCCCATTGCAGACCACATAAGGTGGGCACTTCTTGTTTGTTTGTTAGGAGGGGTTGCTCTTGGGGTTGGAGAGCCTTTGAGAAATCCACAAGTCCCTGGGGCAGGAAACTGTTGTTCCTGGAAGCCATTTCTGGGCTTCCTCCTCCCACTATTTTTAATGCATTTTTAATTTGAAAGACTTGTAGTTGAGTTCATCTATTGACCAAGCTTTGGCCAATCCTGCATTGCAAGGTATTGGAAGATGTTAACCCAGTATGTTTTGTATTGTTTTTCCTTCCTCTTCAACTCACGCTAAACTAAGATTGACGTACTTCAGTCCTCCAAATCTAGGCAGAATAAAACACAGTAATCATTGCCTTGTTTTCCTACATTTAGCCTTAACACCATTCCTATGAACTAGTGCCTCTACTTGAGCAATACACAGAGGGTGGCCATAATTAAGGAGGTAGTTGTTAACCTTGCTTTTTGGAAAGCATTGTAACTTATACAAATAAGCTGAAGTATCATTTTATTTGTTATATGCCTTTTTTAGAAGCCTATTACAGATCAGGCGTGCTCATGATGTTTTTCAAATGCCACTAACTAGTTAACCTGGCTGACGGGGAGAAGAGGCTTATAAGCCAGATCTGCTTTCAGGGCCCTACCAGACCAGCATTCCTACATTTGCAGGAGCCAGATAACATCTGCTGTCTACAGACACTGGGTGAGAGACCCAGTGGAGAAGAGAGATTAGAGATCTTACATCTATCCCCTCTTCTAGTCCTATCCCCAACCAGGGGACCATATCAGCAGGTCCTCAAGCCACACGGTGCTGTTGATGAACGCCAGGTTGGTACAAAATAAGACTGCCCTCATTGATGATGTAATTCTGGATGGGGTGCTGACCTGGCATGCATTACTGAGACCTGGGTGGGATAGGAGGGTGGTGTTCCTCTCTCCCAATTGTGTCTGCCTGGGTACTCGGTCCAGCACAAATGTTGCTTGGAGGGTCATGGAGGGGGAGTTGCTATAGTCTATAGGAGTTCTATCTCCTTGACCAGGCTTCCTATCCCTTTGAGAGAAGGTCTTGAGGGCCTGTATTGTGTGTTGGGCTTGCGAGACAGATTGGGGATTCTGTTGGTGTACCGCCCACCCTGCTGGGTACCAACAGTCCCCCTGCCTGAGCTGATGGAGGTAGTCTCGGACCTGGTGTTGAGGACTCCCGGGCTCTAGGTGCCGAGGCTGCCTTGACTGGGGCAGCTTAGGACTTCATGGCCACCATGACAACCATGGGGCTGTCTCAATGTTTCTTCGGCCCAACACATGAGAAGGGAGATACTTTGGACCTGGTTTTCTCAACGGGACTGGAAGATGGTGGTTTGAATGTGGAGGGGCTGGTTGTGACTCCATTGTCATGGGCAGACCACTTCCTGGTCAAGTTTAGTCTATTAGCTTCTTCTATCCTCTGCAAGGGTGGGGGATCTATTAAGATGATCCATCTTCAGAGACTGATGGATCCGCATGTTTTCCAGGATGCTCTGGGGGTTATCCATCTGATATGGTTGGTGCTCCTATTGAAGCTCAGGTCACCATATGGAATAAGGAGATCACCTGGGCAGTTGACACAATTGTGCCTAAGTACCCTCTCCCTGCACGCGGAGCCCAGACAGCTCCTTGGTATACATCTGAACTGTGGGAGATGAAGCAAGAGGGGAGATGGATGGAGCGCAGGTGGAGGAAATCCCGCTGGGAGTCTGATTGAACACGACATAGAACCATTATCGGGTCTATTTCGTGGCAATACGGTTGGCGAAATGGCAATATTTCACCATCCGTATTGCTTCCTCAGAATGTTGTCCAGCAGAGCTGTTTTTGGTGGTCTGGGATCAATCCGGACTGCTCATCAGCTCACTATGATGAGTTTGCCATTCATTTTGAGGGGAAAATCTCTCAGATTAGTGCAGAATCAGAGGAAGTGTCCATGTGCTGTGCTCAGGTCAAGTATTAATGGATGAGTTTCAATTGTTGAGACCTGAGGATGTGGACAAGGTGCTTGGATCTGTCCATTCTACCACCACTCTACTCAATCCTTGCACATCTTGGCTAATTGGAAGATCTGCCGGGGGGTTCAAACCTGGATCCAGGAGGCCTTTGAGAGAGGGAGTGGTCCCTACCACCTTGAAAGAGGCAGCAATTCAGCTACTCCTTTAAAAGCCTAACCTGGACTCAGGGCTGATGGTTAACTACTGACCAGTAGCGAACCTCCCTTATTTGGGCAAAGTGTTGGAGTGGGTTTATGGCTGGGCAATTCCAGGCACTGCTGGATGAAATGGATTTTCTGGATCAATTTCAATTGGGTTTCAGGCCAGGCTTTGGTACGGAGACTGCCTTAGTCACCCTGTACAGTGAACCTTCGCCGGGAGAGAGACAGGGGGAGTGTGACCCTGTTGATATTCCTGGACCTCTCAGCAACTTTCGACACCATCAACCATGGTGTCCTTCTGGATAGGCTGGCTGGGTTGGGAGTTGGGGCCACTGCTTTACAGTGGTTGTGCTCCTTCCTAGCTGACCGTGTCCAGAAGGTGATGCTGGGGGACAGTTGCTCTGCCCCATGGCGTTTATGTCATGGGGTACTTCAGGGCTCGATACTGTCCCCCATGCTGTTTAACATCTACATGGAACTGCTGGGAGGCTTGGGCTGAGGAGTCAGCAATATGCTGACGACACTCAACTCTACCTCTCGTTTTCCACCAATCCAGGTGAGGCAGTTTCTGTGCTGGACCTGATAATGGACTGGATGAGGGTTAATAAACTGAAATTCAATCCAGACAAGATGGAAGTGCTGTTAGTGGCTGCTTTGCCAGACAGAGGGCCATTTCTCTGCTCTGAATGGGGTTGTACTCCCCCTAAAGGACAGGGTCTGCAGCTTGGGTGTGCTCCTGGACCCTGGTCTAACTCTGGAAGCCCAGGTGGACTCGGTGGCCAGGAGTGCCTTCCTTCAGCTGTGGAAATTATAGGAATTACAGCCCTACCTGGACGAGCTGAGTCTCATGACAGTTATACATGTGCTGGTAACATCCCGTATAGATTACTGCAATGTGCTGTATGTGGGGCTGCCTTTGGAGTCAGTCCGGTGACTGCAGCTGGTTCAGAATCGAGCTGTGCAGCTGCTGAGTGGTGAGGCCACTAGGGAACACATCAGGCTGATTCTGTTCAAATTACATTGGCTACTATTTGCTGCCCAGGCCCCATTCAAAGTACTTGTTTTGACATATAAAGCCCTAAACGGCTTGGGCCCTGGATACCTGAAGGACTGCCTCCTTCCATATGAGCCTACCTGGCAGTTAAGATCTAGCCAGGGGGCCCTTTTGAAAGAGGCATTCCTCAAGGCGGTAAGAGGGATGGCTTGTTGACAAAGGGCCATTTTGGCCGCTGCCCCCTGACCATAGAATTCCCTCCCGACTGAGATTCGTCTGGAGCCGATCTTGATGGAAGGTCAAAATCTTCCTGTTCCAGAAGATTTTTAATTGAAATAAACTTTTGGTCTAGATGGGCGGGATAGAAATCCAATAAATAAGTAAATAAATAAATATCAACTGTGGTTCCTGGTGGCCATTTTTAGAGCTTTGTTTTTTAGAGCATTGTTTGTTTAATTGCATTTTAATTGTTTTATCTTTTTATTTTGTTCAAATTGTTGTAAGCCACTCAGAGACCTTTGGGTACTGTGGGCAGCATATAAATTAAATACATAAATGAAATATTTTTTTAATAGTGAATATGAATTGTGATTGTGAGTGAAATGTTCCTGGCACATTTCTGTGAGAAAAGTCTGGAGCTTTATTGGCAACCATCGATATAAATTCTGATACAATGCCCTTCCAGAACAAAGGCATCTTTGACTACACTCTGATTAAGAAGTTTCTTTGTTTAAAGAGTAACTAATCTGTTGTTATTGTTGAATTTCATTGATTTAGAGAAAGATGCATGATGCTCTTAATTATTCATCACTTGCTTTTAAGTGTTTGGGTGATGACAAGTGATTTTTCATTGGGTGACTATCAGTAACACTAATTGGTTTTGGAAGTAAAGAATGTGGAAGCTCTTTGTAAGGCATTCTTTATTTCTACCACTAAACAAAGGCCAGAATCCTATTGTATACCTCTGTCAATGTAACACCAGTGGCATAAATTTCATCTGCCAATTTACCTGAGTTAAGAAGTCAGAGTAGACATTTCCGGTCACTCTATGACAGTGTCAGCAAACCTTTTTGGACCCGAGTGTCCAAACTGAAAAAAACAAAAACAAAAACACAGTGGGCAGTGGCAGAAGTAGAAGTGACAGCGGAAGGGAAAATCCCGCGCACAGGGGTGCCTCGAGACCGCACTCTGGATCCACCAACAGCGCCAGCTGCTCCGGATACTGGCTTGCGACCTGACGTGGTGCCAGCACCGCGGCTGCCTTCGCAGGTTTGGCTGTGCGGGGGGGGGGGGGAGATTAGCAATCCGGCAACTTATGGCTCACGTGCCAGCTGTGGCATGTGTGCCGTAGGTTCGGCATCACTGCTCTATGATATTATTACTATGCAGTAAGAAATGTCTGTGTGAGTTGATTTACAGCAATTTCCCCTTGAAGGCTTTACATGGGTGGACCTCCCTAAGAAGATTTTGGTCATTGCCAATGTGAAGAAAAAAAAAAAACACATTCGCAAGGAGTAATGAGTGTCTTGCAAAGATGTCTGCAATAAGGTAGATGTAGACTAGAGACATCAAGGTTCAGTTTCTCAGCCACCCATGAAGCTTGGGCCAGTCATTGACTGAAACCTGAAAGGTAAACAGCATAACTTTAAGTACATTCCAGGTAGCAATTAATGTGTCCTTGTAGGGACAAGTGTGCACCAAGCCAGCGGGTATGCAGACCCCCCAGAACGGGGAATAGATTTGTAGAGCCTGAACTCAGTGGCTAGAATCCTCTTTACTTATGCAATCTGTAAGGGTGGCCATAGGAGCATCCTCCTCTTGCTTGCTCCTCATATCCCGTCTCACAGTGACTGCAAAAACTGGGTGTGTGGTTGGTTGCATACCAACTTCATGAAAAGGAGTTGCCATGAGGGGAAAAAGCCAGTGCGTGATTAAGCAGTTTATTTGTCTTTTTTTCTCCAACTGGATTTTGACTGCTAATCCTAAACTTACAGTTTTAATTCTGAAACTATTGAGCCTGGTGTATCAGAGACTGTAGCCTTGAACTGAGTTCTACTGAAAAGTTTGCATCTTTGCACCCAGTGGCTTTATTCACCAAGCCGGCTAGTCAATGCAGGCATTGTTTTCAGCAAGAAATTGTGGAAAGACAATGGAGTGGTAAGAGGCAGATGATAGATAATATGCTGAACATTTCTTTTGAAGACATACATTCCTCTTAATATCATATTCTGGGCCACTGTCTGTAATCCTTAAAAACGTTCTTGCAATGATCCCTGTTTATAAAATATTTCACCTGGGACTGCCCTTGCTTGTTCTTTTCTTTTGCCTGGATAGTTTGCCTTTGCTAGGTATATTTAACTTCTCTCGTGGACATTCATGGATCTGATCTGGACTGAATAATATGTTGCTTTGAACATTTTACTGTGTTTTTGAAGCTGAGTTTTACATAATGTTCAATTTTTGTCTTTCTCTTTTTGTTGGCATGTTTGTTATTTTTAATCCACACAAGGCAATATTACTGAATCTAGTGGAAAACCTGTGGCCCTCAAAGTACTGTTAAACTATACTTACCATCATGCCTCATTTTGCAAAGGCTGGTTGGAACTGGTGGGATTTGGAGTCCTACACAATCTGGAAGGCCACAGGATTTCCACATCTGGTTTTACAGGTAGTTAAAAAAAATTACAACATTACGAAGCAGATGGTTTAAGATGTACACTTGAAAAAGAGGTATGTATTATCCTGACAAAAGGCAGAAGAATTTCAGTTATTTTGATGAAAGAGACCAACAAAGCAAATTCTTGGTTCATGTTTATGTCAGTTTCTGTCCTTGTACTTTTTGATCACAGATTAGCAAAGGAGTAACAGAAGTATTTTAATCTGATTTTTGCATGATCTTAGGATAGAGCTGACTCCAGGTTTTCACATGGGCTTGGCAATTAGTTGTTCATTATCCTAGATACAGAGCAAATTTTTCTACTACCTGAAATAGCAGAGCCAACCTAGCGGTTCGAAAGCATGCAAATGCGAGTAGATAAATAGGGACCACCTTGGTGGGAAGGTAAACAGCGTTCCGTGTCTAAATCACACTGGCCATGTGACCATGGAAAGATTGTCTCCGGACAAACGCTGGCTCTATGGCTTGAAGAGCGGGATGAGCGCCGCCCCCTAGAGTCGGACATGACTGGACAAAAATTGTCAAGGGGAACCTTTACCTTTACCTATCTTCTAACTGCACATACTGAAGATTGCTGATCTTCTATGAACCCAGACAAGTTTGGGTTGGCTTTCCTAGACTGCTGGCAATCTAGGAGAGCAGGCTTGTCTTTGCTCTAATGTTGTGGAAGCTTGGCATTCTAGGAGCTGTGTGCTGGAATTCTAAAGAAAGTTAAAAAAAACAACAACAACTAGGGTCTCCAAACGTATTTTTAAATGTTTATTGGCTTGTCTGACTTCTGTCCTGTTGTTCATCCAGGACTGAGACTGCAATAATCTTAAAATTGATAGTGCTGACATAGCATACATCCAGATGTATAGAGAAATATCTTCTTTAGGGATGTAGAAAGGCTAACGTAAAGAATTACAATCCTACGCAATAGTTTCTGATGCTCTCTGCTTAAGAAAGTACAGCAGTTTAATTCCTCCCCATTCCACAATTTACTTGAAGCAAGACTCAGTTCACCTTTAATCTTTCACACACATTCCACATATTTAGAGAAGGGTGAACGTCTTAATCTGTGATTCAGAACCATATTTGCAGCATCTTTCAGGATGTACCCCTTAGCAGTAACATCTCCAAGAGGTTGGTAAGACCCCCTGTGAAAGGATGAATGCCTGAAACTGTGTCAAAAAGCATCAGTGATCAAAATTCTATCACTGCTTTACAGGTGACAGACTGCCATACATGAAGAGCCTATTTCTTCAGCCAAGCCAAGCCAAGCCACCCTCCACATAACATCGATTATGTGTCCAGGACACAGAGTTGCCATGCAAAAAGAAGGAATAGGCTCTTGAAAGACTGGGCTTCTTCATAGCTATACCTGACAGGAAGGAATTATTCTTATTCACTGTATTGTCTTAAAGTAGGACCCTATTACCAAGAGTGAAGAAGAATCCAACAAACGACAGTAAATGAAATCTCTAGGAGGGTCAGAGGCCAGTGTGTGGCAGACACACAAAACAGTTATCAGATTGTAAGTCCCTAACTGTTAGGGCACCTTTGAGTTTGTTTTTATTCTTTTTCTACATTGCTTGTCTGGAGCATCTTTGCACCAAAAAGCCTTACTCGTTTTCAGTATAAAATTATGAGGAACAACACTGAAATTCTCCAAGACCCCAAAAGAGGGGCTCCTCTTGTTTTCTCTCTCTTTTCCATTTTGGAGAGCTCTCTGATTTTCTCCCTCAAGCCCTATATCTTTAATTCATTTTTTAAAAAATCCTCTGGTTTGTGAATGTGGAATATTGTGCTTCTCTACCAATGATTCAAAAAGCCAGGAAATGGCCAATGTTGCTGCATAGTAGCATGCCTGCCTTGCCAGCAGGAAAAAGGATGTCAAACTTCACATAGCAAAGGGCAGTTTGAATGTTGTCAACACTCACTACCATGCAAGAAAGTGACACAGAAAGTGACACCATGCAAGGGAGAGTCCCAGAAGCTTATTCTTTGTCTTCAGTTAACCACTTCTCATGCAAACACGAAACAATTGCCAAGACTGTTTTATAACAAGTGGGAGTGGTACTGGGAAGAAGAGCATATCCTGTAGACCATCCTGACTGCTGCTATGGATTTTGTCAAGAAAACACACTGACCTCAGAGGTTTCACACACTGGCATTTGCTGGATTCTTCTTCACTCTTGGTAATAGGGTCCTACTTTAAGATTATTCAGAGAATTTTTTAATAGTGGGTATAAAAACACAATTTTGTTCTTGTTGTTTAGTCACTAAGTCATGACTCTTCATGACCTCATGGACTAGAGCACTGGTTCTTAACCTTGGGTTATTCAGGAGTTTTGGACTGCAACTCCCAGAAGCCTTCACCACCAGCTGTGCTGACTGGGGTTTCTGGGAGTTGCAGTTCAAAAGCATCTGAGTAACAAAGGTTAAGAACCACTGGACCACAGCACGCCAGGCCCTACTGTCTTCTACTGCCTCCTAGAGTTTGGTCAAATTCATGTTGGTCGCTTCGATGACACTATCCATCCATCTCATCCTCTGTTGTCCCCTTCTCCTCTTGCCTTCGCACTTTCCTAACACCAGGGTCATGAGATGGCTAAGAAGAGAAATCCAGAAGATGAGCATATGATCTGTACTGTGGTTACTGTGAGAAGATAGAAATGTGAACATCTTGAATGTGGCTGTGTAGTTCCTCTGTGCCAAAATATTTTGAAGGGCTGTTTTGGACTAAATGAAAGCAAAGGTGTGGTAAAGCACAAACAATGGAGAAATATACACACCCTTTAACCTCTTGGGTAAACTGAAATTGCCATGCCCACTCCACCGAATGCAGACTATAAAGCTACCTTCCAGTTTCCAATCCCTTTCTTTGAGTTAGGCAAGCTGAGGAATAAAAAACTATATTGGACCAAAAGCTCTATTAACATGTTGTGTACATGTATTCCAAAAGATGTCCCTTTGCTTTTTGAGATAAAGAGGAAAAAGAGGGTGGAAAGAATTTCACTGGAAACCAAGGTCAAAATCATGGAAAGAAAGACAGTAAAGAAAGAGAAGGACAAAAAAACACAATTAATTGGAAATGTAGTGTTAGAGATACTAAAGACAGCAAGAACAGCAGAAAAGTGGGTGCTCAATCAAGACATGCCTGATATCTCACTCCAAAATGAGTAACCCTATTGTACCATGCACCTATAATGGAAATACAGAAGTAACCAGAAATAGACTACATTGCTGGGAAAATTGGATTGGATCAGTAGAGAAAAAGGAAGATCTAACATGAGATGGGTTGACTCAATAAAGGAACCACAACTTTTAGTTTACAAGTTCTGAGGAGAACTTAATGGAAAAGACAATATTGCTAGGGAGGGGAGCAGCAGGAAGAGATAACATGAGATGCTGTTGGTTTGCAAATATGAACAGAGCTCTTACTGACAGGACATTTTGGAAGTCAATAACTCATATAGACTAAGAAAGGCATTGGGAAAAGGGGGGTTCCCTCCTTTCTGTCTCCCAAACCTTCGCCCCAATGCTGCAGCTATCCTTGGTTGCTTTTGCTACAGTCTCCTTACTTGTGAGTAAACCAGATAAACCTACTTAAGAATAAGCCAGGGAAATGCATTCTTGAGTAAACCTGGAATATTGAATATGTGTGAGTAAATAGAGTAAAACTTGCTTTAAGATAATCTCCAACTACAAAGCAAAAAAAAAAAAAAACTTATTTCCACAGCTTAAATGAGTGAGTTTCTGAATATTATTCTCTATTTTTGATAGATAGATAGATATTCATTTAGAGTTGGAAGTAATAAAGAAAAGAAAGATTCCCCAGGAAACTGTTAAATATAGTGACTGCTTTTATAAAAATCTTTGTAGATAGCAGGGTTAACATATTTGACAGAGATAGTAACTTTGAATTATCCTCACTGACAATGGCAAAGAGTCCCTTGCCAAAGTAATAAAAAAAACCTAACAACCTTTTTCACTCGCAGAGACAATACAACTGCAAAACGTAAGATGGTAATTGTTTTTTAAGATGCCCTAATGTCTTTTTAAAAAAAACATGCACCACTGCTGCAAAAGCATTTGAAGGTAAATAAATGTGTTTGTGTGGTGTTGTTTTGATAGTATGGAAGAGGTGGGATAAAAGACCAGTACATGCAGTTGTTAATATGAACTGGGAAGAGAGACTAGATAGATAACAACAGAATGGGCCACAGCAATAATTAATGGATCTTTCCTTGAGGGCAAGGTTCCTCCTGCCCTCAAGGAGACACTCATTAAGCCCATAAGGAAGAAACCTAATTTGGCAGCGGATGAAATTGGCAATTATAGGCCCATCGCCAATGTTTCTGTCATTAGCAAAGTGGTTGAGAGGGTGGTGGCTGACAAGGTTCAGGCTCTCTTGGATGAAACAGACACCCTGGATCGGTTCCAGTCGGGCTTCAGGCCACGCCATGGTACAAAAATAGCATTGGTTGCCCTGTATGATGACCATTTGGACCCTGTGCTCACCATGGAGACTTAGGTGGCGTCGGTGGGCTGTACCGCCTTTTTCTACCTTTGGAGGATAGCCCAGCTGTGATCCTATCTCGATACGGGGGGTGCTCACTACCTTGGTACATGCACTTATAATCTCAAGATTAGACCACTGTAGTGCGCTCCACATGGGGCTACCTTTGAGGTTGATGCAGAAACTCCAAGTGGTGTAGAATGCGGCAGCCAGACTCTTTAGTAGAGTGAGAGAATACCATCATATTTCTGCTATTCTAACCGCATTGCACTGGCTGCCCATTCGGTTCCGTGTTGACTTCAAAGTCTTAATGCTTATGTGTAAAGCCCTATACGGTTTAGGGCCTCGATACCTGGCAGAACGCCTACTCCCGCCAAGATCTACCTGTACCAGTTGAGGAGTCAGGAGGTCAGGCTGAAGAGCCTGACACTGAGGGAGGTCCAGGAGGAAAAAACAAGAAACCGGGCCTTCTTGGTGGTGGCTCCTCGCCTCAGGAACAATCTGCCTCCAGAGATTCATGCAGCCCCTTCGCTGGGTATTTTTAAAAACCAATTAAAAACATGGATGTTCAGGGAGGCCTTCCTGCCAGTTAATATTTGATTCTTTCCTCTTCTCTTTTCTTTCTTTTCCCCTCCATCTCGAGGTACTGCTATTTGACGTAATAATTTATTTTTGTTATATTTTTATTTGTTGTTTCATGTGCTTGTAAGCCACCTAGAGTGGTCACAAGACCACATAGGTAGGATATAAATAGAATGAATGAATGAATGAATGAATGAATGAATGAATGAATGAATGAATGAATGAATGAATGAATGAATGAATGAATGAATAGTTAGATTGCCTCAATACATCCCCCTGCCCTATTTGCTAGTGATTTTCATATTCATGTAAATTAGTGCATTAGGTTTTCTCTCTCTCTCTTCCTTTCCCTCATGATGTCATTTCCTATTTGCTCTTATTGCTCAAAAGAGATTAAGGCACATGGATTATTCATAACAGCTTTCCTGAAAAGATCTCCATAGATGGAAATGCGTCCTTGATATGTTTAGTGATCTTTAGTGACATATCAGCTTTATTAGATCAACTAAAAACGCATAAAAGATTTATGTAAGAGATTTTCTTGTCTTTTCCCCCCCACTGACTTAATAAAGATTATTACAACAATATGGATTTTGGAAGTTGGCTTACAGCTAACACAGTTTTCCCTACATTTTGTATGGATTTCGACATAATAAAAAAGTGGGTCCCCCCCCTTCACTAAATGAACGCCAAGATGATTGGGCTGTGCAATTCATCACACTTAGTCCATGTAAAATAAATGCAATCAATCTCAATGCATACCAATAAAATAGAAGAGAGTGTGAAAGAGTAGGAGTTTGGGCAAACAACGGTGTTGTCATAGATCCGTTTCACCTTCCATTAGCATGCTACTCCCATCAGATTTAAGCATAACCAGCATGTAAGCAAAAATATAAAGCGTCTCTATAAATAGGACACTTGCAACCTGAAGGAATATGGTGTCAAACCAGGCAGGAAATAATAAACTTAGCAAACTTGTTCATAATAAAGAACATAAGTAAAAATGTGCCCTTTAAATCAATAATAAATAAAAAGTCATACAATCCAGTCAAGTGGCATTTGGTATTTCTCTTTCAAATGGAGTGACTGCAGGTTACCATGGCAACAGAGAATTGTAGAATTCGCTTTTGGTATAACTGCTGAATATTTGTGGACCAACCACTGAAATGTATCTTTTACACCAACTCCGTTTTCTGTCTGGAAGTTGCCACACTAGCTGTGCATTTGAATACAGTAATTTGCACACTAAGTGAACATTCACACTAAACAAGTGAGTAGGAATTCGACAAGGTCTCAATCGATGATGAGTAAACATGTACAAACACATATGTACACTCACACACATTATCTTCAGATTGGTTCAGAATAAGCAGAACAACACCCATTCACATTTCTTGGAAACAGCTCACCTTTTTTGTATTGACTCAAACCCTGTCATTTAATCCAACAATACCAAATGAGTTCCCAAGTCCTTACACAACCATCTCTGCACCTTATTTCCAGCTACTAGCTTGCAACATCTCCTTCTCCACCACTACTCACTTACTGTGGGTAGCAGTGGTTACTACTGTGGCCAGAGGCACAGAAATAGCTAAGTTAGTCTCTCTCTCTCTCTCTCTCTCTCTCTCTCTCTCTCTCTCTCTCTCTCTCTCTCTCTCTCTCTCTCTCTCTGTGTGTGTGTGTGTGTGTGTGTGTGTGTGTGTGTGTGTGTGTGTGTGTGTGTGTGTTAAAGCCTGGTTGACAAATTTGATTCCCTCCTAGGAATAAACTGAAGCAGGCTAAATAAGATCAATAGAAAGTTAGAAAGTCTACTGTGCTATTTGAATGATCCAAATGGCATATAAACTTCAAGGAACCCTATTTGGTCTGTAGCCACCTGTTGTCAATTTGCCAATATTGTAAAGTGACTTTTTAAAAAAGCTGCTTCATGATATTGGCAAATGAATCACTTCCTTGGCTCTCTAGCGGGGCTGAGGAGATAACTTTTTAACTTAAAAAGTGTGTATGCAAGCAGCAAATATTCGTGGCATCATTTAAAAGATCTAAAAGACCAATGGAAAGCAAAGCAGCTCGGCCTGATGTCAATTTACCTGCTGTCGAAGTACTGTACATGTTTGCTTTCCATTAGTTTTTTAGATCTTTAACGTGATGCAGCAAATATTCGCTGTCTTAATACACACTTTTTAAAAATTACTTCCTTGGCCCCTTCACAGAACTGAGGAAGCAATTAGTTTACCAATATTGTGAAGTGGTTCTCTTCTTAAGTCACTTCATGATTTTGGTGAATGAGAAAAAAAAGCTCACTTTTAGCCCATTTGGAAGCAGACCAAACCAGAGTGATCCTACTCATACTCAAAAAGTAGAACTCCCTGACGGGTCAGAATGATGTAGGTAGGAACGTTCTGGGGACAGTGTTGTTTGCTCCAGCAATTATGTCATTTGATCGCTGTCCAAAAGTGTGAATGAACCTCTCTCCTCAGCAGTCCAGACTAAATGCCCATCTGATCAAATGCTATATATGTTTCCACAAAAGCCAGACATGAGGGAAGAGTGTATGGCAGAAAAATGGCAGCTATATAAACCTATCCTAATTGTGCCATCATGACCAAGGAAGGGAATGGAGTGCCAGTGTTGTGACTCACAAGATTTCTTGTCAGACAATCCCTGAAAACAGTGGTGTAGCATTTGGGGGAGGGATTCTTCATGTGGTGGCGATGAGCCTCCCCCTCCCCCGGTCCCAAAAGCAGTGTAGATCCTAGAAAAATTCCCCATGTGTCATATGTGCTGTAGCTATAAGTATGGCTCTGCAGGGTGCAAGTCATAGTGTAACTGATGACAACTATTGCAGATGCAGGTTACATTTTGTCCCCTGTGGAGTTACAAAAAAAAAAAAAAGTATTCTCTCTTAAAATTCTTCCCCTCTTGAATTGTTAAATAATCATGCCCCTTTTCAGAATCAGTAGACCCAGAAGCAGTTTCAGCCACTCTCCCAATCCTTGCCTGCCTCACTTCTGTGACATCACAAGGATCTAGCCACCCCATTCTCAGGGTTCAGCTAAGAAATCTCAGAAGATCTGATGCTAGCAATCCTAACAGTTCCTCTTGTAGCAACACAATAGACTCCTTCCTCCTCTTCCTCTACTTAGTGCTGACAGACTTCACAAAAAGATGGAGACATCTCTCTCTCTCTTCTTCCAGAAGGATGATAAGAGCATTGATAAGAGGGAAGGAGAAAAGAGACTGTGGTCCCACAAGAGGAAAGATGTTGAAGGGGAAGCAAATGGATAGAAGTGTGGAAAAACAGACTTGAGTTATTCTCTCACCTGGATTAGCAAGAAAGCATTAGAAAGAATAGGAGAGGCCTCCTGCCGTTGTCATGTGATTCCCAGTGTGGTGTAGTGGATAGAGTGAAGGACCAGGACTCTGAAAAACAGGGTTCGAATCTCCACTTGGCTTTGTAAACTCACTGGAGGAGTGGTACTGGTAAAACCATTTCTTAAACATCTCACTTACCTTGAAAGGCCTATTAAGGTCTTTATACGACGGTTCTGAGTGGATGGCACAGAACACATCCATGCACATGTACCAGCCCCAGATCTATAGCCTTGGAAATGTGTATCTCACTTTGAAGAGAGATGCAAACAGTTCTACTTTGAACATGTCAAAGAATCACAGTGAGAAACATGCAAGGCCCTTGAATGCCCTGTTGTCATAACGACAGAAGAAGAGTCCTGCTGCACCAGACCCAAGCCCATCGAGTCAAATTCCCATTGTCTTCAGGAAAGCTAGTTGCTACAGTAGGAGTGGCAAATTCATTTTAACCATGGTCCAAGTTGACAGCCATCACTACATCTTGTGGTAATAGATTCCGTAGTTTAAGCATGTGCTAAACAAAGTTTCTTAGTCTGTCCTCTTCTATTGGTATTATGATTTCAATCATCATGTGGTTTTAATAATGTGAGACAGGCAGATATCTTTGGAACACCCTTTTCTGCAAAACCCATTCATCTTCATCATTACTAGCTGGATATTCTAGTCTGTTTTCGGTTGCTAAAAATACACAAGTACATGTGTATGTTTAGCCGCCTAGAGTGGTCTGGTAGCCCAGATAGGTGGGGTATAAAATCAAATAAATAAATAAATAAATTTTATTCGTATTTTAACAAATTGTGTAATCTTGTAAACTTCCTTGTCAAGGCAGTAGGCACTGAAAGTAGTATAAACAATATTCTTTCTCCATATCACACATAATTTCTATCCTTCCCATCCCTTAATTTTCCTTGCTCACCTTCTTTCTAAGCTAAAGAGCCTCCAGTGTCATCAGTTGTCTTCATAGAGGGGTTACTTTAACCCCACATCAATTTTTGCACTTTTTCCTCCCACATTTCTGACGCAGTGGAAGCTGCTTTTAGGGCTGAGGAGGCATGGAGTCATCACTGGCTCACAGAACAAGGCCAGCACTGTGGCTTTGCATGTCTGCTGAATAAAAATAGGAAGTGTGAGGTGTGAGTGATTTTCAGAGCTTTCTGTAACAAGTCAATGAGAAACATTATCTTACTGCGTTTTAACGAACTGTGTTTATTTGGCTGTCAGTTTCTCCAGCATAGCCCATTTCTGGTTTTCTTAATATGTTGGGCTGTACAGGAGGAGAATCATACTATGTTAAATGTGTAGTGTTCATCCACTTTTCCGTTTCCAATGGAAAGCAAACATGTTAAATGCAGGTAAAAAAAAAAAGAGAAGAGCAACAAATAGAGTCCCTCCCCTTTAGGATTCTCATGGCAGGTTGCTACATCTCAGGGCACAGTTAAATTCTATGGAAAATACTGTGTTTTATATTTCCTTTACAGCATGGATCAAAGAGAAAGTCTTGGTTTCCTTTTGAAAGTTTGGTTTTGATGTGTGTGGTGTTTTTGAAATCTGGGTACCAGGGATGGGAACTTGTGAGTTGCGACTCATAGGCCCATAAGCCCACTCTTTCTGTGCATGCACCAGCCGAACAGCTGGGCACCGCATGCGCAGTCCGAGTTTTGGAAGATGGGGCAAAAACCTCAAGACTCAGACTTGGGGCTTGAGACTTGAGCCCCAAGACTCACAGTCGGACTGAGGACTCTATCCTGAAGACTTACCAACATCCCTCCTGAGGACCCATCTCTAATCATGACTGGCTCATGCAGGGCTCACCCATTTAGCAAGGTTTTTATATGTGTTGTACATCACAAGCAGCCACTTCTGTGACAACACAAGGGATCTTCCCCCTAGAACATGACAAAGTCCCACTTGAGAATCCCAGGTTTTGACCCTGAAATCTTGGGGAATGGGATGCAGGTGACCTGATAACCTTCCTCCTATGTGTATATGATGTGTGTGAGAGCAACTTTCATGAAAAACCCAGCTTGGGAGAGATGGTTTCTGTGGGCTTGATATGGATTAGGCCACAGTGAAGTCAATCCAGGGGACGGGGAGGTGGAGGCAAAGTGTGTGCTGTTCTACAGCTTGTCGTTTAAGTCTGACATGCTATATAAGGCATATCCTTTATATTTCTTTAGCCGCCCCATGCTAGAAACACAGGAGAAGCACAGGATGGAAGGCAGTGCCTTGCCCTCCACGTCCATTCCAAAATCATTAGGTTTAAATGACCACTTGGTTAGTTTTCTAATCACTTAGGATATTTCTGTCAAACTAGATTAACCTTTACTCGAGTCCTATTAGATTCCCAATTCTTTCATTTGGAATATACTTCGTGCTGCCGCATTTTCCTCAACTGTTTAACAGGACAAAATGCCTCCTCCCACCTGATCAGCATTCTGCACATTGCAGACTCAGTGTTTCTTTAAGGTAAGCACTGTTAGACCAGCACATTCTACTTCGTATGTACAAGCACGATGGAGGGATCCATCAACAGATTTCTCGAGATGCTTAAAATGGGTGTTTTGCTTTTTCTTAGCTAAAAAAAATCTCTCTACTGGTTCCCTCCCGTGGACATGCATGGTAGGATAACAGAAAGGAACAGCCCTTAAGCCTCCCGACAGTAAGCATCAGGAGCCAACCTCAGTACTGAATACAAGTGATTTCAAGCTCCGTTAATTGCCCACTCAATCCCACAAAGCTCAGATAAAGAACATTTGTCATATAACCTGGCCCACAGTGACTGAGTGAGATATTTCCTTTACAATTGTGGAATTGCATAACACTGCCATCTGGACTAGCTTCCAGTCTGTTTCCAAATTCAACGTGCTGTTTTTGCCTTTTAATAGGAACATATAAAATATTCACTAAGTTCCTTGTCAATATAGACTGCCTTGAACTGAGGAGACAATTTGACAAGGAATTTTGAAAGCCCAGTGCTCTTTCCCACCTCCCTCAAGCGTCAACAAAAGGGTTTTGTTTTCCTTGCCATTAAGGTCATCCTAATTTACATGACCCTGATGTTGGGAAAGCGTGAAAGCAAGAGGAGGAAGGGGATGACAGAGGATGAGATGGTTAGACAGTGTCATCAAAACTACCAACATGAATTTGACCAAACTCCGAGAGGCAGTGGAAGACAGCAGGGCCTGGTGTGCTCTGGTCCATGGGGTCAGGAAGAATTGGACACGACTTAACGACTAAACAAACAAATTTACATGAAATATAAGATCCTTGTAATTTATATGAAATAAGTCTGCACAAAACTAGTGAGCTTTTCCCTTCAGTAGCAAAGCACATGGACATAACCCCCCCGCACACACATATACAAACAAGACGTACAAAAGGGCTGTTGATTATTGACTGCTGGGTAACTCATTGGTTTAGGCGAGGCTGAACTCTGTGCCTCCTTAACAAGGGCTGGACTTGATGATCCATAGGGTCCCTTCTAGCTCTGCAGTTCTAAGATTATTATTAGAACCCATCCAGTCCCTCAGATTCTTATATACCTATGATGTAAAGTTTAAACTGCACAGTTTAATCAAATTGCATAATTCTGCACAACTTTTTTTTTTTATTTTTTTTTTTTTTTGTTCTCATGTACAAGGACAAGACAACACAAGATTTATATGTTTAGCCATAAAAGCCCTAAGCTGCTGTGAGGAGCAAGTTACTCACATAATCACTTTTTCCAATATATATTCACCTGAAGATAATCTTCAGAACAAGTTCTCCGCTGTAAGGGTCGACTGTGAGAAATAAGGCCTTTTTCGCAGTACCCCTGTGGTTGTCTTTTCTCTGCCAGGTGTAAGCTTTTTCATCTTCTCAGGTGTTTTGCTTTTTAGTGTGCGTTTGATTCTTTGCACAAATGTTAGTTGTTATAATGGGCTTTTCTTTGCTTTGATGGAGTTTCTAGACTTTTATGTTTGTACTTAAACAAGCATAAAAGTCTTCTTACGGATTTCCGTTTTTATTGTAAACTGCCTAGAGAACCTTAGAAATAGGGTGATAAATAAATAATGTAAATAAGTTGCTTGCATTTCTCTCTCTCTCTCTCTCTTCCTCTCTCCCTCCCTCCCTCCAATAACTACTGCTGTCTAGTCTCCGATTTTGATTTTGTCATCGCTGTGACAGAACTCCTTTTGTGACTCGTAACTTCTGTCCTACTGCCTTTCCATTCCAATTACAGTGGTTATTTTATTCCTTTTCAATTATTATTCTTTCAAACTACCCAACAATCAAGGTTCTCCAAGGCAGTTTATGAGCACATTAAAACATAAGAGATAAAATAGCACAAGAATTGTGCAAACTAAAAGCAGCAGCAAGAGAGAGAGAGAGAGAGAGAGAGACCCTGCAGCACAAAATAAAACTGCAGTAAAACAACCTGTGTCAGAAAACAATCCAGAACAGGACACAGAGGATTAAACCAGATTTCTTAATGCCCTGGGAAAAGAAAAAGGTGCTCACCTGGCACTAAAAATCCTATAACATAGGCTCCAGTAAGTCTGTCTCAATGGGACATTGCAGAAACTGTTAAAGAGGGGTTCTTTATCTTGTATTGGATGGATGCATCTCTCACAATCATTTTGGCATACCTTCTTTCTCCCTTACCATTAAGTCTGCTCTCTGCAGATTGCTTGTAGATTTTTTGTAAACAGAAAAGTTCTGTCCCTTTAAGAAAAACATTCAGGAGGGTACAGTTTGTGCATATCTTTCAACTTACACACTTTTTGAAGACTGTTTACAACATGCACATGTTTTTCTATGTACACTTTTAAAATGTGGGCTTCTTAGCAGACACATAAGAATTCTAGAACATGTAGATTTCTGAATGTTAAATATATCCAGCCTGCAAGCTTTCCCAACTGGTGTGAAATGTAGAACTCAGACAACAATCATAAGAAGGAGAATCACAACCACAAAGTAAATTGAACAGGTCCCTCATATATGCCTACCATCTTGTAGTCACCTCACCATCTGGGGGAATGTCACGGGCAATCCCATTAGTTTATCACATTCCTCTCATGAGCCCAACACAGTGTAAACATTTCTCTTCCTTCACTTTTTTAATCATTTGATGGCTCAGTGCCAATTTGAAGTCTGGTGTCTCAAATCCTAGTTCAAAACTCTAAGCAGTATACACTAGATCTCTTAGGGTTCAGGCAAGAATTTTCCAGAAAGTTTTAAAGGGCAGGTCCATATTTTTTTTGTATGTGCAGTTTTTCAGCCAGGAGGTTACCAGAGAGTGAATCACTGACATAAGGTTGTTCCCTGGAGAAGGTTGCAGTTTGTATATCAGCTTGAGCTTATAAATAGTCTCAATAGACATGGAAGCCACCTTAATACCACTGATGGGACCAAAAGTATATTATTATATACTAATAAACCACTTCCTTTTGGGGTAGTGCAAACTGTACCTTGAATGCTACTGGACCAGAAAGATAGACTAACATACTATTTTTGTATCATCTGCATTGCGTCCCAGTTTATTGGGGTTCATCCAATCTGTTACTGTGGTCATGTACTGGTTCAGAACATCTGCTTTCTCATGTGTATTAGATCGAAAGAAAAGGTAGAACTGGTTGCCATCCACATATTAGTACATCCCTCAGCCATTTCTCCCAATAAACTCTCATAGGCAACCACAGCAAGAGAGTTTATGCAGATGTTGGAAAACATGAGCGGCAAATTAGAGCCCTGAACCATGTAGGCCAGCTTTCATGAGGTGGAACAATAATTGCATAATACAATATTTCTTCCACAGATCTCTGCTTTTACATGAGCTGACTTGCCGACTCTTGTACTAACTTGCTCCTGTGCCTTGTAATTTAATTATATTTGATCCAACTTGATTTCCCTATGTGCAAATTAGCTTGGCTCAGCTGACTTGATTGCCAAAGTCACTGGGATTTAGTACTTTGCTGTGATGGAATTCTTTGAAAGAACCTAATGTGTGTGGCATTTTTAGAAATACTACATAAGTGAGGACATAATGCAAAGTGAGGCCCCTTTTTAAAACCCCCCACATCCCTTCAAAAGGCCCATAAAATTATTTCTTGCTCAGGAAAATTCCTAGACAATGAATTTTTTTTTCCAGCAGTCCCTCTCGCCTTGAGCTTTCTACACCAAAATTTGCCTTTGGGGTATATTCTAATCTGATTTAGTCCTACCTCCCCCCCCCCCGAATTTTTGTTACAGTTGCCAACTTTGTGGCTTCAGAAGGAGAGGACTGTGTAAGAAATGTGGTTCCTAGTGCCTTCTTCCTGAAAACTCCAGAACTCTTGGGAAATATATTTCCTATTCATCATGGATGTTTTGTGAACCTTTCTGCACACAGTTGCAGGACTACTTGGGTCTTAAAAATTCTGCTACCATTTCTTTGAAGAATGTATGAGATGGGGGAAAAAGGCAACAGAAAGGGTAGTTTGATGGGGCCAGATGGTGCCTAATCAGACTCTAGCCCTGGGGACTCGGTTCAGATGAGACACCTTTGAATTCCTAGAAAGAACTGTGGAGCTGGAAGCGACCCTATGGATTATTGAGTCCAGCCCCTGTCAACAAGGTACGTACAATGGGGAACTGAACTCTCAAGAGGGCACTAGGAACCACAATTCCCACACACCCATCCCCTTCTGTAGCCACAGAGTTGCTAAAAAACTTTAATCACTTTAAATAACTCTGAGATATATTCAGAATTGTATTACTATTGTAAAAGTAGTTAATCTATATGGTGACTAAATAAGTATCTGGTGGCCTTTGATTAGAGATGGGCATGAAGAGCTTCATAGGAAGCCCCCCCCCAGCACCACAGGTGCCACACAGGTCCATCTCCCACCCACCCCCCCAGCTGGTTGGCCCATTCACCAGTTTTCACACACTATTGGGGTCCTTCTTTTCTATGCAAGCGCTCCAATCTCAGCAGGAACTTGACCGGCCTGTCCCCATCTCCACTGACAGCTAACCACTCATCAGCTGCCTGGGGAGAATCCCCATCCCTCCTCCTTGTCAGAGTGGTTAGCTGTCAGTGGAGGTGAAGACAATCTGGCTGAGCTCCTGCCCAGATTGAAACACTACTAGAGAAGAAGGACCCTGGCAGCATGCAAAGAGTGGGCCAGCCATCTGCAGGGGGAGGAATTCATGCCCATCTCTACCTTTGCTCTATTCCAACCCCGTGGCTTTATTATTCTAGTGCTTGTGCATTCTCTACCTGCCCTGATCCTGCATAGATTTCTCGTGGAGAAATTGTTGGGCTCGTGATGTCCATTTGCCTTTGTAAATCTCCTTGGATATTTTTTTTAAGTGTAGCAAAAACATTAATTTCTTTTTGGTGTTGTTCTGCAGAATCCCAGGCTTCTACATATATTTTTCACTTGAGTCAATAGTCCTTTTTTATTATTATTTAAAAAAAAATCTTGTTACATTTCCTTTGCTGGCAACCTTTGGACCTTTTATAATTATTCCTATTACATTTGCAAAGTGAACTGCCAGACTCAATTACATATCTCTTAATATTTGGAACAGCAAGAGGGGGGGGGGGAAGGAAAAGTGCTAGAGCAAGGACAGATGAAAATAAATCATTTAGAACTCCATCTGTGTTCCACATTTTGAAAGCCAGTGAGACACTTTGCCATCTTTTTGCTATTATGAGAGACAGAAGTGCCTCAGGAAGGGAATGGATGAGGAAGGCTTTCCATTCTGGTGTCTAATCAAAAGTGGGGGGAAAAAATCTCCCATTCCCATTTGAAAGGCAGTGTCTCGGGAAACTCCTGCTTTTCAGATCTGAAGCCACTGTAGATTCAATTTGGTAGTTTTCTGCGTCCCCAAGCTACCGATGAATGCCATTTCTAGTCCTCTGTGAAGAAGGAGACAGCCTTCGTCTTTTTCCATAAGCCTGGTTTAAAAAAAAAAACAACTCTTGCAGAAAACAAGTCACGTTAGTGCTGAAATCAGACACGCTCCCTATTGCTACATTCTTGCATGCAACCGTAATCCATTTGTTACAGATAATGAAAACACCTCCCTGCAAAAATCAGAGGAACAGGCTTGCTTTCTGTATATAATTTCCAGAATTGGTTAAGGGAGGAATAAAATAAATGTACATATTGCAAGCCCTTTTCTCTAAGGAAGTCTTCCTTCCCAGCAGAAATCCTACTGAATTCTACAAAGCAACAGCAATAAATAAGAAATATTTCTTGAATTATAGATTTCCTGGGAGCCGGCCTCCCATTCTTCAAAGGCATCTAAGACAGCTGCATGGAAAGCTAATCATTAAGGATGAAGGAAAAAGGATTAAATTATAGGGCAAGGCAGGATTGTAGGAAGAATATCGGTGCTAGGGTCGGCTTGGAGACTGAATGAAGACAGAAAACGTCATTTGTAGTTTTGTATTTTTTTAAAAGTGTACTTTAGGGCTCTTGGGTCCCTTCAAAACATATTAGGAGCCTCTCTGAGAAAACTGGTAATGATGGATTAGCTAAGAGTGACTTGCCATTCACTATTGATCCTTCTCTTGCTGGGTGCGGTGCAATTTGGAAGGCTTAGAAGGAACTCCAAATCTGGTGTCCTCCAGATGTGTTGGACTAAAATGATAGTGATACAGTGTGCAATTAGAAGGCAGCAAAGTGGGTCTGAAATGGGTCAATCTCCAGGTTTCTCTGTGTGTTCAAATCAACCTGACTGAGAGTCCACTCTCAGTTTGCACAGGGCAATGATGCTGGAGAACAGATGTGACTTTTACACATGCAATTAGAGGGTGAACCTAAATCTAGAAGAATTGCTGGATAGCTCATTGGTTTAGGTATCTGACTACAGAGTCAGAGGTTGGGAGTTTGATTCGCCACTGTGTCTCCTTAACAGGGGCTGGACTCAATCCATAGGGTCTCTTGCAGCTTTTCAGCTCAAAGGTTATTAGGTTGTTCTTATGGGTCTGAGATCCAGGGTGGTTTACCAAAAGTGACCAGGACTGGAACTCAAGAGACCTGGATTCAAACCCTTGCTTGAACATGGAAATTTGCTTGAGGGTGTCAATAACAAGCCAATCCTTGAACAGTCAAATCACAGTTAAAACAGGAGTTGCAATGCGTATGAGCAGAAACAGTCATACCTCTGCTCACGCCACCCCCCCATTTGTCCATCTTTTCTTAAGTGCTCGGGGTTGTCTGTAAGAGTCATGGCTAAGAAATGGAAGGTCACATTGCAGGATGAATGTCCTTCTGAGACAATGATCCATGTTTCTGCTGTTACTATGTTATGAAACAAAAACATAGTAACCGCTGAAGGTTTTGAAAAGGCATCACCTGTTTTGCATTTTCAGAAGGAGAATGACTTGAGATAGGATGGAGAAACTGGGCATTTTGGTTTAGGAATACCAACATAGAGCATAAAGAGCTTTCAGTGCTCAGCATTGTCTCCTAAGAAAAGAGCCAGTCAAGATTGCCTTGTGCACATGAAGCTGATGGGGTTATGTGTTGTTCCACATGTGTGGCCTCTGGCAAGTGACATGGTCCTGGGGGACTCCCAGAAGTGGGGTTTAGAAGAAGGGATCATCATCTTAGAACTGTGGAGCTGGAAGGGGCCCTATGGATCATCCTCCAGTATCTGTGAAGGAGGCACAGTAGGGTACTACTTTGGAGTATTTGGGAGGATTGCCACAAGTTGGGATTAACTTCCTATCATGTATTTTTATAAAGGTACAAGAAGACATTTCAATAATTAAATAAAATATTTTTGAGGGTGGTATGGAGAAGCAGGTTTGGCTCTCCAAGGTTCAGGATTGGGCATACGAAGTCTCTTGATCTCTGGATTGTGCCCATCCCTAGTGGACCGGAATGTGGGAGCAAACTATCTCAGAATTAAGTACAAGAGTACCTGCATTCAGGACTTGAAGCTTGGGAGTGTTCCTGGGTTCGTCTCTGAGCCTGGATGCCCAGGTTTCAGTGGTGCCCAGGAATATTTTGCACAATTAAAACTAGTGCGGCAGCTACGTTCGTTTCCTGGAAAGATCTCATTTGACCCTGGTGACATATGCCGCCGTTGCATCCCAGATGGATTACTGTAACATATTCTATGTGGAGCTCCGTTTGGAAAGTGTTTGGAAACTTCAGTGGGTCCAAAACATGGCTGCCAGATAACCTTCCCATTAGAGCAGTTCCACTGACTGCTGAACCATTTCTGGACAGAATTCATAGAGATGGTTCTAACCTATAAAGCGCTAAATGGCTTGGGTCCAAGCTATCTCAAGGATCATGTTTCCTTTTATAAACCTGCCTGGGTTTTAAGATCATCAGGAGAGGCCTTTCTCTCCATTCCATCACCCATCACAAATTATTTTCATAGGGACAGGGGAGAGGGCCTTCTTTGTTGCTGCTCCCAGACTTTGGAACTCCCTCCCACAGGAGGGCAGCTTGGCTCCATCGTTGATGTCCTTCTGCAGTTGGATGAAGACCCTTCTCTTCAGGCAAGCTTTTCCTTAATGCTTGAGTGCTTGAGTGGAGTTTTTAAATGGATGGTTGTGCCATACTGCTTTGAACATATTTTTGGTGTTGCTTTTGTTTCTTGTCTTTCAGTGTGGTGTTTGCTTGATCTGTTTTCGTATTTGTATACTTACAATTTTTAGCTTTAAATATTGTATTTTGATAATGTAAGCTGCCTTAAGTCCTTCTTAAGGAGAAAAGTGGACTAAAAATACTTTAAAGAAATAAAAATAAACTTGAGCAAAAGGCAATGCCACAATACCTGTTTCTGAACTTTCCTCCTTTCTTTTTCCTTTATCTCCTCCCCCCCCCCCCAGATCAGGTTTTATTTTGGCTGAATTGAACTTGAGCCTAAATCATTGGAGTTTAAAACCCATGTTGCTGTTCTTGTCTCTTCAAAATCATGCTGAAATTATGATCCCCATGTCTTAATTGTAGTCTTCTTTTCTTTCTTCTCATTTGATGGCAAGATAATTTCCAAAGGGTTATGATTGTCTCGCACATTTATGTCTCAAATATATAATCTGAAAGGGAAATTCCCAGTATACCTCTCTCATCATTTCTAGTTCTATAGTGTGAAAGCTTCAACTCTATATGATTTGATACTGCTTCCATTATTGGAATTATGCTGTAGGCAAATATCCTTCAAGCAGTGAAATCTACTTCCCTTGTGCTCAGTGATTTAAGCATCACAAAGGTACAATTTGCACTTTACGCCGAGTGCTGGGGATGCCTTGTAACCTGCTGAGAATTTTAGAAAACAATACCAATACTTCAATATTGTTTGGAGTCCGTAAGACATATAAAAGTGATTCCTTCTCAAAGTTAAAATAACTTTATAAGAATGTTGAAAACAAGTTTTCTGAGAAGCTGAAAGTTGCTCTGAGAAAACTCACAGCACACACAAACTGAATGTTAATGGTGTCATGGCTTGTCTTGTCTCTGTACATTGCTTTTAGATAGGGACGTTTCTAGGAAGTCTCTCTGTTTGAGGCATTTTACAAGTAAAAAAGTAGAGCTTGGAAGTAAAATCTAGGGCTAGTTGTGTGTGTGTGTGGGGAGATATAAGGGTCCATAGGAAGCCAAAGGGAGCACCAAGCAGAGCTTAGTGATTGCGGGTTTTTTTGTATATCGTCTTTGTGGACCTTTTTTGGGATCCTGGAACCAGAGTAGGAATGCACTGAAAACAGAGCAGCAAATAACAGGTAGCTCATACTGAACCTTGTCCATTGACTTTTCTAGGAAACAGTCTGGAAGAAGAAAGTGTGTGGCACCGCTATGTTTTGCTCCCCTGAAAAAGCTATGCCGCTTGGCAATACTGTGAAGTTGAGGCCTCCAACTTAGTTTCTGTGGCTCCTTTGGCCCATCCCTTGACTGAGGCACACTGCTCACTAGAATTCTGGGTATTTTGTTCAAATGTGGCCTAAAAAATTGAAAATTGTACCTCAGAGTGTAATAGAACAGTGGATTTCAACATGGGATTGTGACATCATGGCAACTCTCTCCATCGTGATGGGCTAAACGTTTTACACAGTCCATTCATGAAGCAGAAGAGAAGCTAATGCAAAGCCTAGATGGTTGTTTAGAGCATTGGTGTGCATTTGATCTGCTAAACAACAGGCTGAGCAAATTATTTTTGCTCCCTTGGTCAAACGGAAGTTAATTGTGAAATGTGCCCTCGGGAAGCTGGAAGGGAGGGTCCCGCTTATTAGCTACGCCTGTAGCCAAACAGTAGTGGCGTGTAAATGAATCGCTCTAAAATGAAATCATCCTCTATGTCTGTGCAGCCGGCACAGCACAGGGTGGCTTATGTTTGGCCTAGGCCACAGAATCCTGGTTGCTGCAAGAAGGAAAGCAACAGGGAAGGCTTTAGTGAAACACCCCAGTGGCAGAGCAGGAGTGAGTGAGGTGGGCAACCCTGGAGGAGTCAAGGGCCCCTTTTCAGCATCCTAACCACTGGGCACTTGAAGGGCCATAGCTGGGGAGGGGGGAGGGGATAGGGTCCACCAAAAAAACTGATTTCCATTTTTTTCCCAATAGGATTTGGGAGAGAGGTTGTAACAACGTATTCGTAATCTATTATAGTATCTGTAACAAACGGTATTGCAGTATATACAATGCATAATTAATTAAAAAAACAAATTAAAATCCTCATCATAATATTGTAACTCCAGTTAAAAGCATAAGCCTCTCCCATACCAAAGCATACTTAAAAGTAGTCAAAGAGAATCTCTCTTTTTTTAAAAAAAAAAATGTAAGTAATTATATTAAAGTTCTTAAAAGTGAAATTATCCCCAATCCTTCTGTTCAAATAATTTCACCAAAGCAAATATACCTCTGTGCTTGTTCTTTAATTCTCGCCAGTTAAGTGATAGGGAAAAGCAGTAGAAGGAAGAGTGGCACAACATCACAGCCCAGTTATTCTGCTTCCTGGAGAGTTCTGACCAGTGAGACTGGACAACAGGAAATAGTTGGGTTGACCCCTATTAAGAAGGAAGTTTAAAAAGAACAAGGGAGTGCCATAGCTTACTGAAGAGAATTAAGTGATTTGTTGTTGTTTAGTCATTAAGTCCTGTCCGACTCTTAGTGACCCCATGGACCAGAGCACGCCAGGCCCTCCTGTCTTCCACTGCCTCCCAGAGTTTGGTCAAATTTATGTTGGTCGCTTCGGTGACACTGTCCAACCATCTCGTCCTCTGTTGTCCCCTTCTCCTCTTGCCTTCACACTTTCCCAACATCAGAGTCTTTTCCAGGGGAACTAAGTGATACCCAGGGCAATTAAGGTGATTAATAGCCCTAGGGAATTTTGTTGAAAAGAAAAAGCTGTGTCGTAAAAAAAATTTAAAATTGAGTAATCTTGCCTTGTGCACTTTTGCAGGAAGGAAACACAACTATCAGTCATTCACTGTTGTGTTTTTCTGCCATTTGGGAGGATCTACAAAGGGCATGACTGGATAGCTCATTGAATTAGGCAGCCAGAGATTGGGGGTTCAGTTCCCTCCTGTGAATCACTGAAGAGGCAGCCTATGTGGCCTTGGGCAACCCGCACAGTCCAAGGATACCCCCAGAAGAAGGGAGGGGAAAACCACTTCTGACTACTCTTTAACTAGAAAGCCATGAAAATGATTGTCAGAAGTCAGAATGGACTTGACGGCAGATACTTATTATATTATACAAGGGCCACAAAGCATGGTTGAAGGGGGCACATGTGACCCACAGTCAGACTTTGCCTAACCGTGTCCTGAAATTTACAGGCAAGGTGCCACTAGAGAATAATTATTACTTATCATATATAACAGCAGGCTTCAAGCAGGAATCTGCCCTGAACAAGTAGCAGAGAAGGTTGGTGGCAGCAGGTGGCAACCATAAGATCTGTGAGATCAAACCTAAGGAAAGAAATGCTTTTCTAGAAGGGGTTTGAAATTTGAAGGAGAATCTTGGGACAATGGCAACCTGATGCTAGTTCTCTTATTCCCGTGGGGTTTTTTTTAATTATTATTTTTAATGATCCACATCTATAACTCTGCTTGGTTTCGGGGCAAGGAGAAGCTGGAAGTAGCCTTTCTCTGTGTTTGTGTGTGTTTCCTCTTCCACCCTCTTTTTGAAGCTTCATCAGCTTCAAAAAGGGGATGTTCAACAATGGAGGCTGATGGCTCTTCCTATTGTCAGTGATGCAGTAAATGCACTCTAGGATTTAGTGTGATCTTTATAGGAGATCTTCAAGGTGCTGGACCCGGTTCCCAAAATAACTGCTTTATGGTTTGAAAAGGCAGAGGAGCCACCAGTCTACAGTGGAATTGCACCGATGTGGGAATCTGAATTTCTGTCTTCGGAGGAGACAGCTATTTGCTGCTTTGCTTCCCACACCAAAGCTTTTGGAGAGATCTGTGTATTTACAGGCACAATTTATGATCGGCTTTAAAGATTCCAGAAGAGTTAGAGTCTCAGCAGGACACCAATATGTAAAAAGAAACACCAGAGGGGAGAAGTATAAATAAGAAAGACAGGATCGTCAGTGTATAAATACATTGTTCAGCCTGTGCTGGTAATTCACTACTTTGATTGTTGGATTAAAGCTAGTGATTTCAATGCAGTAGGATATTTTATCTCTGTTACTCGCTGCCTTTCCTGTCACAACTGCTGCTTTGGGAATATTGTTTTCCCCAGCAACTCTTCTCTCCAAGGGCTGCCCAAAGCACTTTTGCTGCCTAGAATACCAGTCAAGTTATTTTGAAACCTAAGGTTGGGGTGGAAGAGGCACAAATACCTCTCCCAATAGTAAAAAAATAACAATAAATAGATAGTGTGCAGTCTTTTTCCATGACAGCTGTAATCAACTGCCTGAAGCAACTGCTTCACATTACCTCATGGTATGGATGGCCTCACAGAACTTCTGCCTGAGACACAGCTAAAACTGTGCAATACGTGTGCTATTCTTTAACATTTCATGTAAAAAAATCACAGCTCCTTCATAAGGGTCCCGTATTCCCTTTTGAAGAACTGAGTTTTTGGTTTGGGTGTTTTATTTGTTTTGTTTTTTTTAAACCCATAGTTTGAAAAAAACACATTATTCTCTATTACAACTCCTCACGAGCTCCATCAGTGCAGAAGTATGTCATGCAAGGAGTTTGACAGAATGTATGTTAGGTGCACTGAGGCCGCCTTCCTCTGTCTTCTCATTTTCATGTTCTAGAATGTTGATTTTATAAAGTATGGTTTCCATACAATATCTTGAAAATTATATTCTACATCTGTAACTAGTTCATGAAACTTTGCCTCAATGGATGTCAGCGGCCTACAATCTACTAGGTGTATTTTCTCAGGTGTGAGGAATGTTGTAAAGACTCATTTGTCTCAATTTGTCCCATCAGCCTTAATTTATCTAAACTGAAAACCTAACTCCAGAGTTCCCAAATGCAATCAGAAGAAAGACAAAGGTATGGAGGAATCATGAATAGCCCAGATTTAGGGTCTGTCTTTTCTCTAATTCTGGCTTTCCAATAGACAGTAAAAAGTACTCTCCAGTCTTCTCAAATGTGAAAAGAGCCTCCCACACACACCATAAATCAATGCTGGGTTGCCCTGTTAAGCCATCCATGCAGAAAAACTGTCTTCAGCCAGACAAACAATGGCTTATTTAGAGGAAATTTACTGAAGGCAAAGGCAGCAAAAAAATGCTGGAAAGTGTAACATTGTGGAAAGTGGCCTGGTCCTTAGCAAGCATCATTCAGCAGGATGACATACTATTGTTTTTGTTTGTTTGTTTGTTTTTACTACCTCATAAGAGAATCAGATGACCTCTAAAAGCTACGGGTGAGTAGGAAGTAGCAAAGTGGTGCACCTGAAATGAAAGAATGTCTGGAGGAGAGGCAGGATCCAAGGTTCCAGTGAAATGATTGTTTTGTAAAATTGGATGCCTTTTAGAGTCGTATTATAAGCTTCATAGATTGTAGAACAAAACAGAATGTTAAGGTGGGAGAATGAAGTGAAACACACCGGCTTCTGATTTTGAAAAGTCACTTCTTCAGGCTACTACTCCTAGAAGCTCCCAACCGGCATAGCTTGTGAGAGTTACTGTCCAAAATTTTAACTTTTTCCAAGCTGTGATCAGATAACTTAGAAGGTGCACCGTTTGTAAATGGTAGGTAAAGGTAAAGGTTCCCCTTGACCATTTGTCCAGTCATGTCCGACTCTAGGGGGCGGTGCTCATCCCTATTTCCAAGCCGTAGAGCCAGCAGTTGTCCGTAGACAGTTTCCATGGCCACGTTTGTAAATCGTACATGGCATTAAAAGCAACCCCCTGTACAAGGATTCGCCAGTTGTTTGCTTGCTCTGCTTGTTTTCTACTTGCAATGACTTTTTAGCACAGGGATAACATTAACAATGTGTCCATCCTCCTCATGCCAACTCACCATGCCGAGGCATCTGGATCATCTATGGGGGACCTTCTCCCAGTGCCCCCCTCCTGTCTGAGCAGAGGCAGGGGATAACTAGGGAGATGGCCTTCATGGTAGTTGTGACCAGCCTCCAGAACAGAAAGCTGTATGGGTGACAACTGCTAGAATATCTTTACTTCAGCCCAAGAACTTTCTGTGGTATCTAAGTATTTTAACATTTGTGCCATTTAACACTACTTTTTAATTCCCTTTGGCATTTTCTGTTTCATTTTATTTTTAAATGCTGTTCAGAATTCTGCCTTTCCACGCTGCTATTCTACTTTCTAACTTTACTATAATTTTCAGGAGCCACCCTGGAAATGCATATACTGTATTCAAAAGTGAGATATAATAAGAGGCAAAGAATACAGCTCAGAAATACAGAGCAGATAGTTGTACTACTACTACTACTGCTGCTACTGCTACTACTACTACTACTACTACTACTACTACTACTACTACTACTACTACTACTACTACTAATACTAATAATAATAATAATAATAATAATAATAATAATAATAATAATAATAATAATAATAATAATAATAATAATAATAATAATAATAATAATAATAATAATAATAATAATAATAATAATAATAATAAAAACACCACAGGTTCACTCCTTGGTTATCTTGAGACAAAACTGGGAAAGAACCTTCTCTGGCAATCATGATCTTTCAGCCCTCGAAAATATCGCAGCTATGTGGCCCTCCATGTAAAAAATGTTTGGAGACCCCTAGTCTAGTGCAGTGGTTCCCAACCTTGGGTAACCCAGGGGTTCTTGGTCTGCAACTCCCAGAAGCCTTCACCACCAGCTGTGCTGGCCAGGCTTTCTGGGAGTTGTAGTCCAAGAACATTACCCAAGGTTGGGAACCATTTGTCCAGTGCAAGAATGCAGAATATGTGGTACTCCATATCTTGCCAGCCTGTAGCTCCTGTGATCCCTTATCATTACTCATTGCAGCTTGGGCTGATGGCAGCTGCAGGTCAGCAAGACTCAGAGGGGCCATTCTCCACCCATGGTTGAAGACTTCTGCATTATATTCCTGTCTCAGCATTTTACCTCCTCCTCCTACCAAACTTTTAGACCAGACCATAGATATGAAGTTATAACACATTTAGTAAAATGTAAATAAAAAACCAAAAGTGTTTTTTTATATTATTTCCAGTGTCCCCTATCCATTGTGTCCCAGTGGGTTTTGCGCACACACAAGACTTTGCTGAACAGATAACTTGCACTGTTGGCTTTGAAAGTTATCTTTCACTTTCCTTTCATGAACGCAAGTGGGATAAGCTGCTTGTGTGTGTTAGATTTCTTATAAATGCCCTTTAGAAAACAATACCTTGGAGAATGCCATTTAAATGGTAGAAAATGCTGGCTGTGCTGGCGAAGTGACACGTCTCAGCCATTAGTCTACCCCAGCAGTCATACTGCTGCGGCTAACACAAGACCCGTCAACAACAAGATCCCAACATCAGCTGTCATCCTGTAAATACTGATAGTCAAAAAGAGGTCTGTGGATAGAAAGAAAGGGGCACAACTCTCTCATTAGCTACTCAGCAGGGTTGTCACTTAATACAATATTTATCACAACAGCTCATTTGGTAGGCTGAAATTTTCCAAATTTATATAGCTAATATTGCAGTACATTGGGTAGTTAGTTATTTGAAATGCAGTCTATACAAATAAATATGACACGTGCCTCTGTTTAAATTCTTAGCTTGGCATCACGCTAAGACACAAAGATGTTAAAAGGGCCTGATTGATATGGAAATCCTAACATTTCATGCTGAACAGGAAATCATTGTACTGTACATTAGCAAAAGGCAAAAAGCGGGAAAGCTTTATTATCTGCTAATGAAAACAGGCAATTTATTAACCATAGTTACTTTTGTAAGACTTTGAGCAGTACCCTCTAATGGTTTTAAATAAAGAGAACCAATGTTCACAAGAAATCACAGTATAATGACGTTCTTTTCCTTTGGTTTCCTTCCACAAAATACCATCCATTTTATCAATTTGCCGATAAGGAATAAAAAGTCTGGCATTTAACTAGCTCGACTGATGACACTAAAGTAAGTGTACTATCAATTCACTGTGAGTCAAAGTATTGACATAGGGATTTAGAAGAATGTAAGGCAGGATCCCAACGCTCATGAGAGCTAGTATGCCACCTTCGTCTCTAGGTTTCAGACCTGCCTACAGTGAAGGATAGATAGATTAGTCTATTTCCAGCCTATGTTACATTTTAATTCATGAGACTCATTTAGCCAAGGGAAATTTTATTTTTGAAATTACTTTGGAATACGCTCACAAAATCCTCCTCCTCTTTGAAGTCATCATAGATCTTCCAGTTTTAAATGTGGCAACGTTACACAGTAATGTGGTACTGCATCCAAAGCGGACTCCAAAATTTTCAGCCACTATGACTTTCTCCTTCCCCCTTTATATTACCTTGAATGATCAGCTGTAGTAATCTCTTCTACCACCTATTCTAGCTAATTGGTCTTTATGCATTTGTGCTAGTACTTGTTTGCGGGTCTCCCTCTCAATTCAAGAATTCTTAGTATCCTGCAATAAATCTCCATTTCAAATGTCTCTTTTTAAAATATAATCGCCTGTGTTAAAATTCAACATCCTGTGGCATATAAGAAACATATTTAATGGAACAATGTGTATTCTCAAAGCTAATTTTTTGTGGCGTATTCGATATGTTTTTGTGGCATATACTTTATCTTCAGGAAACTGCTCCAGGCAGTTTCTGTATTCTGTGTTTTATTGCCTGGCTGTGATCCCCAAAAATATTACAACTTGGGAAAATTATATTTTTTTGGATTATAACTATAAATGTTTGCTGGATGATGAGGAACTGTCCCATGTTCTGCAAAATACTATTTAGTAAAATTATTTTATTCCACAATAAACATCTCTTTGTACCTTTTGGTTGATGGAACTATGTTGCAAAATTTGAAGGAGAGTGAAATCCAAATAATGCCTGTGTTGGGAATTGTTTGCTTTGAAATCCAAATGTAGGAGATCCACAAGATTTCCACCCACAGCTTGCTGGGAGAACCACACTATTGGCTGCTCACTGTAGTATAGTACTTGCTGTGCAGAGTTTGTGTGAGTCAGAAAGAAAGGACTGGGGCGAGGAGACTATTAGAGGATTACCCAGTAACACATCTGAGGAAGAAAATACTTTGGGAATGCTCATTTTCCAAGCTGTATGCTATAGTTTTGTTTTGTGTGATTTGTCATGGGCTCTGAAGGAATTGCATCTTTGAAAGGAAAATGGTGTTAGAGCAGGAAGGATGTTACTTCACTTAGTGTGTGATTGTACCTTCTCTCTGTATCACCTTTCCTCAAGCCTCATGTCCTCAATATGTTTGGTTGATAAGCTCCATGTATCCAAGGTGGCATGTTACAGTGGTCAGGGATTATGGAAGTGGTCATTCAATGTTTCTTGGAGGTACCAGGTTGAAAGGAAGCTGCTCTATGTGTGTGAGCATGTGTGTATGTGTGCATGTCTCCATGTGGGAATCTGCCTCCTTCAGCTGAAGCTCAGAATCATGAAGCACAAATATTCTCCCTTCTGTAGGGCATCCAAAGGAATTCTGCTGCACTGGACCAGGTACTAAACTCCTCTTTACATGCACACACTTCGACCGTTCCAAACTAACCTGTTAGAGGCATAAAACATCTCTGATACATAGCGTACATTAGACCACATATATGCAAGTTTTCTCTTTTTTAAAAGTGTTTTACTGAATTGCATGTTCAACCTGTACTGCGAACTAATTTAATCTGTTCTAGAAATAACCTTGGATGTTACCTTGTCACTGTGCACATGAAGAACCATATTTCTGAGCCATATTAGTAGCATGCTGTCTAGCATTTGAATAGTATGAATGGGAGCAGATGATTCTGAGGGGCAGTGCATTCAGATATATTTGTCATAATGTATATGGTTCTGTATAAAGGTGCTCCAAAACCCACAGGTTCCATGTCAATTCTGTTCAAGAGAAATGCTTAGGAGTCATTGTAATGGCCATGATTCCATAAGTAACACATAGGATGAGTGTTCAGGAAAGTAACTAATCAGAAGTAAAACTGTCTGGGGAAATCCTAGAAGTTGTAGTCTAAAAAATAACTAGTCCAAGCTCTGGTTAGAATTATGCAAGGAGTTTGACAAGATAATTACTTGTTTACTATATGTCCAAACAAGTTATATTTGGGGCACTTTACCCACCATGAGCACTTTACAGATAATTTTGCACAGAATATGTAAGCCAAGCATTGCAAAATGAATGAATGAATGCTGATGAATTTTATTTGTTTGTTTTTTTTCTAGGCCATCTTTCTCCCTCCAAGGAAGACCCAAGGTAGCTCCCAATGTTTAAAACAAGTTAGACTCAAAACACCCTGGCTGAAATTCTGTTGCTTAGTGTAGTAAACTCACATTAGAGTAGGCTCATTGAATCCATGGAGATTTGTTGAAGCAGCACCTCTGTAAGTTCCTTTGATTCAAATAGGCGTACTTTAGTAGAAAATTACTACACTAAGCCACAGGATTTCAGTCAATAAATTACAAAATTAAAAGCCCACTGAATGTGTAATAGTAAATTTTAAAGGTTATCTAAATCAATAGTTCTTAACCTTGGGTTGCTCAGGTGTTTTTGAACTGCAGCTCCCAGAAACCCCAGCCAGCAGAGCTGATGGTGAAGGCTTCTGGGAGTTGCGGTCCAAAAACATCTGAGTAACCCAAGGTTAAGAACCAGTGATCTAAATGTTTAAAAACTTTAAAAAACACTTTTTAAAGGAACGTATGCCCAGTATCCAGAAATGGGGCTGATCTTGCCTTTGAAGTGTTGCCAAAAAGATAAAAGGGAAGGGGATCAACCTCAACCTGGTGAGGGAGAGCATTCCACAGCCTGGGATCAGCCACAAAGAATGTCCTCTTTTTCGTCCCTGTCAAATGCACCTGTGATGACAATGTGTCTAATTGGCATCCTTGAGTGTACTCCGCTAAGCAAGTGCTTAGGGGGCAAATGCAATTACATCGAGAGACAGAATGTGTAACTGCGTGTGCCCCATTTCTTACTTACTTAACGGGAAGTATCTTGGACTACAAGGAATGTCTGTATGACCCGCAGCATCTCAATGTCTATTAGAAATTGCTGAACTCGGGCAAGTATCTCTATTAACCCACTGTCCGTTGCCTTCAGCAAGGACGTGGATTTTTCATTTCATTTTTTCCAAAGTGTTGCTGCAGTGTAGACTGAGAACTGTAAATGAGTGATTTTTCAGAAATTGTGGCTATCCGCAGATGGTAAGTAATTCTTTCATTCAGTAGCTTGATCTGTGAAAGGTTCTTACCAAGTTGTGAGATATTAGTGGTAATAGCATGTCTCTCACAGTTCCTTTAGTCAGAAAGTGAGATGCCACCAAGGAGTTGCTCGAACAGGCAGCCAAACTTTACATCGGCCCAGACGTTTATTTCTCCTCCATCAACCTAAGTGTCAGAAGAGGTAAATCAACTTAAGTGTCAGAAGAGGAACGCAGGTAGAAAGCTTAACCTTTACTCTGAATAAAATGAGAAACGTCATTATCACCACTTCCAGCCTGGATAGTTTGGAAGCCATTATATTGGAGACCAGATGTATGTTGATGACTGAAGAATTTTAGTTTTGTACATAATGCAGTATCTAAAATCCTATTAGGATTTTATGCTGGAGTAACATAAAGGAGAGAGCTTTTGGAGGTGAATTGCCTCAAGTTAAGAAATCATCAAATATATGTTGTGCACCAAGTTGTGTAACCCACAAAACATGTCTGTTGTCTACACCAGCACTTTCCAACCAGGTATTTTTGGGCTGCAACTTCAAGAAGCCTTCACCACCAGGTGTGCTAGCTGGGCTTTCTGGAAATCGCAGTGCAAGAACACCTGGGTCACCCAAGATTGTCAACCACTGGTCTACACTAAGAAATGGCAATTTGCCTCCATAGGTTATGCCATTTGCATTATACTCACAGGTGTATTTAATAGGGTATTCGTGTGTGCATGGAGCAAATTATACTCCCCACTGAATCATAAAATTACAATCTCTAAATGTCTTAGTCACATGTATAGAGCTTCAGCTGATCATCAGAACAACCTTATTTTAACTTACTTTGAAAAAGTACTTAATATATAGAATTTTGTTAAAAATAGTTACTAATATATAAAGAAGCAATTTTCAGAGAGATCATCCTGTTAATTTCAATGTAAAAAGCAAATAAACCCAAAGAAGTGTGTTTCTAAAGAAGAGGATTTATCATTTATGAAAAATCATGTTTGTCTGTCTTACAGGTGACATGATGTATTTGTTACAGGAAGAAGCAAGAGACACAAAACTTCAAGCAGAAGCATCTATCCCACATCTGTGAAAGATGTAGTGATGTCCGCCAACTTGGGTGGCTTTGAAAGGAGATTAGATACGTTCAGGCGGGACACAGCATTTGTCTGATCATAAGGCCTATTTATAAGGGACGTGGTGGCGCTGCAGGCTAAACCGCAGAAGCCTCTGTGTGCTGCAGGGTCAGAAGACCTGCAGTCGTAAGATCGAATCCACGTGACGGAGTGAGCTCCCGTCGCTTTGTCCCAGCTCCTCGCCAACCTAGCAGTTCGAAAGCATGTAAATGCGAGTAGATAAATAGGTACCATTTCGGTGGGAAGATAAACAGCGTTCCGGGTCTAAGTCGCGCTGGCTATGTGATAACGGAAACTGTCTTCGGACAAACGCTGGCTCTATGGCTTGGAAACGGGGATGAGCACCACGCCCTAGAGTCGGACAAGACTGACTTTAAAAAAATGTCAAGGGGAACCTTTACCTAAGGCCTATTCATTACCTGCAGGATCCGAAGTACGCTGTCCCTATATATCAGCTCATAAGAAACCCACATGTGTGATCTTTATGTCTTTGAGTGGCCACTGTCGAAACGGAATGCTTGGCTAGAGAGGCTTTTGGGATGATCTAAGCACAGATTTTATTAGGTCAAACTTTTCTACTCCACAGCAAGTTGGAAAGTGCCTTTCCCAGTGCCAACAGCAGAATGGTCTCCCTGTTCATGCTTTGAAATGAACATCTGAATAGGTGACTATGCTTGTGGTCCTAGTTTGCGCACTACCTGACCCTTCTTGTACTGTATATATTCTTTGCTAGCACATACTCTGCACTGACCATTCAAACTTACTCTTTTTTTCCATTATTGTGCAGTTAAACAACTGTATGTCAAGGAAAACAGTTAAAAACAGATAAGATACTGACTCATCAGTGGGTTGAGTCAACATGCATCACCTTGCAATGCAATATGGAAAAAGGACTGACATCTCATAATGGCAGCTGAGTGGCGATGGGGAAATCTAGAAGGGTAATAGCATTTTACCTCTTTCCCATTTTCTCTCTGATGATTGGCATCAGGAATCAAACCGTGTTGTAGAAAGGCACTGACATATCCCTTACTGACATACAATACCTTGTAGGCATAGAAGGTATTTAAGCAAAAGAGGCTTGCCGTGAATAAAGCTTCTTCCATAAAAAGCCCAGTGTCAAGTATTCACACTCTGCCACTTCAGATATAA
Source organism: Pogona vitticeps (assembly GCF_051106095.1). Classification (NCBI taxonomy): domain Eukaryota; kingdom Metazoa; phylum Chordata; class Lepidosauria; order Squamata; family Agamidae; genus Pogona; species Pogona vitticeps. The sequence continues at coordinate 44,042,874 of NC_135784.1, forward strand.
AGCACAGCCTTCTGACAATAGCTCTGAATTGCTGCCATTCCTGAACTGTGGCTGGGCTGAAGATTACATTTGCAAATCTTTCTAGCAGGGGCAGTCATATTTTTTTTATATATAGAAACCAGAACAACACTGGTTGTTGCATACTGTACAACAGTATCACAGGTCTAATGGTATGCAGATTTCACACGTGGTGTATAAGGTTTCTGTATTTGTCTTGGACTTATAGTGGGGAATTAACTTCTGGGAAAAGGACTGCAGTGTAGAACAGAAATATTGTGTCATTCAAAATATAATCGCAAGAGAACACATACTTTTGTTAGTTTGCTGAACAATTTCTCTTACACTTTCTGTTTAAAAGAAGCTCCGGGGTCCCTAGCATCAATATCAATAAAAACAATTAGGTGATCCATAAAACAATCCAAACAAAATCTAGAATTAAGAAACATAATTGGGCTATCTGGCAGCAAAACAATATAATATCAAGAAGCTAATTATTCAGTCCCCACAGCTACTTGCCAGTGAATTAAAATAAGTTGTATCAGCTAGTGGAGTATCAGCAATAAAGGAGCTATGTGGACCTCTTTTCCATAAGGATGTGCACCAACTCAGTGATTTGGGGGGGGGGGGACACCTTTTTTTATACTACAATCCCCAGAATCGTACATGGTCAATAACTGTGCTTTCCCCTTCTCTGCACTAACCAGAGAGAAGAAATTTGGTTTGTACATCAGTTTCAAGATTGTAAAAATGGTGTGATTTGTTGTAAAATGATTTGGGGGTCAGTCTTGGGGAGAGGATATCGCTTCTTTTTATCAGATTAAGACAACACATGGCTGTACAAGATTCCCTAGGAGAGAACTGTATCTATTGAACCAGTGGTCTCCAACCTTGGGCCTCCAGATGTTCTTGGACTTCAACTCCCAGAAATCCTGGCCAGCAGAGGTGGTGGTGAAGGCTTCCGGGAGGTGTAGTCCAAGAACATCTGGAGGCCCAAGGTTGGGGACCACTGTATTAAACTGAAGATAAGTTTTTAAGGGCTTGGGTGCAAAAGCATATTTTATATTAGAGATGGGCATGAACTGGAAAAAATGATGAATCAGGGTCGTTCATAGCTACCGACAAACAACCACAAACCCAATAAAAATGAACCAGTTTGTGCTTCATCTTTTTTTCTGGTTCATGCCTGGGAGAGGGGAGCCTAACAGCTCCACCACCTCTGCTGCCTACCCACCTGCCTGCCTCTTTCTCACTGCTCCCTTCACCCGCTTACCTGGTCCAGTCACCTGATGGGCATGCACAGAGACCACCGACCCAGCTCCCGGCAGCAGCAGATGGCAAAGAGGAGGAGGGAGCAGAAGCAGGTCAGGAGGTGTTGAGGGCAGCAGCAGATGGCAAAGAGGAGGAGGGAGCAGAAGCAGGTCAGGAGGTGTTGAGGGCAGCAGGAGGATGGTGGGTCCACTGTTTTGCCAAAAATGAAGCATGGAACAGAAGAAAGTTTGGTGCTTCATTTCATTTTGATACAACGGATCCCTGAACCAAACTACAAGCTGAGCCACAAACCAGCCCAGTTTGTGGGTTTTTCCATTTGTAGTTCGGTTTAGATCCGTCTCTACCTTATATTTGTAGGGCATTCAAAAAACAGAGGGTTTATTTCACCATGGTCCTTGTGACCCCTTGTTGTACAAATGGCAGATGACACAGAAGTGTCTTTAAGGAAAACCCTTGCAACATGTCAGAGCGCAGGTGGCATGGATGTTGCAGAATGGCTGCCCTAACATGTGGGGCGGCGGAAGATTTATTTATCCCACCATATATGGAGAACAGATTAATATGAAAAGGCATGAACCAGAGATGCCCCTGGGGAAGAAAGCTGGAAAGCATCAGAAGACAGGCTGGGGCCACAATGCTGAGAAAGCAGATCAAGACTTTTAAAATAAGGATGCATGCTGTCAATGAAGGAATGACCATTCCACAGTCACCTGCCTTTGCCTTATGTCTTCTATCATGATCATCACACCTGTCGTGTTACAGCTGTAGTTTCACAGGAAGACCTATCTCGTAACAGTTGTTACTTGATTGCTTGTCATTGGAGCGATGATCCATGAAAGGGAATGTGAAGTTCACTGAAGATTTACTTACTTGAGCCAGGATGAAGGGAAGAAATGGTACCAGACAGCAGAGATGACAGCAACAGTAGAAGAGGCAATGTTACCTAAAGGGCTGGCAGGCAAAGCCATGCAGACAGGTGCCGGAAGCAGAAAGAGCAGGAAGTCCCAGAGACACAAACACATAATTAGTTGCCTACAGCTAAGCACTGTTCTCTGGATTGAAGCAAAACTGTAGCAGAAATTTTTTTGCAGCAGAATGAAGTCCTAATCGTGAATAAGGGCCCTACTTTGGTTCCAGGAGCTTTGGAGGGAGTCCTGTTTCACCTTCAGAAGTCCCAGCACTGATCCACTTTGGATCTAATCCCCACTCTTATGTTCAGAGTTGAAGCAGAAAAGAAATCTGTTCTATGCCCATCCCATATTGCAGTCTTGTCCATGATGAAATTTAGAAGAGTCCACAACTTTAAAGAGCTGAATGCCTGGGCACAGTCATGTATACAAAGGAAGTCTGGGGCTTGGAAGAGTTACCTTTTTAGAATGCTAATGCTGATGGCTCAAGGATTGGGAGAATAGTTTAAGAAGGTGAATAAAGGAAGTACCGGTGTCTACAAAAGCAACACGTTCAGGCTCTGAAGAGATGTTTTAATGTCTTTGTCTAAAACCATTTAGGACTATAAAAATACCACAGAGAGGCTTGACCCAAACAAAGAAGGAATTTACAAGCCACGAAAGGTGATTAACATGACCAGAAAATACCAGAATGAGTTAAGATTCTTATTACTGTACTACATTTTGTACCAGCTTAAGTTTCAAAAGTAGCCTAACGTGCTACACCTTAGAACAGTCCATCTGCGTGTGAATTAAGGCAGTGACCAGACCTACCTCTCTCAGGTTGTTGGTCGCACAACAGAAATGCCCCCCTTCTTTCTCACGTCTTCTGCTTTCTGTATGGTTGCGCATTCTGTTCACATGGCATACATATATCACAGGATTGTGGTTGATACTTTTTTAACCATTCTGCTTTTGGGGGGTGAATTAGATGTGATACATTTGTCTACACCTTTCTTTTGTCTACTTCCTTTCATTTGTCTACTTCCTTTCTTGTGCCTTTCTCTGCTCCTCTTCCCCCCCCTTTTAAAAAATGTGTGGGAACCATGCTGTGTCGGCAACATATACTGTTTCTTCTTATTTCTTCCTATTTCCGTGATTCTTTACGTAGAAGAACCCACAGTGGACTGCAGTGGCAGTCAAAAGACAGTAAGGAGGACTGATGCTCTGTATTTGACAGAAGTATGCCATAGGACAACATCTATTGTATTTTAAATGTTGTGAACCGCCTAGAGAACTTTGGGTAGTGTGGGCGGCATATAAACAAACAAACAGACAAACAAACAAACATTCCCATTTGAAAATTAATTAACCCTTAAATACTTCCAGATACAATCAAAACCAGCTGGTTGGACATTCAGACAAAACAGATTAACATTAAAGAGCCAGTCCCCCATCAGAGGTTGGGACTATTTTAACAACACACATGAATTGACATGACTGGAAACCCCTTCACATTGTCAATGTCATTGTTGTTTAGTCGTTAAGTTGTGTCCGACTCTTTGTGGCCCCATGGACCAGAGCACGCCAGGCCCTCCTGTCTTCCACTGCCTCCCGGAGTTGGGTCAAATTCATGTTGGTAGCTTCGGCGACACTGTCCAACCATCTCGGCCTCTGTGTCAATGTCTGTTGCCAATTAATGTTCTGATTTAAAAAAAATAAATTCTGGTCAATTATTTTTTTTAATAAAAAAGTCCCAGTGCTATAGATGCCAGGTCTGTAACAATCAACTAATAAAATATGAATGATGGAGTACTGGACATAAAATAGTAGCAGAAAAGTTGTGATTATCATCATATTGTAGCAGCATCCAGAATATCTGAACTAACTCAGGGACACATTTCAAGGAATATTTATGGGAAGGTAGAGTATGAACATGGCATTGATCGGTGAACGTTTTGCATCATCTTAAGCATCGGAATTACCAAGCAGTGACATTTACTCATTTATTTAGGATGGAAAACCTCAAGCACAAATAAAACTTAATCTAGGCAGAACAAACTAAATGAAGAAGCAGATTTCACACCATTTCTTTTGTTTAGATAATTAACATTCCACATTGAGCATTCATGCAGCAGAGACAGCTCTAATACCAGGCAGCAAATTAGTTCAAGAGCAAACCATTTCTGTAGTATTGTTTTGGGGCCAATATAATACATTTGCTCAGTTCTCCAGTAAGACGTCCGAAACCAATTGCATCGCTAAGCAAAAGAATGTTTATACAACTGTCTGTCAAGAGTGGCCCAAGTCAGTTGCCTCATGTTTTCTGTATGAATGGAGTCTTGTGAGATGATACTATGAGTTTCTTTTTCCAGCAACTGCCACAATAAGGTTTCAAAAGGGAGCTGCTCTACAGTCTGTTTAGTTTAATTAGGGATGTAGAAACCTGTCAGTTTCATTTTCACTGCATTGCCCAGAATCGTACCATCTTTCTTATCCCACCTGGGTTCCCTAACAGCTCATCGTCTCTTCTCCCGTTTGTATGGAATTTCTTGTGTGTTTGGGGATACATGTTTCCTGAGGCGTACACATTTTTCTTAAGCAATATATTTTAAATATCTTTTAAAGTATTCATAAACATTTGTCAAATATGTTCATTTTCAATTTTTCAGCAGCTAGGTGATCAACAGCGAGGGTGCTGGTTGTTGGGCAAAGGGAATAATTCTTGCCTCCTGATGATAGGAAACTGAAATATACATGTTTTTAAAAACTTGCCATCAGATCACAAATTCATGAAGAATTTTGATAAATATGAATTTCCTGTCTGTTCTTATATCTAGCCTGGTTAGAAAGAATTGAGCACAGTATTATGTCCCAGTGCTACGTTATTTCTTTAATGTTGATGGCATAATACAGCAAGGAAAAAAATGAAAACGGAGAGAGGAAATAAATTAGTATCTTTAGGTCCATATCTCACTCAACTGTTCTTATAACATAGATGTTCTAATTTCAAATAGCCAAAATAAAGGAAATGTTCATATAGTCAAGGTTGAAAGTGTATAAATATATACAATATATGTCACGAACCTCATGTTACCACTTTGGTTAGTGGCAGAAGACAGTCACCTTCGTTTGTGAAAAGAACTCCCTCCACCCACTGAAACCCAGACCCAGGCTGCATGCAAATTTGTTGCCATGCCAATAAGTAAATCAACAAGATTTAGATTTAACTCTATAGCTACGAAGTACATACTTCAATGCTCTTTCCACCAGGCCACACCTCCGTGTGGGAAATCTTAAGGAATGCTTTCCTTACACATTCCTATAAGAAGCAATCTTATCCACATATCTCAGGCCAATGTGCAGGATGAAACCCGGATGTCTGCTTGGAGTTGTCCAAACAATCTGACAGTTCTTGAAATTCCAATATATATGGTAAGAGAAAGCACACACAAATGTGTGCATCTTGTTAGCATTTTTGTAGCTTGTGAGACCATTTGTTTTGTTCAATCACAAATTAATGCAGAGATGAGATAGAAACAGGTAAGTCCCTTCCTCTCTCCATGTCAGTAGATGCATATATATGCCTATAACCTCAGAACAATGATTTAAAAAACAAACCATGACAAACCACTGTGGTATACATGTTATGCATAGCAGTGTTGGCACATTCAGAAAATGAGACATGCCACTGTAGTCCCACTTTCCTCCTGTTGGAATAGAAAACTGCATATTATATCTTTAAGAAATTTTGATGAGTGATACTTTGGGTGAATGTCAATCCCTTACAGTAACCAACTGTTTCCCTCTTTGCCTCAGTTTCTATTTCCTGTCTTTTTTTTTTACCTTAGTCAGGGTTTATCAGGATACTGTGTCTGTTTAGCAATGTCAGGGTTCAGTGTCTGTAGGAGTCTGTTAGTGTTTTAGCAATGTCTGTGCTAGAGACAAGTGAGTAATAGCAGTGCTTCTATGTTCTGGCTATTTATGTAAACAGTCAGTTAAACTTGATTGAAGAAACTAATGAAGCTAGCCAGCTAAGATACCCTACTATGTAACTCGTGAACATATTTTTTTTTATTCCGATACAAAGATTTTATAAGTAAAAGAGAAACATTTTTGTTCTTTCTCAACACTAGATTCTCTGACTAAATATATTGAGACTGTATGCCAGATGAAATAAATTGACGTAAATCCTATAAAAACTGAGTATACAATAAGGGGAGGTATATTTGAGGGAGTCATGTAATGTAAATAATCTGTTCTGTAGTTCCCTGTCTGACTTTTCTCTGGTGTGTAGCTAGAAGGGTTTTGTTTTTGTTTTGTTTTTTAAAAATAGCAATTTTACAAGACACCCAATATCTCTACCATCACTTTCAGCCTGCTGAAGCAACAATCTGAAAAGCAGAGCCTTTAGGATTTGAGGGGCTCTTCATGACGAACAGAATCCTGATTTTATGCCCCTGTAATCTGACTCAGTTGTAGTCTGGTTTACACATTACAGCAGCCTTCCCCCTAAATTAGTTTTGCTTAATGGAAGCTGTGATGGAAGGATAGGGCTAATGCTGCTTTCCGCACACTTTCATAACACCTATAGACGACTCTTGTAACTTCCATGAAAAATAGGCAATCATGCATCCTTCATGAAATTGCACTTCTGGCAAATTCAACGTTTTCTTATCAAAACTTCTGTTATTGGTGACTTCCGGCTTGACACCGCGACGAGACAGCAGCAGGAGGACAGAGCTCTGTCCCCTGGGCTGAAATTCTGACCTGCTTGGGACACCAAACGGTGTCGGAACCACCCTGGAGGGGTGGTGAACTGGGGGGGAAGCCTGTTGATCATTGGGGGAGGCGGTGGCCACCCCGTTTGATCCAGGAAACTCCCTAATCAGCCAACGGGCAGAAACAAGCAATCTTTGCTTGCCAAGTCGTCGGTAGCTGACTAATGAGAACAACAATCAAGCGATATAACATCAACGTTACTACGGGTGAGATAACTAATTGCTTCTGATTACCCCTGGACAATACAATTCCTATTTATAAGGGAAAGAACCTTCTATCACTCTCATGAATTATTAGCGGCAGGTAATCTGGAGAGATTGCTGACCTTGGAGAGATTGCTGGAGAGATTGCTGACCTTGAGCCAGACATCCTGGAGAGCGAAGTCAAGTGGGCCTTAGAAAGCCTGACTAACAATAAGGCCAGTGGAGGTGATGGCATTCCAGTTGAACTATTTAAAATCTTGAAAGATGATGCTGTTAAGGTGCTACATTCAATATGCCAGCAAGTTTGGAAAACTCAACAGTGGCCAAAGGATTGGAAAAGATCAGTCTACATCCCAATCCCAAAGAAAGGCAGTGCCAAAGAATGCTCCAACTACCGTACAATTGCACTCATTTCGCACGCTAGCAAGGTTATGCTCAAAATCCTACAAGGTAGGCTTCAGCAGTATGTGGACCGAGAACTCCCAGAAGTACAAGCTGGATTCCGAAGAGGCAGAGGAACTCGAGACCAAATTGCTAACTTGCGCTGGATTATGGAGAAAGCCAGAGAGTTCCAGAAAAATATCTACTTCTGCTTCATTGACTATGCGAAAGCCTTTGACTGTGTGGACCACAGCAAACTATGGCAAGTTCTTAAAGAAATGGGAGTGCCTGACCACTTTATCTGTCTCCTGAGAAACCTATATGTGGGACAGGAAGCAACAGTTAGAACTGGTCATGGAACAACTGAGTGGTTCAAAATTGGGAAAGGAGTACGGCAAGGCTGTATATTGTCCCCCAGCTTATTTAACTTATATGCAGAATACATCATGCGGAAGGCTGGACTGGAAGAAACCCAAGCCGGAATTAAGATTGCCGGAAGAAATATCAACAACCTCCGATATGCAGATGATACCACTCTGATGGCAGAAAGTGAGGAGGAATTAAAGAACCTTGTAATGAGAGTGAAAGAGGAGAGTGCAAAAAACGGTCTGAAACTCAACATCAAAAAAACTAAGATCATGGCCACTGGTCCCATCACCTCCTGGGAAATAGAAGGGGAAGATATGGAGGCAGTGTCAAATTTTATCTTCCTGGGCTCCATGATCACTGCAGATGGAGACAGCAGCCCTGAAATTAAAAGGCGCCTTCTTCTTGGGAGGAAAGCGATGACAAATCTGGACAGCATCTTGAAAAGCAGAGACATCACCTTGCCAACAAAAGTCCGAATAGTCAAAGCTATGGTTTTTCCTGTCGTGATGTATGGAAGTGAGAGCTGGACCATAAAGAAAGCAGACCGCCGAAGAATTGATGCCTTTGAATTGTGGTGCTGGAGGAGGCTCTTGAGAATCCCCTGGACTGCAAGGAGAACAAACCTATCAGTTCTAAAGGAAATCAACCCTGAGTGCTCACTGGAAGGACAGATACTGAAGCTGAGGCTCCAGTACTTTGGCCATCTAATGAGAAGAAAAGACTCCCTGGAAAAGACCCTGATGTTGGGAAAGTGTGATGGCAAGAGGAGAAGGGGACGACCGAGGATGAGATGGCTGGACAGTGTCTGCGAAGCAACCAACATGAACCTGACACAACTCCGGGAGGCAGTAGAAGACAGGAAGGCCTGGCGTGCTCTGGTCCATGGGGTCACGAAGAGTCGGACACGGCTAAACGACTAAACACACACACAATCTGGAGAGAGGATAGTTGATATGAAAAAATATTATGAAGATTAATTGGAATTAATCTGTACTCATTCCAATACATTTAAATACTTTAAGAACATTATAATTTTGGAATTTTTTCATAAGTTATTATTAGACAAGTTTCGATGCATGTTCCGACTCTTGTTTTGTCTACCTGAACTCTTTTGGCGTAACGCCTAGAAACACTGACCTTGAACATTCCTGTTCATCTCCCTTTGATTTTTTTATGCTCGGCTGGATAAAATTAACCCTAAAGTGGTTTTTTCTTTAAACTGCACCTTGGCCCAAAGTAAACCTTTTGGAACTATCTCCAGAGACTTGGAATTTTAGTTTTTATCGATGCAGAATGTGGAAATTAGGCTACCAGGACATGGCTACAAACACAGAATTGAACTGTAAGGCTTGGCGCTTCTGAATTTTGGTCCAGGCCTACTTAGCCAAACTGACTAGCTGGCATAAACCCGTGGAAATTAGGCCATCTGGCCGCGGATACAACTACTGCATTCTACATTGAATTGGACTGTGAGACTTGGGGACCTTGAACCTTGGCTTAAGCTGGTGGGTATCTGGAACAGAATGGCACAAGGACAATTTTGGGAGGAAACAAAATCTGCTCTTCAGACAATACTAGAGATAGTGACATCCCACTATCAAGAGGCAAAATTATTCAATCAACATCGGGAAAATTATAGTCAACAAGCAGTTGGGAATAACGAAGAAGGAAATGTGCCAGATGATGTAGACCAATCCAAAGAGGAGCCGGAGGAAACTAACCTAAAAGAAACCTCAACTTTGGACCAGAGGAGAGTACTAAGGGAAGACAAGGGGACAAAAACATTAAAATTAACCAAAAAAAAAAAGCCTGGAAAACCCATAGAAAATAGACCAAGTGCTTAAAGAGTTAGTGGACATAAACCAGATGCACAAAATAGGTTCAGAGGGCATGAAAGATGGCAGAATGCTTAGAGATACAAGAACACAAAATGAAAATAGGGAAATGAGAGAGGGAATTACTTAGAAAGATGAAAGGGAAAAAATGAGAAGGGTCCCTTTAATGCTGGAAAACATGTATATATTTAACATCGATAATTGTAAAAGGGTATACTGTATTCTTTATATTAAAAAGTAGAATTAAATTGAAATAAGGGAGCCCTAATCAGGATAAAGATGCAATATGGTGGTCTTTCATTTTAGGTAAACTAAACTAGATATAAAGCTGGAGTATGGACCTGGAACTACCTTTAATAAGAATGTTATTAGAAGACCTGAGAATATTGTATATTAGGAAAGTAGTGTTATGATAATAGCCATACTATATATCAAAATATGTATATGAATGGTTTGAATGTTTGAAAGATGTTTGGAATCTGGGGGATAATTGGGAAGATACTGAGATGTAAAAAACAAATAACTGTAAGCAAATATGTAACACGATGTTTGACAAGCACAAACTAATGTAGATAGGTTGAAAAACTAATAAAATGTTTATAAAAAAAACTTCTGTTATTGGTTATGGTCTTATTAGGATTTTAAATGTGAGAAATATAATCCTAGAATGTGATTAAGTTGCAAACAAGACTACCAACCCATCCCATCTTGTTTAACAAAATGGCCTATTGATTCAGTCCTCTTATCGCTCTTTGATGCATTCACTAAGGACTTTCGGTTCTGACGCCAAATCCCCTTTTGTCACTGTATTTATTAACATCCTTCTGATGATTAATGTTAACTTGTGCACTGGTAGTAACTTCATATATCAGTCTGTCTTCAGTTATCTCTAAAATCATGGCCTCACTGTTGCTGTACATTCTTTATGGGCAGTGTTACATTTACTGGTCATATCTTGACTGCTTTATATTATTATTATTTTTAAATCTTTCTACAAGTCTAAAGCTGTGAGTGAAAGTATTCCCTGAATCCTTGTTAGTCTTGCTGTAAGTGACTCAAAGACTTTCATGGACTAATTGCTTTGCAGAATAATCTTATCACAAGCTGCCTATATCTCTTGGCAATCTAATCAAAACATAATCTGCATATAATATTATTGTGGTTCTCTGTGCAAAAGAAGGCACTGCCCTTAGGATTCTTGTTTTGTTTTGCTTTGCGTTTGAGTCATCATTAGAAACCTAAATAAAGGAGCTTCTTCAGTCTAGATATTAACAAACTCCTCTTTTCAATTGTCATTCCTTGTTTGTTTTTAATATGTGAAGAATTAAAGTTGTGAGGCTTTGATCCTCCAATGGTTTAACAATGACTTTGTTTTTTTTTTTATCAACCAAAAGATTATATGGATTACATCCTAGAATTCTAAAGACTATGTAAGCTATGGGCAGATTTGGCAGTGACAATATGCATTTCTGTACACAGGGATGAGAAAATTGACATTTAAAACAAACTGGAGAATTTTGCAAATAAATCCCATGAGAAGTTTGCATGGGACCTTATTCGTAACTTGCAGATTGTATCTCAGAAATAAATCAAAGAAAGATTCCAAGACTTTAAAAAGAAGAGGTTGGTCCAAAAAAGTAGTGAGGAGAGGAAGAAAAGAGAAAGCAAGAATGAATCTCATGAATTTTAACAGAATATCAAGAACAGATCGCACAAGAGCAAAGATGCAAAAGTTACTAGCCTCTTAGTTTGGTTTGGCCTTACATAGTTTAGTTTGGTTGATTCTATCAAACTAAGGTATTTATTTATTTATTATTTATAATATTTTAACCCCACTTTCTTCTTTAAGAAGGACACAAGGTAGCTTACATAATTAAAAAACAGCATTTAAAGTGAAAAAGAATAAGTATATGAATACTAAAAAGGTTCAAGCAAATACCACACTAAAAGACAGTAAACAGTAGCAACACTAAAAATATATTCAAAGCAGTAAGGCACAACAATTCATTTTAAAAACCCACTCATAGAACAATTTCAGCATGGCCACTGTAGCAAAACTCTACCATTTCGATCTTTTTAGCCTCCCACCAACATTCCTTCTAATTTTCCACCAGCACTGAGCGGAAGCCCCACCCCGCACAAACAGAAGTCTGGCCGTGATATGGAATCAATATATATATACACCAATATAGCGCTACACAGACACACAGCTTAAGGAGAACATTGCCTCCCGCTTACCTACATATAATGCCTTGATGTATATAAAAAAGAAGTCAAGGCTTGGAAACGAAACACACAGAGAGAGTTAACGCCATTCAAGTTAGTTTGAAAACTGGTTAACAATAAACAGAAACAGCAAGCAAGGTAATTCTGGCAGTCTGGTTTTAACTGACACATTTTTACCTAAGTTTCAGCTAAATTCCATCTCTAGCTTCATTAATGCAAAAAATCCTATGTTATTCTGTCCTTTTGCTGAAGCCAATGCAGGAACTGCCATACTTCGACCAAGGCAATGGAGAGATTTTGACTTGCATGCTTTTTAAACTACGTATAGATTTAAGTGCTGCTATGTGAATGCCTTGTCTATTGCTATTTAAACTTGTATTGTAGACAAGAAGCTCCCATTACTATGGAATATGGACAGGCAGAATGGTTTCGTACAGGCAAAGGTGTCAGACAAGAGTGCATTTCATCTCCTTGTCTGTTCAGTCTTTCTGCAAAACATATCATATAGAAGCCAGACTAGATTCAGATGAAGGAGGAGTGAAAATTGGTGGAAGAAACACCAATTCAAGACATGCAGATGATACCCACCTTACTGGTAGAAAGCAACAATGACTTGAAATGAGTTTTCGTGAAAGAAGAAAGTGACAGCGGTCAAGATTCATGCTTTTTGCAAAACAGCCCTGACAATTGCAGTGTGTTTGGGTGAGAAGTGGTTAACTGATGAAAGAAATGAGTCCACTTCTGGGATTTTCCCTTCCATTGTGTCACTTTTTGAATGGTAGTGAGCACAAGAAGGTATCCTGTAGGGCATCTTGACTGCTGCCATTGATGTTGTCAACATTCAGGCTGCCCTTTGCTATTTAAATCTTGCCATCCTTTTTCCTGCTGCAACATGGGCATGATGCTGTACAGTAATACTGAGCCATTTCCCGGCATTTTGAATCGTGAATACAGAAAGCACAATATCCCATATTCATAAAGTGGAGGGTTTTTAAAGAATTGAACAAATGCTAGAAGGAAGTTGTTGTTTTTACGCAGTGAGCAAATGTTGAGTTTATTTGGTCATTCCTCACATCAGTTTGTTTTTGTTTTCAATTTATTATACCCTCTGTCCATTCTCCCCATAAAGGTTTATCCTTGGATTTCTTTAAAAGACTATTGCATTGTAGTATAGTCAAACAGTTTTATCATTATAGAAGAGACCACCTATCTAACAACTCTGAGTTTATGATGGAGAAAATAATCTTCTATTGTTAAAGCTAATGACCCATATCAAGAGACATTGAAACAGCAGCATTGTGCAGAATTTCTCTGCAGTTGAGACATATCATTTCCTCACACAACGAGCAGCACACACAATTGTGCTAACAACAACAACAAAATAATAATCACAAATTATATATTAGGTTATCTGGAGTGAATTATGTTCCTCACACAAGATGATGTAAATTAAGAAGAGGTTTTTATGTGCTACCAATGCTTAGTTGCGGTTTCATCTCTGTTGTCATTATAAGGCATGTTATGTGTAAACTGGATTAAATGTTATGACTAGGGTTGAGGGTTTAAATGATGGGTTTTTTATTACTACCTAATCTATGAGCTGCTTTCTGGGCCCAGAAGCTTTTGTTCATTTATCTCGAAAATATTTACAGCCCCACCTATCAACAACCAGATTTTTAAGAGATTTGTGTCATTTTTTTTTTAAAAAAATTACAATATACAACCGAGAGCTCACAAAAAGCTTGCCAACAAATTAAGAACAGGAAGTCAATCCCTTTGGATCACACCAAATGTCCAGGTAAATAACATGTTCTAAATAACTTGGGCTGATTTATTTGAAGGACAACCAACACCCATACAAAACCTCCTGGGATTTAAGGCTGGCTTCAGAGCCAACAGATATGCTGATAAAATATATGAGATTAGCAGAATTTAGAAACAAAGTACAGCTAGTGGTGATCCCATATTTGTGGCATTTCCCTTGAAAGGACACATGTTGGCACCGTTATTGTTAGTATTTAGATAAACATTAAAAATCTTCATGTTTTAATCTGCTTCTAACATATGCGTTGAGCTGATTTTTGAAGTGTTGGTTCCTCCTGTATTGGTGAAGTGGGAAAGAAATAGGTGGGAGCGACCCATGATAGATTCTAATAGCATGCTCATTTTAAACTTTTTATTTATTGCACCTCAGATCTTCAGATGTAAGGTGACAGAGAAACATTTAAAAATATACATTCAATGAACATTGTTTTTACATTTATTGTTAAGGAGATGGCTTTAGTTTTATTTTATTTTTCCAAATACTTTAGTTTGTTTCTGTGAACTGCAACAGGTGAGCTTTTAAAGCCAGTATATATCTGGCATGTTGGGGGGGGGCAATCAATATATATATGCTGGAAATGAATGGATGATTAAATATTTTCATCTGTTTTTTAAAGGCATCAGAGAAGGCAGAGGGTATGAAAAAAATGTGTTCCATGTTTAGTTGATTCAATCTTTTGACAAAGGGGAGCTTCCCATCTCTGGCTGATTGCGCCCCCCCCACAACACGCCAGAGAATAAAGTCAAATATTAACCCTGGATTACTTTTAAAAAAAGAAAAAGGAAAAACCACCACCATCACCACCAAAAACCCAGCAATCGCTACAGAAGTGACAAAAATCACAATACACTGATCTGTCTAGTTAAATGACAGGAGGCATCTATGGCAGTAAATACCTATCATTGTTGTTAGTTTACTTTCTTATACTCCACGGAGGGGGAAATGTGCTTAAAAATAAACTCTGGCTCCACCTGCCCAGCAGGTTTGGAGGGAAGGAACAAACCAGATAAGGAATCCTTCCCCGTTCTCAATGTCAAACAGCATCATAAACCAGAGGTTCCCAAACTGCACTGTGCCATGGGAAAAAGGATGGAACATAGAGTTATAAAGGCTTTAGAGCAGTGGTCCCCAACCTTGGGCCTCCAGATGTTCCTGGACTTCAACTCCCATAATTCCTGGCCAGCAGAGCTGGTAGTGAAGGCTTCTGGGAGTTGCAGTCCAAGAACATCTGGAGGCCCAAGGTTGGGGGCCACTGCTTTAGAGGATCTATTCATAGTTCTATGTCAAACAGAAATCAGAAGTGAAGGCTATGTGTCTGCCTTTCCTTGTCCCATATCTATGGGACCCAGTGGAGGCGCTTGCCATGTGGCCTCATGAATTTCCTATGTCAGGACCTGGAAGGAGGTCGGCTGTCAGGGATATTCAGGGGAAGGGGTGATGGTTTGGCTGGGAAGGGGTGTCAAGATCCTGCCCCTGGTGGCCAAGAGACCCCCTGATGGCCTTTCCAAGCAAAGGGGGCCATGGCCAGTGGTCAGTAAATGTTGCAAATTGTCATTATATAAAAATTGTTTTTAATCTGTGTTTTGTGAGCCACCCAGAGTAGACTATGTCTAAATGGGCAGCATATAAATAAATAAATAAATAAATAAATAAATAAATAAATAAATAAATAAATAAATAAATAAATAAATAAATAAATAATAAGTCAGTCAGTCAGTCAGTCAGTCAGTCAGTCAGTCAGTCAGTCAGTCAGTCAGTCCAAAATGTTTGGGAACCACTGTCATAAACCATGGGCAGAGTGAAGTGTCCTGGCTCATTTAACTGAACTGGTAGGGGGGTCTGGCTAATTGCATTGTGCAAATTCTCCCTATTTGACTATTACAATTGTGTGTCATCAAGTCATCTCTGCCTTATAGTAACTCTTGCCAAGATTCCCCCAGTATCAAGCATTCAGATATGGTTTAGCTGTCCCTTGTTCTGGGACTGCACGTCTTACTTTATCCAAGATTAGAATATACATCTACCTCTCATTTGCCCAAATCCATGGCAGAAAAATGTACGCACAGAGTAAGAAAACAGGAGCACATTGTTAATTAAATGCATGACTTCATGATGGCTTTGAATATTGTTAAAATACTTGCCTTGGCATTGTCATGCTCTGTCATGTTCAACAAAGAACACAAGATCAGCAGATATCTGTAAAATTGTATTATTGCCTATTACCTCCGGTGAGCATAGGCTGAGCATGTCTTTAATATGATAAAGTGCTGCCTATGTTGCTGTTATGCTGTTTGAACAGACGGACGGAGTCTGAAGCATGCTAATCTTTTGTGGAGCTGTCAGTGATGTTTTATGAACTCTTAATACACCTTCAGCTACAGTACTAGTGAAAATAACACCTTTCCACCTAATGAGGTGGATGATTGTGACATAGCTGAAGTCTGATTTCTTTAACTGGTTTAGAAGAATAAAAAGATAGAACTCAAGATTTCTCCTTGGATGAAGGTTTTGGTAATCAATACAATACTGTGAGGAAATTCATAATGTAAATCTGTTTAGCCCTAATTTAGTGTGCAAGTTAGCTGGCAGTTACTATACTTTGCAGCTTGATGTACAAGTCACAGATTATGATGTATTTATGGAATTAAAATGGGTGAGGAGTACTGATTCAGAAGGTTGGAACCTCATTTTGCAAGTATACAGCAAATTACCTTCTCATTCTTTAAAATAAACATGTCTATTCAAACATCAATCACATTTAATGAGGACTTGGAAGAAGTTTTTTTCCTGTGGCTGCCCCCAGATTAAAACAGCCCTCCTAGGCTTTTCTAGATATAAGATAGGAATATAATGAATGTTCCAGTATTTTTTTTTTTCAGTCTTGGCAATTTTTGATATTTCACCCTTCAAGTGAAGATGACAAGACTTCCTGGAGCAACAGCAGGGGGAATGTGCACAGTTTTACAAAAATTATTTCATTTTTCTCTTTTCCGTAATTTCCTGAGATTATTTGACAGCCTTTGTGTCTTCTCTTTGCTACTCTTGTCAATTTTCAGGCTTCTTTTTTGGTCACTTTCAGGGGAAAAAAATCATTTGAAACTGACCATATAAGAACTTGAAATTGACAACAACAACAGCAAAAGGATACAAAAATCCTGTGGCAGATAATACTTCAGGTGCAGGCATTGCAAGATAGTCAAATTCAAGTTTATCCAGGAAGCACTGGCTACGATTTATCTATGAAATCCTGACAAGGAATCCTGTGGAGAAGGATCCTGTGCAGAACCCAAAAGAATTATACACAAGCTCTCACAGGAAATAGCTGAAGATATTTTGCTACCCAAGAAATTTTGAGAAAGAGAAGTAAAATCAAA
Source organism: Pogona vitticeps (assembly GCF_051106095.1). NCBI lineage: Eukaryota > Metazoa > Chordata > Lepidosauria > Squamata > Agamidae > Pogona > Pogona vitticeps. The sequence goes on from NC_135784.1 coordinate 44,060,025, forward strand.
GACAGAAAATCTCACAGAAAGACAAAAGACTGAAAAATATCTACAGTGGGGTCTCTACTTAAGAACGTCCCTACTTAAGAACAATCCAACTTAAGAACAGCTCCATTTGCTAAATTTTGCTTCTACTTGAGAACAGAAATCCAAGATAAGAACAGGAAACCTTTCCTGCTCTTTTTTTAACCTTAGGTCATCTTAGGTTTTAAAAAAATTCTCCCCCTAGTGGTAGAGTACATATTAACCAGCTTTGCATTAGTTCCTATGGGAACTAATGCTTCAATGTACGAACGCACCTCTACATAACAAAAAAACAGCCAGAACGGATTAATTGGTTTTCAGTCCATTCCTATGGGAAATTTTGCTTCAACTTAAGAACGTTTCAACTTAAGAACACCATTCCAAAACCGATTAAGTTCTTAAGTAGAGGTTCCACTGTAGTTTCTATGGACGGAAAAGAGCAGATACGGATTAAATGGTTTTCAATGCATTCCTATGGGAAATGCAGATTCAACATAAGAACTTTTCAACTTGAGAACCACCTTCCAATACGGATTAAGTTCTTAAGTAGAGACCCCACTGTAGATTCACAACCATAGTATCAAGTATTCTGGCAGCATTCTGTGTAGCATGACCAAGGCTGCACAAGTGACAGGAAATAGTAATTCCTGTCATACTCTCTGGATGATCTCAGTTGACCTTTCTCTCTGTGGGAGAGCACAGTGGGAATTCAAAGTCCCAAACTCTGACTCTGCAGCCAGACCCTCCAACCCATTTGAGGTTCTTTCCAAAACAAGTTGCTTGTTAAATATCTCCTATGTGGAAGGAAAACCCTTTCTGAATCCATCTATTCCAGATCTATATTAAGGTAGCCACATATAAACACCTTATGGGGATGTAGTCAACCACTTCATAGACAAATCACGCATACTGAGGGCCACCACTGCCCCCTCATTTTAGGGTGAGGTGGTGGCGCTGCAGGCTAAACTGCAGAAACCTTTGTGTGCTGCAGGGTTAGAAGACCAGCAGTCGTAAGATCGAATCCATGTGACGGAGTGAGCTCCCATCGCTTTGTCCCAGCTCCTTGCCAACCTAGCAGTTCGAAAGCATGTAAATGCAAGTAGATAAATAGGTACCACCTCGGTGGGAAGGTAATGGCGTTCCATGTATAGCCATGCTGGCCACATGACAACGAAAACTGTCTTCAAACAAATGCTGGCTCTATGGCTTGGAAACGGGGATGAGCACCGCCCCCTAGAGTCAAACACAACTGACTAAAATGTCAAGGGGAACCTTTACCTTTTACCTGTAGCTGCTTCATTATGAAAAGACAAAACAGGGGGAAAGATGATCGTGCTGGGGTAAGTGGAAGGCATCAGGAAAAGGAGAACTAATAGAGATGGATCAACTCAAAGGAAGCTGTGGTCCAAGTTGGAAGACATGAGAAGGCTCCTAATGATAGGACTTTTGTTGGACAGTAATTCATAGAATCACCAGATGCTGGAAGTGACTTGAAGGCAAGTAACAGAAGCAACATCTTCTTGTTCATTGCACAACCCATTAGGCGCCACTGGCAGGCTAAAAAAAAACAAAACAAAACAGCAACAACAAAACCCAAAACCCAGCCAGGATTGCATGGAGGCTCTGAGTGTATCAGCTCACACGTTCCTGTGAGGCTTATGCAACATGTGACTGCCATAATGTGCAAAATGCCCTGTGTATTTCGACTGATGCATCATTCAAACAGGGATTGAAAAGGAATTCCTACAAGGGGTGACCTTGTGTAGTGTTATAAGGTTTTTGTGAGCCCGAATGCCATGTATTCGAATCAGAGTATGGAAAGCTTATATTTGTGATCTACAACTCCCAGAACCCATAAGCCAGCCAGCCAGCCAGCTAGCACTGATATTGGCCATGGCGGCTCAAGAATTCTGGCACTTGTAGTCAAAACAATAACTTCTAAGAGTTCAGGTTTGATTCAGGTCTCACTTTGCAGGGCATCGACAGAATCAAAATCATTTGCAGGTGCACCGTCCACCACAGCCTCCCCAAACCCCTAAGGATCCTTTAGCCTTTGAGGGTGGAGCATTCTTAAAAGGTCCCTCCATTTTTATTTTATTTTACTTTATTCTGTTCTTCTCTGTGCCTGATTACTTTTTGTAAAAAAGCTTCTTCTTTTTCTTCCAGTTTTCCAGTTAGTAGTATCAGGGCTGGATATTTGTTAATACTGCTGGATTTTAATTACTTTATTAATTTTTGATGTCTTGTGAGATTTAATCATGTAAACCACCTTGGAAGAGCTTCCTTCCTGCACAGCCTAGTAATATTTTCAATAAATAAATTAGAATATCAGATTGTATAAATGAGTTATGTGGGGCAAATGTAAGTGAGGGTCATAATTAGAGTCACAAGCATCCAGAAGCCAAACTTAATTTATTAGTTGCATCCATTGGGCCTTGGCCTATGATTCCAAGAATCTTCAACTGGCTGCAGCTTCAAACTCATTCACTCTGACACACATGCATTCATTGCACCTGACCTGCCCCGGGAAGGTCCATTAAGTAGAACACTTTTCAAGCACAGATGGTCCCAAATAGCTTAATGTCTGCCTAGTGGCCAGAATAAGTGAATTCTTGATGGCCTTAGATTTCTGATCATATTCAAGCAGCCAAGGAAAGAAAATGAAAACTTGTTTATCATTTTGATAAACAGCTCCTCTCGTTGCTGCAGGAGGCTCTGTGTAACTCAGCAGAATCAAATACTATTAAATTGTCATCAGTGTAAAAAAAAATATGGAGCTTATTCGTTTCTTTAACCTGAGTCATAAGTAATGATTTCCACCATGTATCGCTCAAATCGGTACTTGCTTTTTTTTGTTAAGTTTGTTTACTGTTAAGATTTGGCTCTGTTACGGTACTAGGTATGTTATAACTCTGAAATACAAAATATGCTTTCATTATTACCTTTCAGCATGAGATAGAGACATAAAAAAATGAATATGACTGGGAAATGGCTTTTGGCTTCTGCTAGGCATGCGTGCCGAAACTTTTGCTGATTAGATATTTTATATCACAGCTGCTCGCAAAAGGTTCTCGTTGAGGGGCAAAATATTTCACTCAGCAGTGTGGCTTTGCAAGAGAGACATAATTTTCATCATTTTCAGGTGCTCTGTTCTGCCTTCAATTAAAATGAAATCATTGTGAGGAAATGGCCCTTCCTTCGGTACCAAACTCCTGGGTGTAAAAATAAACTTTTTTAAAAAAAAAAACTGGTTAAATATTTGGAATGCACATAAAGTGAGGGAAAGGAGGACTTCACACTCAAATTACTTCCAAAGGACAGCATTGAAGTGGTCATAGAAGCAGGGAGCAGTTTTCATTGGGTGAAATTGTTCATATTGGCCTGTTTAAGTAAACAAAAAATGTATGTGTGTGAAAAGGAATATCGTTGCCTCTAGTCATGTATGAGGATAGATGACGGATGCACCAAGAAATGCTGGGAACGTTTCCTAGGGACAAAGTTGCCAGTTTTACATTGATTCCTGGCAAGATCCAAGAACATACCAGTAATGTTGTTTCACAGTGATGGACTTTTTTCACATCATTCTCCTCAGCCCCTCATTTCTCTTTCTCCCATTAGCTTGTCTCTGCTGCAAGAACATTAATCACTGCATGCATGTGCGTGTTTGTGTGCAAACACCCATGTAGGCGCATGTGAAGAAATGGAAAAACTGGGGGAACATAGAATCCAGCTAGAAAATTCAGGTGTTTTTTGTTTGTGAAGGCTGGCTGAGATAGTAGAGATCAGTGCCTGCCCAGTAACAGCTGCAGCCTGTCTCAAAAGGGAAAAGAGAAGAGAAGAGCCTCGTGGCACCGTGGTTAAATTACTGTCCTGTAGCCAAAACTGTGCTCACCATCTGGGGTTCAATCCCAGGTAGCAAGGTTGACTCAGCCTTCTATCCTTCCGAGGTAGGTAAAATGAGTACGTAGCTCACGGGGGGGGGGGGAATGTGTAGCCTGCATAATTAACTTGTAAACTGCCCAGAGAGGGCTTTAAGCACTATGGGGCGGTATATAAGCAGCACGCTTTGCTTTTGCTTTCAAAGCCAAGTCAGCTTCTTCCCTGGTACTGCACTAATTAGAAGAAATTTTCAGCTGTGTGAAGGGAGAGGGAAGAAAGAGCTCTTGTCTTTGTGAACATCTGAGGAAACTTGAAGCCTGATTGGCAAACCATCTGGAAGGGTCAGGAATGGAACATTTAATGTACAAAAAGGGGTTCAGAATTTAGTTGACTTAGCTTACCTCTGAGAAGATACTATGCTCAGTTGTTGTCTTGCCATGCCTGGAAATAGGCTTCAGAATTATGCTAACTCTGCACTAATATGTATTAGGTAGATTGGTTCAGCTTTGTTTGTTTTTTTCTGGTGTATTCTTTTGAGTGTCAAAGGTTTATCTCAAATTGTATTGTATTTTACTTCAACTGCTCTTTGAAATCTTTTTTGAACTTTTTGAAACATTTTGCTTTTTGTCTTTTTATCTTATCTTAATAAAATATAAAGATCCCTCCAATTAGCTGTCTAGGTTTTGGGCTTAGAAAGCTTCTGACACTTAAACCAGGTCTTGCATTGACCAGCTACTGGTATTTTCGGTATTTTTGTGGTGCAGTGGAAACTCTACCTTGCAAGGTGGATGTATTGATTCTGAGTTCCTCAACTTGTGGGTTTATGGACTCCCTGGAAGCATTGCCAAGTCTAGGTAGACTGGAAGGTTCCATAGCCATCACCATGACTGACTATCTTGGGTTCACCCACTCTAGGATAAATAGGGTAGTGTGGCTGAGAGACTAGAGAGGGACTCCCTGAATTTGCGAACTGCTACAGTGCACACTAGGATACACATCAGAAAAATTTGCTGATGCCAAATATCAAGGAATAGCCACCACAGTTCTACTTTTATGTAATCTCTACACGGGCACTTGTCATCTTGTTGGTAGACCTAAAAACTTAATGCTGGACCTTTACTCTCATCCAGCAAGGTTATTCTGATTTCTCATTTGTTTTTGTTATGTGCCTCCAAGTCATTTTTGACTCATGGTGATCCTATGAATCAATAACTTCCAACTCACACACATACACAGAGAGGAATGTCCAGCCCCTGGTCTCAGAGATATGAAAGTCACTTAATAGGTATGGACTTTGGTTCTGCCAACTCAGCCTATGTCAATGTACTCTATGGCCCTCAACAGATGCCATAAAATATTTAATATTAGCTGCTCCAAATGCTCTTGATGTTATCCGTTATTGGGCAAACACTATCTGATATATTTGTTAAATCTACACTGGGTGCTTCTTCCAGAAAGAAACAAACAAAAATTAATTGGCCTGCTCAAGTCTTGCTAACTAAAGTTTATGCTTTCTTTTATCTAGCCAATCTGGATCATGATCATTCTTCTTTTTCTTCTGCTGTCAACGTCTCCTAGCATTGTCTCTTCAAACAAGTTTTCTCATGATATGTCCAAAGTATCATATTTGGCATTTGTGCTTCTAGAGAGAACTTGGGCTACCTTTGTTCCAGCACCCTCTTATTTGTTTTTCAGGCAATCTGTCCAATCTTTAAAGCTCTCACCATGTATCCCATTGCCATTTATAAGCACTCATCTGGTTAAGTTATGCACAACCAGGTATTACACAGACTAGAAAGGAGAGGGTATTCCCAAAAAAGGGGGTCCTCATTATCTTTTTTAACATCCAATACTGGCTAGTTAGTGTTCCAGGAATATGGAAAAATATGAATTGACATGAATATGGAGAACATGAAATAGGGAGAGATTTAGAGCATAACATGGTTAGGGCCTTCATATTAGCCCTATTACTTCAAATAGTAACAATTTCTTTGTTTCTTGTGCTGATTCCTGTTCCAGCAGGATACCCTTATTAATCCACCCAATTTAGCTAAATTTAGATTTTTAAAAACTTATAAAAAATTGCTTTCCTCCAGGCTGTTGCAGTTTTCTTGCACTCTCCACATGATTCTCCTTCATTCAAGATTCTTAAGCATGGAGTGGATAGCTAAATATTAGAGATGTGGAGGAGAGGATCCCTGGATCAGGCCGACTAGACAGACTTAGAAATCCCTTCCAGTTCTATGACTAGTGATAACTGTACCTCAAAACAGAGCAAATTCATAGTATTAAAATTGTAAAAGTCTCCTCAATAATATAGACTTCTCATCTTTAATGTATACGGGGGAAGAGAGAGAATTAAATCAGGGAATATGCTTACACTTCTTTAGTATATTACTTTGAGAAATTACTTCAAAATAATTGCCGTCTGTACTCACATAATGCTAGAGGTAAACTATAGTTACTTCCTAGCAGATATTCATTTACCTCTAATAAATGTTCTCACTCACTTTTAAATGCAGCAGTTACAGCAACAATGGGACACTGTGTAGGGATTGCAAAAGCTTCAATAAAAGTAACTTCAGTTTTCAACGTATTTCAGATGAATTTGCAGTAAGCACCAATATCTCAACATATTTCAGATGAATTTGCGGTAAGCACCAATATCTCCCCCACCCCAAGTCAAAAGAGAGGTTGGAACATGCTTTACAAACTCAGCCAGAAGCTGTGTTGGCTCAGCAGACCGTAAAATGTTCAGAGGCACCTTCCCTGTCTTTTGTGACAGTGATTTAAACTTTTAGTGTGGTTACAGCCTCGGAGGTCAATAATGCATATTTTTATACAAGTCCCTAAATATGCATTTATGACACAGACAATAATGACTCTTTGGAAGCTGTTACACGAGTCAATAATCATTTTTTTCCGTCTATAAACTTGAATGTACATTTATAAAATCTTTATCTTGTCCCTTCATCTATGTCAATGTTGCTATTCTTTGGCATGCAACATCATATTCCTTCACTGTTAATAAAAACTAAGCAGAGAATATTAAACCCAGAGGTATTGATAATGAAATTAGGGTGTATTTAAGCACAGAGCTCAAATGCGCACAATGAGAAAAGTGCATTGAAATGTCCTGAACTTTCAGTGCAGAATGAAGACACTGTGGAACATCCTGCTGCAATCTGAAGAGATGCCAGTTGCATAGGGCTGTGTGCCTGATTGTGTCACCCAGTGGCACAAGCAGGGACATGACCAAATGGGCCAGCTTCATCCAAATCACTGCAGCAGCTTCTGCACTTGGCACCTCGGTTGGATTCTGTTCCTGAGATGGGAGTCAGAGCTCTGACACGTAAATGGAGTTTTTTTAGACTACAGCTTTCAGAGTCTGCAAACGAATGCCACAGCTTTCAAAAATGCAGGCGCTGCAGTCCCCCCAAAAGTACCTTTTCCAAGCTCTGCTTGGCATTATCATGGCGTGAGTACAATTCTCGGAAAGAATCTAAGGGCAGCTCCTGAGAGATGTGAGTCTTTTCATGTTCCCTTTCTGCAATAAGTGATCTGGATGGCCTAATAGGGCATAACGGTGATAGCGTTTTAACCCACACTCTGAATTTTTTTTCCGTCAGAAAAGAGCTGTGTCAGGGACATATAAAGATGGTTTCTGCACCATACAGGAAAATGTTCCCTTGATGAGAGGAATTAAATATTAACAGTGGGGTCCATCTTGCCTTCGGTCTGCAAGCTCATCAGTGCTGAGGCCCACGAGTACCTGAGCTAAGGTCTTTTACCTTAACAGGCATCAACTGGTTTTGATGTACTCCTTCTGAAAGCTGAAGACCTAAATATTTAAAATTTACATCAGACTTTCCCCAAAACTTTAAGGGGGTCACTCTTAGCTGGAAGCCTTTTTATGTATCATTTAAAACGGGTAGTTGGCCTTTAGGTTCATTTGCAAAAACAACTGTGTCAACACAATGTTGCCTCAACATGGAGAAAGGATGAAAACAGGAAGTTGGGGAGAAACAGCTGATATTAGGGACATGTTCTCATACAAATTTGTTTTTCCTGTTTGTTTAAAATATTTTTACCTCACCTTTTTTCTTTAAAGGACCCAAGGCAGTTTAATTTCCACAGTGCCTCAAACCGGTCTGGTCCCCTGAATAGCTTGGTCACATGCCATACAATGTCTCTGCCACACCCATTAAAAACTCTCTGGTAGTTTAGCTTCGAAGTTAGGGGTGAAGACTGGGGTTCTGCACATGTCTTGGATTATCACTTCCATAGACTCTAACGAGGAACTCTATGAGATTGTTGAGAATATGATTAAATCTGAAGGGCCAGAGATTCCCCGTTCCTCCTCTAAGTCTTGGTTACCTGTCAGTCAGCAGACAGTCATACAAAGAGAAGAAGAACATTTTCTTGTATTTGACTGTAGCTCCCAGAAACCAAGAGCGCTGGCCATGTTAGATTTCCCCCTGCACTGAGCAGGGGGTTGGACTGGATCGCCTTATAGGCTGCTTCTAACTTCATGATTCTATGATTCCAGTAGATGTATTTCAAAAGACAAAAACCCCAAACATTTGGTGTTTACCCACACAGTCCCAAGAGTTTCCTTCAAATGGCAGCTTATTCTTGCCTCTCTGCCAATTTTGGGCTTGTTTGTTTGCTTAATGCACCTGGACACAAAAATGTAAAGTTGTAAACTGATAGAGACCAATTCTGAAGAAATAGGATGGCTCTAATAGTGATGCTACAGAGTTTATTTATCAGTTTTGAACTGTGCACATTTTTCTTGCTCTATAGTTTGTGTTCAACTTCTCTCTCTCTCTCATACACACACACACACAGAGAGAGAGAGAGAGAGAGAGAGGGAGGGAGGGAGGGAGAACTCTGTGTCTGTTTTTCTCAAACTAGCTAGCACAGGTCCCCTCACAGTGTCGTGCATTGTTTTTTATTTGAATATCACCCACAGAGAAAATGTAGGAAACTGTCTTATACCAAGTCTGGCCACTATTGTACCTTATAATGACAGCAACCAGGAGTTCACAATGGTGTCTCTCCAGATGTTGTTGGAGTGTAGCTTCTATCAGCCCTTCTCTCCCACTGCCCTTGCACAGGTGTATGTGGATCATGTCAGTCTGTTCAAATGCTTGGCTCAGTGTGTGCAAGTTAAGGATAGACCAAGAAGAATTTGTTACTTCTGAGAGCAAGGTCTCATTACACAAATATTTTATAATAGCTCCCATATGGCTGTGCAGTGTTTGAACAATAGCAATGACTCAGCTCCCAAGCCAGCTACACCAGAGCACAGTTTGCTGTCCTCTGAAGATGCCGGCCACAGAGACTGGCGAAACGTTAGGAAGGACAACCTCCAGAACACGGCCAAAGAGCCCGAAAAACCCACAACAACCATTAGATCCCGGCCATGAAAGCCTTTGCGAATACAGTAACGAGATAGCTCTTTTATGGGATTAGTGTTACAGATGGACAGATAAACCATTGCTCACAATTTTTCTGCTATGTGACCTATACACAACTAAACATCCACTGTCATGGCATGAAAGTTGATGGATTCCTGGCCTCACATTTATCTGGCAAGTCTGATACTGGTGCAGGTTTGAGCTGCAACCCTTTTTTTTTTCTTTTTTCTTTTTTCTTTTTTCTTTTCTTTTTTTGAATCCTAAATTTGAACACAAAATTCTCATGCAGCTTTTCAACATTTTGCATATGCATGCAAATATGATTTGACAAAATGTGCAACAAAAATCAGGTTGTCCGTGATAGACTCATTCTGCTTGCAGAAGAAACTGGCCACTTATACTTACGCATTTTTGCTTATGTGCTGGAGATAAAATTGTTACTGAAAGTCAATGACATGGGCAAATACTGTACTTGTATGAGAGAGTATTTAATCGGCTACCTGTTAGATGGCATATATGAACTCTAATCATCTAGCCATTATGTTTTTAATGTATTCTGGACTTAGGGCTCACTGCATTTATGGGGAGTGCACTCACCTGGTGACATGCCTCATCTTCCTATTCTTCTCATCCTACTGTGTGGTTCAGAAAGGTCTTAGATACACAGAATAAGGATATTTTAGGAGTATATTGTGGTTTTGGCCTTTGGCACCGGTGATGATCAGGAGACTATAACTAATATTACAGAAGGAGAACTGTGAGTGTCTTACAAAGCTGACTAGTCAGTTTCTAGTTCTGCAGCTGTGGCATTAAGTCATTCTAATGAGCACCACTGCAGTACAACCTGACCTCTGCAAAGGACGGACAGGAAGGCAGCATTCTTTATCTCATTGTCACGCTGTTGGTGGCCTCCCTTGATTCTGGTGTTCTAGATAAACACACCACGAGAGCCAGTGTGGGGCCATGATCGGGGCCTGGCAGGCCCACATTCTAGTCCCTAATGAATCACTGTCATGGGATGACTTGTCTCTCTATCTCTGCCTCCGAAATTGGCCTATTGCACAGGACTGTTGTGGAGATAAGTAGTGAAGAAGTAGTGTGTGCTAAAAGCCGGGACACATGGTGGACTACAAGCTTGACTTCCAGCTCCCTGGATGAAAAACAGGATGTAAAAGTCACCAATGAATGGTGTGAATAATAAATAGCACAATTGTGTTGAAAAAAAGAAACACATCACATGTTGGAAGCACTTTCTTCTGTACTAAAGGTGTGAAGTACTGTACCATGTTTGTTTCTTCTCTTGGTTTATTTTTTTTTTTTATTGTCCAGAGAAGATTTCCTAATCATTGCATCTTTTTTTTTGTTTTTCCTTTGTTTTCAGAAGGAGGAACGTGTGAAGTTATAGCAGCGCATAGATGTTGTAATAAGAATCGGATTGAGGAGAGATCACAAACAGTAAAATGCTCCTGTCTACCTGGGAAAGTGGCTGGGACAACGCGGAACAGACCATCGTGTGTGGACGGCAAGTATCTTGTAGCAAAACGCCATCGGATATGTTAGCCAGCCATTCTCAACAGGAGTCACCCTGAATGTCTGTTAAGCTATCAGTCTTTGCATTCAGTTTCTTGGCTTCGTGGTACATGGGTGAACACAAGATCATAGTACCATAGAATAATGAAGATGGAGGGGGCCTATAAGGCCATTGGAATCCAACCTTCTCCTCAATGCAGGAATCCAAATCAATGTATTACTGTAGGTAGGATGGGGTAGAGAACCTTTGGCCTTCCAGATAGTTTTAGATACAACTCTCATGATCATATGTTCTTGACCATGATGGGTAGGGGCTGCTGGGAATAGTAGACCGAGATTTCTGCAACCGTAACCTATTGCTAACAACCTGGTTTGCATGTAGGATTGATATTGGTTTACATCTAGATAGTGAGAAGTGTGCATATATTGAAGGTTTTGAAGAACATTGAATAGTCAAATTGCAATTCTGAGTATTCTTACTTTAATAATAATGATATTCATGTGACATCAAGTTAATTCTGACTTATGGTGGTCCTTTTCAGAGTCTTCTAGGTAGGAAATCCTCAGAAGTGGTTTATTATTCCTCTCTTCTGGGGGTTCCCTGGGACTGTTCTGCCTGCCCAGGGACACACACACTGGCTCTACCTGCTGGAGGCAGAGTGGAGAATCAAACTCTCAACCTCCGACTCTGTTGCCAGATACCTAAACCACTGAGTTGATCCAGCCAGCTGTGCTCACTTTACAGCCAGTTTTAAAAAGCACCATTTCCAAGCTCTGAGGAAAGAAGCAGAATAACGCCCTGCACTAATGAGGCGGTATACACACATATAGAATTAATTACTTAATAATGAATAAAAACTGATGAGTGTGACAAACAAGAATCACACACATCCAGAAACTGTTGAATTCAAAAATTGTCAGTTCCTTCCTTGCCAGTTTTTATTTCCTAAAATCACAGTGTAGAAAGCAAATGCAGTGTGATTTCAAATGTTTGGGCTCCAAAAGTTGACAATGAACGGTTGATTTCTTTGGAGAATGATTGAAACCAGTTTCCCTTATTTAACAACAATGATTGCATATTTATGCACCTACTCGTGACTACACAGCAAGGGGAATTTAATTTCGCTCGCATTCATTAGCTGTGACGTTGCACTAGGGAATTCAGGTTTTCCCAGTTTTCTCCACCTTAACTAGCCACACAAGGAGGGGGGGGCGAGCCTTCCCCCCCCCCCAAGTAAACCAGCCGGTGGTGCAGTCAAAAGCCAACTGCCTAACACAATGAGATAGTTTGTGATCAAGGCTGTGTAATATAGTTAGCTTTGTTGTGAGCTGTAAAAACACACAACAGGCTTTTCCTTTACTTGTCAAGAAAAAATAAAAATAAAAAAATTGAAGAGCAAGCCAGGAGGGGACTCTTATTAATTTATTTAACTTATCCATAGGCCACCTTTCTCCCGATAATGGGAATCAAGTAGGCTCACAGTATTAAAAGGAATAGAATTACAAACACAGTAAGATACATTAAAAACCATTAAACTATAAAACTGATTAAAATACAACTGAATAATTAAAAATAGGTAAAACATGAAAAACTGTCTTAAGAAAAAAAAAGATTCAGGGACTCAATCATGATTATTTAAACACCTGCCTGAAAAGGTGGGCCTTCAGCTGTCAGAAAGTTAAAAGGGAGGAAGCCAGCCTAACCTCCCGAGGGAGAGCATTCCGTAACCTGGGAGCACCCACAGAGAAGCCCCCCTCTCATGTCCCCATCAACGGTGCCTGTAGTAACAATGGGACCAAGAGGAGGGTCCTCTTATGAGCTTAAGCACTGAGAAAGTTCATATGGGGAGATACGGTCCTTCAGGTAGCCTGGGCACAAACCGTATAGACCTTTTTAGTTAATGACCAGCACTTTGAATGGGACCCAGAAACGGACTAGTAGCCAGTGCAGTTGTTGTAACAGGAGCTTTATATGCTCGCTATAACTGGCCCCAGTCAGCAGTCTGGCTATTGCATTTTGAACCAGCTGCTGTCTTCAAACCATCTTCAAAAGTGGCCCCATGTAGAGTACATTACAGTAATCAAAGTGAAATGTAACTAAGGCATGCATCACTATAGCCAAATCAGACATCTCAAAGAAAGGACGCAGCTAGCTCACCAGTTTTAACTGTGCAAACACACTCCTGGCCATGGCTGAAACCTGGGCATCCAGGCAGGCGAAATTAAATTCCCCTTGCTATGTAGTCACAGCCTCAGATGCATGAATTCAGGAGTACACCCAAGGTGTGAACCGGAGTTTTCGGGGGGGGGGGTGTAACCCCATCCAGCACAGGTTGCATCCCTGTTCCCTATCTGCCTTCTGGTTCAACAGGAGCACCTCTGTCTTGTCTGGCTTAAGTTTCAGTTTGATTGCCTTCATCCAGCCCATTAGTGATATCAGGTACTAGTGTAGAACCAAGACAGCTTACTTTGAATTGGATGGAAAGGAGAGATAGAGTTGAGTGTCAACCTCTCCCAGCAGTTTCATGTAGATGCTACAGAGCTTGAGGGACAAAACAGAACCTTGGGGAAGGCCAATGGTCAGGGTATTTAACAGGAGGCTCCTAGCACCATCTCCCTTCCAGAGAGGATCAAAGTCATTGTAAAATAGTGCCTCCAAGACCCATCCAAGAGAGATGGTCCAGAAGGATACTATGGTTGATGGTTTCAAAAGCTGCTGAGAGGTCCAGCAGACTTAAACTCCAGAAAGGTGTCCCAATCTTCTTTCCTCAAGTAAATAAGTGTGCTGCTTATTAAATCAATTTAAAGTGCAGGGGGTGGGATAAAAATATTTCTGACTGGACTTTGCAAAGTACTGGATTCCTTCCCTCCAGGACATACAAACTGTAAGGAAAAAAAGAGTTGAGGGGGGAAAGGATGTGCGTCAATCAATCAATCAATTAATCTTTATTTGCGGTCTCTGACCCAATAAGATACATACATGTAATATTTAAAATAAATGGAAGCAAGTAAAACATTTCAAGATAGCTAAAACAGTATAGATAAAATAGGTTACCCATACATTTTTTTAAATGATGGGTTAGGTAGAGGTCAAGATTGTTTTTCATATTCTTTGGGCAGAGAGAAAGGAAATTAGCCACTGATTTGGTGGTTAAGGATGTGTGTCCATGTGTGTGTGTGCAGGCACAGTTTCTCATTTATCATGAAGCAAGAAGTGAGGAAGAAGGTGTGTGTGTGTGTGTGTGTGCATCTGCACACCGCTGGTTTTCCCTTTTCTCTTCTTTGATTCTGATCTATTCAGTTTTTTAAAAAGCAGAGGCCTACGGATGGGGAGAAACTTTGGATTTGGGTGGGGAACTTCTCATTCACATGCCCCTTTACATCGTGTGATCCACAACAACAAAAAAATACATCAGTGCACCACAAATTCATAGTATTTCCTGCATTTTTTGTCTGTGTGGTCAGGCTCTGAGTCAGAGTTTCTATGTATATTATGGTGTGAGTGTACAATTCCCTATCAAATGTATGCAATTCTCCCTACATTGGATAGAGCAACATATAATATATAATATAATATAAATGTGCAGTATGTAATATGGTACGGCTGTGGTATCCACGGGGGATATAGTTCCAAACCGCCGCAGATGCTTGAAATAGTGGATAAGTGAAGCACTCACTTCCAGTTTCTTTGGTATCCATGAGAGAGGGGGTCCTGGCCCAGGACTGGATTCCCTGCCCTTTGCTCACAGGAGAGGCTTCCCTGAATCCAGCAACTGCTGCTTGCCCGCCTCTGTAAATGTAGCATCTCCATTTCGCTGGAAGCTGCTTCTCTTGGAGACATCAGGCCAAGAATGCATTTCCCTTAAGCTCCGATTTCAAACCTCCACTTCCTTGTGGCTATATCCACTCATGGAAAAGGCTTCAGGAGTTAACCTCGAGGCAAAATCCGGAGCTGGAGTCCCGAAGGCAGCATGTGTCGTTCTGCCAACTCCTGCGACATTGCTGGAACCAGTTGCATTGGCTCTTGCCTTTCCATTGGACAATTTCAGCAATGTGGAGAGGGGGGATCTGCTGTTTGGGTAACAGCCTATCCTCCATATTACCTTACCCGGGCTTCATGCTCTGGAGAGGACACTCCTCGATTCAGAGCATGTTACCATAGTCTTTCGAGACTGAAGGATGCCTATACTATGTAGCATAGCCCAGTTCCATCTATTGGTCAGTCTTTGTAATATACCTCGGGAACAGGTTTTTTTTTTAGTTGTTGTTTTTCCAGGCAATGGATAAGTGAAACTGTGGTTGCTAATCCTGTAGACATGGTGGTCATACTGTATACAAATTTTAATAATACATAAATATAAAGCATGAAGTCCTCAGAATTCTGGCTGAAGGAATTCCTCATGAATTCTTGGGGCTGAAGTTGAAGAAATGCCAGCTGAGATGGGTAGAAGCTAATCATGCAAAATGTTGATAGGATATTATGTTGCCTACCGTTGACACGGAGCATTGTTCAAAACAGGAAAGAAAACTTGTCCATACATATACAGTACTTCCAAATGAGCATTGATCCAGATAGACCTTTGAGTCATCACCTTTGCGCTTTTCATGATGTTTCTTTTAGGGCAAAATGTTTCTAAACTGGGAAAAAAAAGTATATGTGGCATTCCGTGAGAGTTATACAATGTATACAAGTGTTTGCTTGTTTCTTGGCACTTGTTTGTCTAGTCACTGTGTAAAGTTGGCTTGTTCATAGGCAAGCATTGCTGCTGAATGTTGATCCCATCCCCAGATCTTGAATAATGTGTGTATGGTTACTGCTTTTATTTTCCAAGTTATCTCTTTGTGCCGCTGCTTCTTTGTTTGTGTCGATACATTAACGATTCAGGTGGCTCTAGTGGATGAGATTTAATTAATGTGTTTTAGAATTAGGTGCAAGCCAGTTCAGCAATTTCAGCCACGTAATGAATGTTGTGTAAATACTTGAATAACTGGATGAAGTAAGTGTGCGTTTAGGAGAGCAATGCAATTTCCTCACATATTTTCTCCTGATTTTTCCAAGATCCAGGCTTTCATCTGTTTCTTTCCAAGAGATCTGTATGTGTGTGTGTCTGTGTCCGTTTCTGTGTGTGTAGCCCATAGGTCTACCTGTAAAAAATATGAAAGCAGAGTTGGATAATATCTTAATGGCATCTAGATTAAAATTTAGTTCTCAAAAAACCGTGCTTTATGAAAGTGGGATGTTGTGTTTCTCTGACCATGATTCAGAATGCCAGATAGTGGCCCAACATTGCTGCACTATATTGTGCAGCATGCATTGCCAGCATGAAAAAGAAGGCCAAATTTTATATGGAAAAGGATGGTCTTAATGTTGGGAGCACCCATGGCAGTAGTCAAGATGGTCTACAACAGTGGTCCCCAACCTTGGGCTTCCAGATGTTCTTGGACTTCAACTCCCAGAAATCCTGGCCAGCAGAGGCAGTGGTGAAGGCTTCTGGGAGTTGTAGTTCAAGAACATCTGGAGGCCCAAGGTTGGGGATCACTCGTCTACAAGATATCCTCTTATGCTCACTACTAGACATGGACACTTTGTATTAGTTTCCCTGGAACGTGGGGCGCTCAGTTCTGTCATCATTGTCATGCCAATCCTGGAAGGAGCCCAGCTGGCCCTTCCCTTTCTCCCATGCAGCTGACCACTCATTGGCTGAGCAGGGAGATTCTCCATCTTGCCTCCACGCTGAAGTGGTCAGCTGTGCTGGGAGGTGGGGAAGGACCAGCCAGGCTCCTTCCAAGATTGGTACGACAATGATGACTACAAAGCCAAGTGAACCGGCGTAACATATGCTGAACCCAGTAAGTGAACCGGTGACTTCTAGGGGGTGGGATTGGGGCATTCCTCCAGAGAAATAAATACAATGTGTCCATGTCTACTCACTACCATTCACAAAGTGTCATCATGCAAGGAAAATCTCAGAAGCTGTCTCCTTTTTTTCATCAGTCAACCATTTCTCACCCAAGCACACAAAGCAATTGTCGGGCCTGTTTTTCAACAAGTATGAATGGTAGAAGTATCCAGTGCTAGAGGACCCCAGAAAATGAGCATGTGATCTATACTCTTGTTGCTCAGGGAGGACAAAAGCAAGACCATATTGCTGTGGGCCTCTCTGTCAAAATATTTTGAAGGACATAATGAAACGGTAGGCAAACTGAAGAAGAAAAGCTAGTATATATTGGACCAAAACCTCCATGAACATGTTGTGTGGATGTTTTCCAAAGCTGTCTCCTCACCTTTTGAAATATAAAAAAGGGAGAGATGGGAATTATCAATGACTGTCAGTGGAAACCAAGGTCAAAATCATCTATACTATGTGAAAGAAAGACTGTGAAGAAAGTCAGGGACAAAAATCAACTTATTGGTAAGGCTTGCCTCTGACAATATATTTCAAGGGCGTTGATTTTTGTCCCTGACTTATCAATAACAATGGGGCCGTCCTACAATGCACACATAATGAGAATACAGAACTGACCAGAAAAGACAATATGCTGGGGAAAAATTGGGGGTGGGCTGTATAAAGAGAGAAAGACCTAACATGAGGTAGATTATCTCAACAGAGGAAGCCATAGCTGTAAGTTTGCAAGATTTGAGCAGGACTGACTGGAAAACACAATATTGTTAGGAAGAAGGAGCAGCAGGATGAGAGAATAACCTAACATGAGATGTTATTGGTTTGTAAGATCTGAGCAGAGCTGTTAACGATAAGACATTTTGGAGATCATTAACACATATAGCCAACACACATCAGAAGTGACTGGATGGAACATAACATCTTCAGCTTGCTTTTCTTAATTGCTAGACAATTGTATAGTGACAAGCCAAATGGAATGGTTGGGGGAGAAAACCCCAACAAACCAGCAGTTTCACAGCTTAAATAAGTGAGCTTCTGAATATTTGTTTAAACATTTTTACACATTTTTAAACATTTTTACAACCTGGCACAGAATCCCTTTCCCAGCACCAACATCTGTTTGGCCAGGAAGGAGTTAAAAAGTTCTCATGTGAGTCAGCTGATTGAGCCCTGATGGAGAAGGTCAAAAGTTCATATCTGGAGCTGATTTCCCTCAGAAGACTGGTGTTGGGAGCCTGGTTTCAGAAATATTAACTCAGAGTTGGACAAAAATGATTTCTCTGTGCATTTGCAATGCAGAACTACTTTGAATGTGGTTCCTTGAAGAAGTGGACTTGTCCAAGCTTAAACTATAGCAGTTAGTCTTTAATGTGCCACAACATTTTTGTCTTTTGTCTTTCTTGTTTTTGTTTTTGCCTGATATCCTAGGACAGACTAAAACAGCTATCTCTTCCAAAACCCTCACAAACTTTGTGCTAATTACCTGGAGATATATGGAAAAATGTCCCTATCCACAGTACTGTAATGCTATTAGTTTATTTAAAGCAAGCCAGGTTTTTTGACTCTTCGAAGAAAACTTGTCTTTTGACTTTTTCTGTGACCTTTCATTACCTCCAAACATTCCCCTTTTCAGGTCACAAAGTTGTAACAATGTATCTACTTTGGAACAGTCATGGGGATAAGCAGGTTCTGAGCATACTCAGTTTACAATGGGGTCACTGCTTTATCCTTCTGAAAGGCCTTTTCTGAGGCTCAGTATTTTAGCCTTGCAGCCTGGTTTCTTTCCAAGTTAAAAATGTAGTTAGGGCTAATCATTTTCTTTCAAGATAAGCAAGATTGATCTTTTCAACTTATGTGATCTGTCTTAAATCCAAGGACATACTGCATAACATTGCTTGTTTCTGAACAGGGGAGAGGAAAGCAATTTTACTTTTTAAGAAAGCATGAGCCAAAAGAATGCCCAGTCTTCTCCAAATCTGGCACAGAGCAAGAGTAGACCATCTACTTTTCCTGTGCCAAATTTGTTGCTGATTTGAAGGCCAGTTTCAAACCTACAATTTTTTTGTTTTGGCTGCTCCCATTTCTAGAATTGCCTTGTAGAATGTTGACTTGCCAGCACAACTACATCACTGGACTCTCATGCAGTGATAATTCCATTAAAATATCATTCAGGGCAGATGAATTTTAAATTATGTTTTGGAGTGCTAAATTGATGTTACTCAACTCTGCTTTTTGATGTTGCTCATGAGCCTCATGGCTAGATGTCTATCTGTTCATGTGGAACCCTTCTGTGATCATGCAACAATGAGATTACTACAGATTTGCTGAATGAAACCGTTACTTCCCCTTTAGCCTACACAGCTCTAAATACATTATAAATCACATAAAGTTCCTCTCCAGTGATTGCAGAAATATTTCACATTGTACCACTTTCCCCCATAAATAGTGTTAAGGACTTCCAAATAGTGAGATGTAATTATCTGAAAAGTCACATTTTCCAGGGTTTGTCACAATTTTCATTAGTTACTATCAAGGTGGTAACTGTCAGGTCTGGATTAACTATTGGATTTAACATTAGGTAGCATAGGGGCGAAAGAAAAATTACAAAGTATGTTAATATGCCATTATTGCATTTCCAGAGAAGTCAAATTAACCTTAACAGATTGGCCACCTTGAGGCATGGAATAAACTGGGTTTTGGAATCATCTGTGTTTTTGATTGTGCAGCATGGAGGCTTCTACCCATGAGTTAGGTCTTTTGTAATGCTTTTGATTCTCGTTCCAGTAATTGTTTTCTACATGAAATAAAAGGAGGAGAAAGTATGGAGCTCATTATGGAACTACATATACCTTGTTGTTAGAGAATGTTCTGTAGCTATGATATTAAATTTAAGATCCTTGTTGAAAATAGAGGTTTTTTATATTATCAATACTTTATTGTTGTATGCATGCTTATTGGTAAACATGAAAGATAACTAAATATTTAAAATAAAGATACGCTGACGTATCTTTATGTCCAGTACTGTCAAGTTGTTGATAAGACATCAAGCTTAAATGTTGCTCTAAGACAGTGCAACATTTTATCACAAATGCTGCTCTTTAAAGCAGTTTTCCTTGGAAATGTGACATGCTGCATCTATAACTTGAGCTATTTTAATTGCATTTCCTTACTGCTGCTGGATGGCATTGGGTGGATATGGACGGAAAGATGCACGTGAGTCCAAGTGTAAGAGAGAGTGATAAGTCAATGTGCATACTCCACATTACATAATATGTAAACACTATGTGTTTAACACATCTACATGACCCCATGAGCCCTGGGCCCTTCTGGGAGTGGGGACAAAGCTGGGACGGACATCCAGGAATTAAAGCAAAAGCATACAATAAAATCAGAAGTTCTCATTGTTGAGCCTTGTGGTGCAGTGGGTAAACTGCAGTATGGCTGTGAAGACTCTGCTCATGACCCTGAGTTTGATCCTGGGCTCAGGTAGCCAGCTCAAGACTGACTGAGCCTTCCGAAGTTGGTAAACCCAGCTTGCTAGGAGAGCAATGTGGAGCCTGCATAATTAAATTGTAAACTGCCCAGAGACAGTTTTAAGCACTATGGGGAAGTATATCAGCTGCACGCTTTGCATTGTCATTTCTGCCGCCCCCCCCCCCGTCCTTTCTACTCCAGAACTGCTTGTCCTTTGAATTGTCTTCTTGCCAGAAGACCTGAGAAAGCACTGAAGTTTCCAGAGACATCCATGTGCTGATGCCATGGGATCTGACAATCCTGGAAGACTGCCTGCTCCCAGTCCCTAAAGAAAGCAGCCCACTATTATCCTAGTTGTTGTGTAACCTCAGAGAGAGAGAAAGAGGTTTTATTTTTCTACAAAGATGAAACAACTGTGCCTAATTTTTCCTGGCAAGTGTGTGATATTTCTAGTCATGTAGTTGATTTAACTCACTGGGGTTAACAGGAAGCTGTATGTTGGGCTCCAACGGGCTTTGTGGAGACTTTTATTAAATACTTGGTATTACGCACAGTACTCCTTTATATCATCTCTTGAATCAAGTGAAAATTGTTCACAGTCAAAAAGCCAATAGTTTTCTATTTATCTAATATGTACTTTAGATGGTATCAAAGAACAGTTTTCCTCTCTTTTTCTCTCAGCTCCTTAAAAGTACTTTCAATCAATTCTTATTTCTACAGAAAGAAGGGAAAATGTTATTTTAAATCCAAAGAGTCAGCTTCTCATCCTCTAGCTGCGCTCCGGCCTAGATAAGAAGATATCTCAGGGTCCCATGTTATTAATGCGCTGTCTGTATGAATAACGAGCAGATGGAGTGAATTATTTTTCACTCCTGGGAAAATATATGGGCCTGTCCCATTCACAGCACCACCGGAAACAGAGAAGGAAATGCCAGCTTTGTTTTTTGGTTTTTGAGTTGGTGAATTCAGATGACTTCATTTGTAAAAAGCGGAAAGGAAAGGGAGATAGCAGAGTAGTTCCTCCCACTGTGGTCCATTGAGCACAATCAGAAAGAGATATATGGAATACTCAACTCACCAAAAGGAAAAAAAATGTTATCCCAACAGGAATATGATTCTGAATTTTCTGCTTGCCCAGAAATATTTATCACCCTGTACCTTTCAATGTTTTTTCAGAATTCCAATTAACTTAAAATCTTGAGTATATTAGTCTGAGTTAAAAGATATGCTTATAAACAACAAACGAGGTTTTCAAAGATTGGTATAAGGCCATTGCTAAATTTAAGGTAAATCAGGTTTTAGGGACTAATAAAAGCAAGAGCAACAGAAGATCTCCTTCTTAAGAACCAAGGAATCCAAGAGAAATTTAAACCAGGATTAGGACTCCTGAAATTAACATGGCAATATATTATTTAGCCAAGATGAAATAAAGAGAAGATGGAAATCATATGCTGAAGAACTACAGTATATAGAAGAGAGGAAAGATAATACAGTAGGTTATTTTGGTAAACAGTCTTTTGGTGAAGAAGTTTCAATTTATAAATTAAAGTGAAATAAAAAAGAAAGATAAAGAATCTGCAGTTTTAGAAAACAAACCTACTCTCAAAGAAGAAATAAATCATCAGATGTGGGTAGAGATCTAAACGAAGCACAATTTGGCAGTTCAGCCAAGTTTGGGTGCCACACATTCCTCTCTCCTGCCTCTTCTGCACACTCACCCATTCCTTAGGAAATGCATGTTTCCCTCTCTGCCTCTCCGGTGTGCCTGCCCACTTACAGACTGCAGTGTGCACTTCTCTCCTCCACCCCTTCCAGCAGCTGCTCACTCAAGAGCAGTGCTGCGAGCTTTCTCACCCTGCTTCCTCATCTGAGTGAGTGTGCAGAGGAAGTGGGAGAGGGGAATGCACAGTGCCTGCATAATGCCCTATGTGGGTGCTGGGCCAAACTGGGCCAAACTGCTGAGCTATGGTTTGTGCCCATCTCTAGAAGAGGGTGAGATACCAGTACAGTATAGATATTCCAAGCTACATACATTCAATCTATTAATAATCCTAATCAGAATGTGTCAGCGGATATGAAAAACAAAACAATAAACTGGAAACATTTAATGTACAAATAAGGGGTAAGTGAAATGCTGCAATGTGAAAGACTGCAAGAATTATAAAATCACTGCATTAGTTTCCTATGGAAACATGCAAAATGGTGCTCAAGATTTTACAACTAAGATTTATTTTTACCATATATGGACCAAGAAATGCCATATTTTCAAGTTGGGTTCAGAAAAGGAAGCAGCACTAGAGGTCATATAGCAAATATATGTTGGCTACTGGAGCATACCAAAGAATTTTAGAAGAAAATCAGACTGTGATTTGTAGAGTACAGTAAAGTCTTTGACCGCATGGATTATGAAGAACCACACATTGTTCTAAAAGAAGTGGATGTGCCACACCAGTTAATTGTCCTAATGTGTAACCTATACATGACCCTACTGTTATGACAGAATATGGAGAATTAAGGTTAAAGCAGGTTAAAAAATATAGTACAATAGCAGGATTAGAGCTGAACACTGAGAAGTAAAATAATATCTACAAAAGAATTATATTTAGTCTTACCGATGAAGAAATTGAAATTATTTAAAATTTTCTATAACTTAGTTCAGTCATCCGTCCAAATGAAAACTGCATACAAAAATCATAAGAAAACTGAAATTTTCAAGTACAGTCATGAAAAAACAGATGTGTTGCTGAAGACCAAAGCTGGGTTCACCCATAGGTATCCTTGTTTTCTGTGTATGGATGTGAAAGCGGCTAATGAAGTCCTGAGACAACATAGGAAGATGACTCCCTGAAAAGTTATTATTATGAGGAGTTGAAGATAGAAGAAAGGAGGAGTACCTAACAGGAGATGTATTGACTCAATAATTTCACCTCTTTCATATAGTTAATGATGTGCTACGTATATAGAAAGTGGAGTACTTAGTGGGTATCTACTGAAGTGTTTACATGGAGTAGAAGTGAAGGCATCAGTATAACTATGTTTTGAATGAGAACATTTGTGCTTTTCAAAATATAACATTAACTTTTTGTATTAAACCAAATTAAAGCAATTAAAATTTATATAAAATTTTGTCTCTGAGGGCCCCCTCTCCATAGTGTTAATACCAATACTACATTTTAAAAAAAAATCTTCCGTGTGTAGCTCATCCTTTTAATGTCTTCATTCTCCTGCATGGGGCTAAGTGTAGCCTACCTCTTAAATACTTAAAAAATAAAGGCCTCCAGCAACATGTTGTACTAGTAACTGATAAACTAAATTGCCTGTGATGCCTGGTGAAGATTTTCTCATCTGAAAATTACTATTGAAAGGGCTGGTAAAAGAATTCCAAATGGCAGGGAAATCTTTCAAAGAGAAATCCAAGATAATGAAGAAAAGGTTAGAAGGCTGGTCTTTAGAAGAGAATGTCAGATCATAGGGCTTGCTCCAGGGTAGCTGGTAAATAGCTCCACAGAACAAAAATCCCGAATTGTTGAGGTATAACACAATTCTTGAAGCTCAGACAATAACTGCAACATGTTTATGAAGGAATGCAACCTTGTTAAGAGAACTAGCTGCTAATCATGCCAAAAGGAAGAGCATTCATATCAGCAGTTCTTATCTTCTATAAAAATATTTTTGTGTCTTCTTAGTAGGAAAAGGAAATGTCAGACCAAACTATAGTCTCTCTGCCTGTGGATGTACCTATCCACACATACATCCATATTCGGATCTCCCATCATTGGATAAAACAATACATTTCCATGCATAGTTTGTTCCATCCATAAAGATCTGGTTTTCAGTGAATGGGGGCAAATAATAGAAAGGTAAGCACGGCCACACCATGGAGTCTTCTGAAAGACCAAAAATATTTGTCTTTTTCTTTGTTTGAACCTTTTGATGTCCAGGTGCTAGTCTCAGCAATGGCTCTTTTGCTAGCAGAACCACTGAATGAATTTCTTGACCCTATATTTATATAAAGGAATGCATATGAATCCTATTAAACAGATTTACCACCTGGGACTGGCAATTGATGCATAGACCAGGACTCAGGAGAATTGAATTCCTAGCCATGAAAACTCATTGGGGAAGAGTTGGCTTGTAGGTTTAATGGTGATGATACCTGAAAACATCTGAGGTTGTGAACGCATAGGGAAATAGATTGCAATTTGGCCTGGTTGTGGAGCAGCCTAGTGTGATCTATTTCCTAGTGATCACACAAGCACAGGGAATTGTGTTCCAGCCTGATCCTAATCCATGCCCAAGACCTTTTTGGTCCTGCTCCAGAGCTTCTACATTTTAGGACCAAGCTGGAGCATTCCCCTTGCAGATGGAACCAATCTTTTAAGGGAGATCATTCTCTGCAAAGTGACCCTTTCCAGTGCAGGCATGTATCTTTCCAGATGTCTGATCACACCCTGTGTCACAATCTTCTATTAACCAAAACTAGAGATGTGGAAACTTCTCAGTCTCAATTTTGTTGTGTTGCTCCACATTTTACCTGTATTTTCTTTCCATCTTTGTCTCATTTCAGATTGCGAACCCTTGTACATTTTCCTCATTGAATTTTTGACACATTTTTCTTCTATGTTCTGTGATCACTAGGAAATGTGTGATCATTAGGAAATGTTCACAATTTAGGGTAGTGAAGAGGTTTGAGTGCGCTGGTGAAGCTGAGAACAATGCTGTCAGGAGGCCAGACTCAGTTAGGAGCCTGAAGTCTCAACAGAGTCACACAAGGTGGAATGGTCACAGTTGAGTTACCAGACTAAGATGCATCCACCCTCCTGAAGGCGCTTACTGGGCGGCAGCAGTAGCTGAAGGTGTCACTGGCAGAGACAGCAATAGCAGTGACACACAAGCTAACATTTGTTGGTAGTAAACAGAAGATGGCAATAGTAAACCCGTGCTGAAATTCCCCCACCCTGAAATCCCTATGATGAGGCAATAGTCCAAAATGAACAAAGAGATAGTGCTGGAAGATGAGTCTCCCAGGTCAGAAAGCACTCAATTAGCTACAGGGGAAGAGCAAAGGATATGATTTTGTCACTAATGACACAAGTAGATTAAAGCCAAAAGGCTGATGTGCACAGGAGATAGGGTCACTGGTCCTTGTGGCTGGGTAGAGTTTGTTGACCTTTTACAGGCAGTATTTTTCAATATAAGGACCAGGGATCATTGCACAAAAAAGACCAGGTAACAACACCCATCAATTACAGTAACGGATAATCTCTTCCCCCCCCTTATCACAACAAAAAACACATTGATCACCCTATCTCCTGAAAAAAGACAAAAGTTGTTCCCACACCTATAAATACTCAACTATCCAACAAACAGCAACAGAGCATGGACAGAGTTCCTACTCTAATCCTCTGAAGATGCCGGCCTCAGAGACTGGCAAAACATCAGGAAGAACAACCTTCAGAACACGGCCAAAGAGCCAGAAAAACCCACAACAACCATCAGATCCCGGCCATGAAAGCCTTTGAGAATACATCATGAAATAAATTTTTATGCAATCATCCAAAAAAGAATTGAACACACACCAAACAAGACATGTTTATAAGCAAGGGAGACTGGAATACAAAAGTAGGGAACAAAGAAGAATGAAATGTTTGGAAATTTAGATTAGGGGACAGAAATGAAACAGGAGAATGATTCAAAGAATTCTATGAAGCCAGCAATTTGTTTATTGCAAATACGTGCTTCAGGAAACTAAATATAGACTTGTACCTGTTGACATCACCAGACTGTCAATACAGAAGTCAAACAGACCACATAATTGAAAGTAGGAGATGGAGAAGCTGTATTTTCTTCGTCAAAACAAGACTAGGGGCAGATTGTGGTACTGATTTATTGATTTATATACCACCCCATTAGTACCGAAGCTCTATTCTGAGCAATTTACAGGCAATTAAAAACAAAGCCAAACAGATGATAACGAACCGTTAAAGCTGAAAAAGAACATTTTAAAAATTATAGCCAAAATATAATTTTAGCAACATTTCTGATTAATTTAAACACATAAGGAACAGGTTTGCATTTACTAAATTCCAATAACTATGAACCATGGTGGACTGTGGATTGAAACCAGAGATATTATTGGAGAAGAATGCAAAAAGACAGTTCCTGTAATAGATGGATGATGGAAGAAACATTTAAAATTGTAAAGGACCAGTGAGATGCAACAGTTGACAGAAATGGGGTCAGAACTGTGATTGCAGTTTTTCCGCAATTGTCACACAGTGAAAACTCACGTACATGGTTTAGAATTGCTCAGGTGATGTCACAGAATGTCCAGCTCTGTGTGAGTTACCCAACAAAATATGACTCTGGAGCACTAAATACTCATCCTGCTATATGAAAGTTAATCTGTTACGTGATTCATGTTATGTGTGCATAGTTCAGGTGTCTCTGTTTTGAGAAGTTGGGTTTCTGAGTAGATGTACAAGGCTTTAAATACTACCAAAGTTATTGAGAATTCATGAGCTACTATATTTTTCCCCAGCTAATTTGCATGCATAGCCACTGTAAGGTTCCTTTACGTGTGTGAATCAAATCAGTCTCAGGGGATTTTGTTTAAGCCCACAGCTTTAGTGAAAACACCAATCCAGTTCTCAGAACATATTGTACAGACTTTCAATACATACAGTTTTCAAGATGTGAATTATGAAATATGGGTGGTTTGTTTCACTCCAGAATATATTACTGTGAGGGTCCGCTATTCTTCACCTCCCCCGTCCCAAATAAAGTCGGAGACGCATTTGAACCAAACCATTTGTCTTCTTTATTTAACTGGGGTAACGGGATAGAAACATCAATCAACTTGGGGACAAACTTCTCCTGTTGAAGTAACGGTTCATACAGGGGCACCCAATCTTCATCAAACGGGTTACATGACTTCGACGCCCATGGACCGGCCTGAACCCGTGAGGGTTCTTCGGGATCGAAGTCTTCTCTCTCAGTTGTTAGTAGAGGGGTCGTCTCTTCGAACCCTGTGTATCCCCAGGGTATGGAGGTCTCTGCCCCGGGTTGTTCCCAGGGTCCTGGCGATAGCCCAGTCTCTTCAACTCCTCCAGATGCCATCTGGTCTTCTCCTCTTTCTCCTTCTCTATCCTTCTCTTCTCCTCTACTAATTTCCTACGCCACTCTCGGGTCTCTCTTTCTCCCCAATAAGAGGGCCGGACTCTAGCCTCATTCCTCCTCCTCTCTTCTGCCTCCTGTTTAGTCAGGCAGACTTGTTCCCATTTACCTGACCAGGGGTCTTGGATAGATACCCACTCCCATCCGCTCTCTTCCCCTAACGGTCGGTAACTGACTTCGCCTGCTGCTCCCTCCTCGGGGTCCTTCGTCCCCCTCCCTGCCCAGACCCGAGGAGTCTGGGTAGATATGCTTAACCCCTTCACTCCCTTCTCTAAGTCTACCGTATCCACGGACTGGTGTAACATCCGGGGTGGGAATGGCTTGGGAGCTGTCTGCGTGCCCACGGAGGCTTTGGGGCGAGACGGCACTCCTAACATCACCTCTCTACCCGGTTCACGGGTGTCACAATTACATGTTTTCGAATCTTTATAATTTGCTGATGCCGCTACAAAATTGAGACAATGCAGTAAGATAATTTTAGTGGCACTTATGGAGACTATGATTTGGAGCTACAACATGAAGGTGTTTGGAAAGAGTATTAGAAATACTGTTGAGCAACTTAATTAGTGTTTGTGTAAGGAGTAGAGATGGACATGAACTGGTTCGTCCCAGTTCATCCCAGTTCGTAAAGGTGGCAGCACAGGTGCTGCTGCTCCCTTTGTCCATCTCCTCTGACTCAAACAGCCAGGCTCAGCTTGCTTCTTTTTTCCACCTCCTCAGATGATCTCCCAGTCCTGGCAACAGCTCAGGCTTCTTTGCCCTGCCGTATTGGCTGATCTCCCACTCGGACAAAAGGGAAGGACAGAAAAATCTGTGTTCTTGCTTGTGACTGGGAGATTAGCTGAGGAGGCGGGGGGGAAAACAAGCAAGCTGGGCCTGTTTGAGCCAGAGGAGGTGGGGAAGAGTGCCTTTATGAACTGGGATGAACAGGGATGAACTGGTTCCTGCTCATCTCTAGTAAAGAGTATGTAAGATGCTGCAGCTAACTGTGGGTAACTGATGAGGCACCAGGGTTTATCCCTGCCATGTGCCCTGTCACGCACACAACTATGCAACTGAGATGCATGAATTTACATCACACCTAAAACTTATTTGCAACATCTGAGAGACTGCTACCTTTCCCGTTTCTCAGATAGGTGAATTTTGTGGAAATACGAGACTGGTCTTTTTCTGTAGTGGCATCCTGCCTGTGGAAGGCCAACAACTATGTAAAGAACAATATAAAGAAGGCTAGCCTCCTCCAGAAAGGTTACACTATCCTCCTTTAAATTGTTATTTCAAAGAGTGGTGAGGATGTTGATTGGTTGAGGTTCTCACAGCACTCTTTTTCAACTTATTATTACTTAAACCATGGGTTTACTGCATGTTTAAAAAAAGTCCAGCTTTTAATAGTATAGATAGTATTGATTGCTCACCGAGCAACAGGATGGCCCTCAACTTTTCTTCAGAGAATAAATGTGGTAGCTTTTGTGTAGATCTTTCCTTGCCATTTACCCTTAAAATGTAGACATAAATGTGCTAAAAATATGAATCTGATAGGAAAGTACATTTTTTTACCCAACAGATCACCTGCAAGACAAAAGAGGAGCAGAAACCAATGCTTGTCATTTGTTCTATTTAAAAAAACTACATACTTTCCTTCAGCAAGAATTCCCAGCCAGTTTGCCTAATGGTAAGAAAATACAGAGACAAATCAAATAGAATACAGTGGTGCCTCAACTTACGAACGTCCCTACTTAAGACCATTTTGAGTTATGACCAGCTCCAGCCGACAAAATTTTGCTTCTACTTGCAACCAGAGCTTCCACTTACCAACAAAAAAAGGCAGGGAAAAAGGTGGGAAATTCAAATTTCTGACTGTAGGTGGTGCCGGGGCTGCTTCTTTGTAGTTGTGATGGGTCTTGGGAGGTTTGTTTGTTGGGCTCCCCTCCCCCATTTCAGATGGGTCTTGGGGGTTTGGTTGCTTTTTGGAATTTTCCCCCATTTCCAATGGGTCTTGGGGGGGTTTCTTTGCTTTTTGGATTTTCCCCCCATTTCCAATGGGTCTTGGGGGGGTTGATTGCTTTTTAGTTTTCCCCCCTCATTTCTAATCTTGCACGATCTGCTTGATTGGTTTTTGCTTTCTCTTGTATGCATTTGCAATGGGTCCCACATGGTTGATTGGTTTTTGGGTTTTTTCTTTGCATTAGGTCTTCCACACTTCATTGCTTTTTGCCTTCTCTTATTTGCATTTGCAATGGGTGTTGCATGGTTGATTGCTTTTCTTCCCCACCCCCCTTTGGCTGGAAGGGATTAATCACGTTTCCAACTGGTCTTGCAGTGTGGGTATTTATTTTTCCTTCGGCTGGAATGGATTACACACACACAGAGAGAGAGAGTCTCCATTTCTTTCTCTTTCCCACTCTGCACACACACCCCTTGTGACCTGAAAAAGAGCCCTGCTTCTGAGCTGCTCAATTCAATTTGCTTGTCCCTCTCGGCTTATGACAGGGACTGCTATTTAGCAGAAAGCTCAGTCCTCCCCGTGTTCTTTCCACAGAGAGGAGAAGAGATAAAAGTGCCCCTTACCATGTTCTCAAACCTGATTGATGACGCCAGGTGTTTCTGCCTCTTCACCAGGAAGCATTCCAGGCAGCTGGCATCCTGTTTAAACTGAGCCCATACGTGTGGGGATTTAAAAGGAATCGGTAATCAGCTATATATATGTGGGAGAAACATATACATCTGCATTGTACAAAGCTCTGTGTGTGTGTGTGTGTGTGTGTGTGTGTGTGTGTATTCCAGATATCCGTCATTTCCTGTGTTTCCCTGTGGCAGCTCCCATCCCAGCTGATCCATGGGCTATTCTCTTTCTTTCCATGAACGGCAAAGGAGAGGGAAAACAACAACAACAAAGTATTTTGCCATCCTAGAGAATAACAAGAGATACTGCTCCCAGCTCTATTTCACAACCAGATTCAGTGGCAGCAAACAGATGATATGGTGAATCAGAGCCATAGAAGGGAAAAGACTTTGAGGCTGCTGCCCCCCCCCACAAAAAGAATTTAAAATTATTGAGGACTTCTGGCGGTCGTTCTGCTTGAAAACCACCTCTCTCCCACTTCTCCCCATGTGGGAGAAACATAGCAATTCTTGAGATTTCACCCAGTGTGCCGCGACCTGGCAATACTACCTTCAGCCCTGCCTGCATCCATCCAACTATGAAAAGGAATTTTAAATAAGATTGTGTTTGGAGATATATGGGGATAATTTATAACTTTGTATTAACAAAGAGGAAGGGTTGTGTACCTTCTCAAGAATCAGTATATTTTTGTAAGGCAAAAGAAGGGACTAGATTGTCTCAATTGGTCCCAGCAAGAGGGAGCACAGTATGTGTATATGTAGATTTTCTTTAGTTGCTATTGTTTTTTTAACATATATTAAAAAATCTACATAAAGAGCAGTCCTAACTGGCCCAGAGAGGCAAGAGCCAGTTGAGGCAAGGCCAGCTGAAGTTATGCTGGATCCAAACCTCTCCCAGCCTAAGGATGTTGTAATTACTTACCTATATCTACACCTTGGCCTAACCTAGTGCCAACATGGTGGATGTGTCCGTGAGATGGAGAACATTTTAATCTGATTAAATTAAATCAAATTAAAGTAACTCAGCTCCTTTCTCACACTGCCTCTTCTTTGCCTCTTTCCTTATTTCTTCTGCTGAGCCATATTAACCATCAGATCAATTCTGCTAGCCAATCCCTTGGCCAGTACATCTCTGAAATCAGCCAGCAGAAGAGGATTTTGGCAGCACAAGGAGATTTCTGTTGACATAAGAGGAATTCTGCCAGTATCCCAAGCTTCTCTCTCTCTCTCTCTCTCTCTCTCTCTCTCTCAAACTCACTGAAACTGGTGCATCTTTGAGTTAAAATTGCACAATCGAGCTATATAGTCAAGAAACACCAAGGTTTTTTTTTAATGAAACACGTCTCATTATCAAAGCCTCTCAGGATGTCAGAGCTCACATTCCAGAAACATCTAGACGTGAAGAATAACCTTTACAGTATAAAACCTTTTTTAAAAAAAGCCATTTAGCACTCTCAGCAGCCTCCTGGAAGTGGTAATTGGCTTTAAAAAGTGTGTGTTTCCTGGTTTGAAAAGGAAAGTGATTGTTTTGAGGGGGGTTGTTTGCCATTGTAAGCCATTGTAAGGCCTACCAGGAAGCGAAGCGTATCTCCCTGCTGCATTTGGGGAGAGAGCTATGGATTGAGCCGCTCATTCTGAGCAGATAGGCGAGGTATAAATTAAATTAAATTAAATAAATAAATAAATAAATAAATAAATAAATAAATAAATAAATAAATAAATAAATAAATAAATAAATAAATAAATAAATAAATCCCTTTCCCTGAGAGTTTAAGGCCAAATGCTGTCAAGAATTCTAGTCTGTTTCTGGGATAACTGTTTGTGGGAATAAATGGGATAAATAGGCCCTCAATCCAGATAAAACCTGGTTAATCAGATAACAGGGCATCTCAGAGCATGGTGGGGTGGGTGGGAGAGACGATTTTTGGTAGCCAATCAGGGTAGAGTGTGCTAAACAGCAGAGACATTACCCAGTTTTTGAGTCCGAGTAATTGGTCCAAATACTGAACTCCCAAGCCCCAAGTTTTGGGACTCAGGATTTGTACCTGAGTCCCTATTCAAACAAGCTTTTCTTCCCCTGAAGAAAGGGAAGGGCAGGTGAGTTCCAAGTCACAGATCAAGTCCAAGTCATTAGAAATAAAAAAATGAGTCAAGTCCAAGTTGAGTCACTGGTGTGACTTAAGTCCAATTTGAAAGCAAGTCCTGTGACTCAAGTCCCATCCATTCTAAGCAGCTCCATTCCTGCTAGAGGTTGCAGCCTTCCCTATGGCACACATGACAATGTGTGTTTTTTCTTTGTCATGATATAACTAATAAGTCATTTCAGGCTATATCATAAGGACAAACTCTATTCGAAGTTGAGACCTACCAATGGCACTCAGCAAAACAGAAATCATTTTGCTGTAAGCCACTGCATTAGTCACCACAGCGGGCAATCCAATTTTTAATTATGGTATGTCCCTCTTTCTTATTTATTTCACCATCTATAATTATGATTATTATATTTTCAGCAGAAGGAGCTTTAGAGGAACTGAAAAGCCACTGGAATAGATTATTGTTTAGGGTGATGAATTGATTAGCACTACCCTCTTAAATTAACAGGAGCAGAAGGAATTAAATTTTAAACTTAATTGTCTTCTACTTTTAATTGCTATTGGCAATAGTCAATAGGTGTGCAAGGAAGTTAAAAGAGTTATTTAGCAAGGATCTATTTCCTGCAGCATAATAGGAAACTACTATTTTATCGTCGAATTCATGCAGATAATTTGCAGCTCAAGGGGGACTATTTAAGCACTTTGTCGAAAAGCTCACTTGGATTCCTGCCTTGGTTATCCAGAAAAGTGATTGTTTTCCCCCTCAATGCATAGGAAAACTAAAATTTTATTTTCTTCTGGTTGCTGGAACCAGTTGTATTGGCTCTTGCCATTGGACCATTTCAGCAACATGGAGAGGGGGGATCTGCTGCTTGGGTAACAGCCTATCCTCCATATTACTTTACCCAGGCTTCATGCTTTGGAGAGGACACTCCTCAATACAGAGCATGTTACCATGGTCTCTCAAGGCTGAAGGATGCCTATGCTACATACCTGTATGGGACTAATGCCTCCTCTGTCTCTGTTAGGGCATATAAAAATACAAGAACAAAGCAACACAATCTTTCCATGTCTATGTATGTAGTGATGGTTATGCTGTCATTAATTAGCAGAATTTGACAAAAGGGGTTGGGGTGGTTACAGAGGGATCCTAAAACTGAGGCCATTGGAAAGCTATTCCATTACTTTATTCTCAGAAAAGTGTTTGTGGTACAATTCTGAGGAAAGAGTAGTAATGGGAGAGTTATAAATGGAAGACAGATGGTATCTTAACCTTTGAGGCAGACGTGTTACTAAAAGCCTTGTCTGGAAGCACTTCAGGCTAGTATCTTCCATGTGCCAAAAAGTTTCTTATATTACTACATCTTTTCCCTATCCTGCGAACAGTATAGGGAAAAGATATCAGTAATTTCTTTTCCTATTTAAAAACAAGCATTAATATTCCTGGT
Organism: Pogona vitticeps; assembly: GCF_051106095.1. Lineage (NCBI taxonomy): Eukaryota > Metazoa > Chordata > Lepidosauria > Squamata > Agamidae > Pogona > Pogona vitticeps. The sequence goes on from NC_135784.1 coordinate 44,093,588, forward strand.
TAATGGATGTAACTGAGACCTCTAATTTTTGTATCCATGTTGCAGTTTCTGCCTGGATTCATATTTGAAAGGTACCTGGAGGAAGCTATTGTTTTAAAATTATATGAGCCAATTGTTTATTAAGAGCTATGATTGGGAGCTCTGACCTTACAGAAAAGTAGAGAAATAGTGGTTAATATGTTAATCATGGTTGAAACTGAAATTGCTTCCAAGAGGAAAATGCCAACTCTGTTTCTTAGAGTGGCTACAGTGAACACACAACATTTATTTTTGAAATAGTAAAACTTATTTATTTGGTGAAATTTAAAGAGGGAAGACAAAGACAGAATTGGGGTTCTCTTCTGGGAACAAAATATAGCGTCAAAGCATTTCAAGCCTGATGTCCTTATAATAACCTTTGAACTACAGAGTTGGAATGGACCTTATGGATCATCGAGTCTTGATCCACACATTGGTAATCTCATGAATTGCCTACCATAATGCTCTGTAAGTGGAGCTTCCCTTAAACATGATACGGAAACTACAACAGGTCCAGAATGAAGCAACAAGGTTAATATCAGGGAGATTTGATCATATTTCCCCTGTCCTGGCTGATTTGATCTGGCTCCTTGTTGACTACTGTGTCAAATTTAAGGTGTTAGTTATTATGACCTAAATGGTTCGGGATCTCATTATCTATTGGAGCACCTCTCCCCAAGGGTATCTATCTACCTGTCCAATTTGTTCCTCTCAGGCTGCATTATTCGGGGTACCTATTCCAAGGCAAATAAAGAAAAATAATTCTAGAACATTTTTTTTCAGTAGTAGCACCCTCGCTGTGGAATAAACTTCCGCCAGAAACTAGATAGGCCGCCCCCCTACAGATCTTTAGAAGATCAGTAAAACTGAACTATTTAAGGAGGCCTTTGTTAACATCTGTAGCGTTCACCCTTGTGCCCCTTGCTTGACCGTCAAGCCTCAGAGCACATGAAGGCAAACAATCCCTCTTTTCACTCAGGTCCACACTTCAGGTCCACACTTCAAAGTCTTTTAAATAAAACTTTGGTTTATTGATTACAGAGATTGATTCATTAATGTCTTCACACCTCAGAATAATTCTCCAAACTCCACACTCAACTTCTCCCTCTTCTCATTCTTCCCTCTCTGTTACTCTCTGTCTGACTCTTACTTGCTTACTCTGACTCTCTGACTCCGCCTCTTATAGCATCCCTCTCGGCTCCGCCTCTCAGCAACATGAATATGCATGAACTATTACATAATATAATATGAACCATAGACCTATTAAAATGAGGAATGCTACAACATCCTCGGCTAATTTTTGAAACCAATATCCTATTGCTGTTATCAGTTATTTATATTATACTACTGGATTGGATATTCTGTTTATTATGTCATGATCTATATAATTTGATTCATTTAAGCCACAAGGTATCAACTTTCCGTCGGCTTTTTTATTTTTGTTTTGTTTGCAGCACTATGTATTTATTATTTTAGTTGTATGTTCTGCTTAAGTATGTAAACTGCCCCAAGTCAGGCAGTCTAAAAGCTCACTAAATCACTAAATCAATCAATCAAAATTGGTTGAAGAATCTTGGATATACAGTACCACAGCATCATTGTTTACAGCTGCCACATCCAAGTCACATTATGACATCTAGCCTGAGAGAAACAAAGAGAAGGTTGCTAATGCATATTCAGATTTGCCTCCAGATGTGTGTAGTGTTCAGATCATGATGCTTATTGGTGTCCCACTGGAATGCCTTAGTGCTTCTTTTCATATGAATGAGGAGACACAGTTACAGCTGATGTCTGGTCAAGTGACTTAGTTACCCCCAATTAATACTGGATTGAGTTTCACAGTCTGCTCATATGCTTAAATCTGCTTAAATCAAGTTTTAAGCAGACCTACTAAAACCAGTAGGTCTCATGTAAACTGTAACTGACATCTCCTAGGAATTAAGTAATTTATGTGTGTACTCTAAGCATGACTAATGCTTCAACTGGTCAAATTGCACTGGATTCGTTCCATTTTTAAAATGGGTGAATTGAAAGTATTTTTGGTGGCCACATGACACAAAGGCTGATTCAAATTGGTCCAGCCATTTTCCCTCCCAAAGCATACTTTTTCTCACCTGCTGGGTGGGGGCTTCTGTATTTTCAAGCCAGAACATTTCAAATAGATTTTTCCCTGCATGTTTAGTTGTGATACATTCTCACATATACAGGGGGTGTTTTATAGGTGGTGATTTCATGAAATGGGCAGTTGGCATGTAATGTTCAAGACTGGGGGAACACACACCCCATTCTTTCTTCTCCTCTGATTACCATCTGATTTTTAATTTTTAAAAACATATATATAAATAAAGAAGGGAGGCTGCAGGCTGTGAATTGCATTGCATCCAGTATGAATGGTGAACTCCCAAATCAATCCACTGCCCCATGTGAGCACTGACTGCAATTTCAAATGTAATACAGCCTGTGAATCAAATTGTAGCAAAGCCGAAATGCGCCAATTCAGCATTTCAGTGTAGTTGCACCGTAAGTGAGGATCCAAACCATTATGTTCATTTCAGTTCATTTTCTGTTTATAACATCTTGTTTACTTTTTCAGGAGCTTTTTTTTTCTCCAGGAGATCATAAGGCAATTTACAATACTTAATACATAAATATTAAAAATAAAATTACACTGAAGTTAAAATCCCAACATCAATAAAAACTACGAACAGATTCTTGGTGTACTTCCAGACTAATAGACCATACTATAGCATACATTTTAACACTCATTTCTGGACTTGTACTCACATTACACCACCAAGCAGAATGTAATGCCCATAGGTTTTAGGTTAGGAATGGAAGAGAAGTTTCTGATATTTCACATTTCAGTTTAAACTTAGGGAATTTAAACTCCCCAAATCTCAAACAACTTGAGGACATAAAAATCTGTATTTTTCTGAAGTTTGCAATGCAGCAATTATACAAACTTTGTATATTTGAAACAATGTGCAAAAATATGTATACTTGAAGCAGTATGCACCAAAAAAGTGACCAAAATCCTATTGGTTACTATTCCTGTTGTGACACAATCAGCAAATGTGTCAGTGATGGACTGTCACAAGTTAAGTCGGCAACTTGGCAGGCACCACAAATGTCTGTGTTGACTTCTTAACATCAGCAATTTCCTACTGAGATGTACACTGACTTGAAACTGCGCACACACAAAAAAGCATACATCTGAAACAGCATGTCTGCGTCCTTTGAAAAATATGCACACAGAAACATTCAAATGAATGAGGAAGGAATAACTTCAGAGGAGAAAGTGTACCTTTGAAAAAGTATGTTCAGAAATCAATACTTTTAAAGGGTACAGAAAAATATATGGAGGAATACAGTATGTCCATGAATACTTTGCCCATCCAAATTAATTAGCAATAAACTTGCTAATGGACAGAAAAAACATATGAGATAAGGCCAATCTGAACAAAACCTTGCTTGACCAATTTTTTTCCTTTCCCGATTTCAGGAGGTAACTTTTTGAAATAAAAAGAATTCGCACTGTACGTACAATTTCTTTCCCCCATTTTTCTTCCTTTTGGAAATAGGAGAGCAATATGTATCTTTATTGTAGCTCTAGGTGACAAGAGTATCTCAGCCTTTGTAACAGCCCATACATACAGTGAAAAACTTTCTCTCTGATTCAGCCTGAACTCGGCATCATGCGCCTACCTGTCATTAATCTTACATGCAGAGCCAGGCTCCTCATATTTCAAAATCTTTGGAGAGGCAGCTTTTTAATCTATATTTGGTTCTTCTTCTTTTCCCCCTCGGAGATTGGTTCCTCTTTGCATGTAATGCTGTAGCATTTTCAATTTAAAGAGAAACCAGAAATAAAGGAGATGAATTTAAAATCTTAGCAGGGAGACAGAACAGAAACAATTACCTTAAAAAAAAAAAAAAAGGAAAGGAAGCACATAGGAAAGATGTGACAGCCCTAGACAAGCTCATATTTTACCTGTGGTTTCAAACTGTGGACACTTTAAAAATGGAAACAGGTCTCTATATCCAATTAATAGTAATCTAAACCTTGCCACTTAACTTAAGTCCCAGGTCTCTAGAATATGATCAGAAATACAGCTAAGGGGCAAAGATGCTTACCGTTGAACCAACTTTGAAGAATTACCTATAAATTCAATGTGTCACTAATCAGCATCAGCTAAAAACCAATAGGCAGACTGGTGCCATTCACATCTGTTAGGGGACAAAAATGTGCCCCATGATTCCTGATTATTAGTTATGCTGGCTAGGGTTGATGGGACTTGTAATCCACAGTCTCTGTGGGGCTTCAAGCTGCTGACCTCTAAGTAAAACATAACATACAATTACAAATTGTAATTGTACCACAAAGTAAACTTTCTCGAGCCCATGTCACATTCGACTATCTTTTTGAAAACCATTCTTTTTCCTAGGTTAGAATTACATAAAATTGGCCCAGGAAATGGAGGGCAGAAGGTAGATCAGGATCTCCAGGTCATGGATCACAATATGATTTGGAATGGATCAGCAAGGGTTTCTGAGTTCCGGTGGTTCAGAAATAAATCATAAGGCCTTTTCCTTTTCTAAATCGGGCTGCCAAAATCCAAAACGTTTGGAAAAAATCAGGTGTAAATTGGTGTGTGAAAGAAACTCTGTGTAACTCCACCTCCAGGATGGAAAACAAATTCCAAACAGGTACACGTAGGCACTTTCTGTAGTTTCCAAATTACCTTCTTGAGCCAGCATTTTACACCTGGCTCTATTTGGTGGGCAGCAGGATTCTAGTGTAAACAAAGCAGATGATATAAACCTAAGGTCTTCCTACTCCTGCCCTGAGGGATATTAGTTTTGTAGCAACCAATTTGTTTTCCAAAGTAACAGTTAAACTCAGTTTTAGTCCTCTGTGAAGGCGTATTAAAGTCTAAAATCTAAGGTACATCCAGTTGGCTGTATAGCTCAGTGGGTTAGGTATGTTGGGAGTTCAGTCCCCCACTGCATCTCCAGAGAGAAAAGTTAGCCTGCAAAGCCATGGGCAAGCTGCACAATCCCAGGATGATCCCAGCAGAAGGGAATGGTAAACCAGTTTTCTCTACCTAGGAAACCCCAGAAAGGATTGCCAAAAGTTGGGATGTGTACCCATTGGAATGAATGGGGTTTGTTAGCTAACAATTGCATAATTTCCTAGATTAGGACTACTTTAGCTGAGACTGAAATTTAATTTACCTTTGAGATTATAAAGGTAGCCTTTAAAATCCTAGAGGGACCTTAAGATCATCTAACCAAATGTTTCCTAGCCTTAAGTCCCCGGATGTTCTTGGACTAATACACCCAGAAGCCTCCACCACTAGCTATGCTGGCCAGGATTTCTGGGAATTGTAGTCCAAGAACATCTGGGGACCTGAGGTAGGGAAGCACTGCTCTAACCCAGTGGTTCTTAACCTTTGTTACTCGGATGCTTTTGAACTGCAACTCCCAGAAACCCCAGTCAGGACAGCTGGTGGTGAAGGCTTCTGGGAGTTGCAGTCCAAAACTCCTGAGTAACCCAAGGTTAAGAACCAGTGCTCTAACCGAATACTTTCCTAATGCCTCCATGTAAATATCTAGGTTCCATACACCAATACAATGAATTAAATAATTCCAGAACAAGTAACTGAAACCTCTCACAGGATTTTAAGAAGATGGTCAATCTGAGTGCCTTAATTATGTTCCAGGTCTTCACTGATGATTACCCTCTCTTTAAAAAGAATGGTTTTCCAGACTGTTTCCCCAGCATTAGGGATACATTCATCTGCCAATTATTATAATGTTATGGAACAGCCTGTCAGTATTCCTGTAGAATATTTAACTTCCGCCAGTTTGGAAGAAATGTGCTTGGTTCCACTGGTAGATCAAGTAGCAAATGCCTTCCCCATCCTATGCTCACCGATGGCAGAGAAGCAGTTAGCTCCATTTCCTGAGGTCGCGTAGAAGGTTTCCTTCGTTGCACTAGAATACCCCAATCTTAAAAACAGCCTGTGTCCTGAATAACAAACCAAGACCGTGCGGCTCCTTTTATTCCCACAAAAACAATAGGTGACAACTTGGGAGAAGGTCGCATAAACTTTGGCCATGGCAGCTTATCTTTTATTCATGGGGCATCCCTATCATCAGCATCAAGGCACCTCTTCAGCCTCCCTGGCAAATTACATTCTTTTTGTGAATATAAACTGTTTATTAAAACTGCGGCATTAATCATTTAAATTATAAGATAAATAATTGAGAAGCCCATGCGAAAGGCAGTAATCATAAATGATTATGTCCTACCTGCTTATTTTTATTTAAAAGTGAAATAGGAAGCTTGAAAGATTAAAATTTTTTGTAGATGCCTTCTGCAAGGAGGAGGAAGATCTACTTGATGGAGGAAGATAAGAATGACCGTTTTGTGCCCCTGGAATTTTTTAGAAAGGGATGTGACAGTGAGTGTATGCATTGAATTAACCTTCAAAATCTGTCAATGAGAAGAAGAAAAATTAAACAGTATTTACTTTGGGGTCCATTTGAATCTTATTGTTTTCATTGCCTTCCCCCTAGCTGGGTATAGGTAACTGTCTGTTACCTTGAATGGGACGTATATAAAATGGATCCAGTCCACTTTCTTTAGAGATGGAGGAGGGATTAATTGCACCCAAATATCTAAACATATGCCCCTCAGTTGTCACCTCCCAAACATATGCATGAACCCAAACACACTCATGTTAAAATCTGCATCATTTCTCACCATCATCGTTGCAGTCTAAAATGCACAAAGATGTGTATGTTAAGTGGCAAATTCTGCCAATTAAGGAGTCAGTACTGGCTTTTTCTTTCTTTCTTTCTTTCTTTCTTTTTTTTTTGTTCCACGGCGAGTTATATGACTGCTGCATGACAAGCAATGAAATGAAAAACAGTGCCAACATCCTTACTAGGAAGCACTTAGCACTGAAATTTTGAATGATAGCATTAGGCCAGTTGACTGATAGCATTAGGCCACTGACACTCTTGCAGAGTGTGGGCGGCATACAAATCAAATGAATAAATAATAAAATTATATCACATTTAGTTAACAATTTTTTTGCAAAAAGTGTGTTTGGTTGGTAATGTGTATACAAAACTGTGTATATTAGGAAACATAGAAATATGTTTCTGTAGGGTGGTGCGTGGGGAGGCTGAATTACATAGAAATGGGCCAAAATGAATTTAGAGCTGGGAAAATGAGAAATTGGACAAGATTAATATTAGAGATGTGGATTCAGATATATTTGGAATTCCCTAAATAATGCCATATTCAGATTTTTCTAAATATATTTGCATTTGAAGGTTCCAAATATTTGTAATAATAATAGCTAATATTCAGAGTCTTATTTATTCCTATAGATGAGAAAGCAAAAGGCTAGGTTTCTACTTGCTAGAGTAGTCGTTCCCAACCTTGGGTCCAAAGATGTTTTTGAACTACAACCCCCTGAAATCCTTGCCAGCACAGCAAGTGGTGAAGGCTTCTGGGAGTTTTATTCCAAGAACATATGGGGGCCTAAGGTTGGGAACTACTTTGATAGAGGAAGATGTGCAATTGCAAACTGTTTTTCTGCCATCCTGGAATTAATTCCTGAGAAATGAAACTTAAAGACACACTGGCACCAAAGGAAGTGGGAACAGAGAACTCAGTATCTTCCCACTGGGCTTGCCATGGGTTTCACAAGGGATGTGTCTGCATCATTAATATCTAGAAGTAGGCATGGACACCAGAAGGTTTTTTGTTTTTTTTCACCTTGGCTTTTTCTAATTGAAAGGGGGGCATAGCTGCTTATAAATCACCTGAGTGTTTGCTGTTAAGATATGTTCTGGTACAAGCCTTAATACAGTGGTGCCTCGCTTGACGACGTTAATTCGTTCCAGCTAAATCGATGTAGAGCTAAAACGTCGTCAAACGGAATTTAAAAACCCATTGAAACGCATTAAAAACCATTCAATGCGTTCCAATGGACTAAATACCTGCTCGTCCAGCGAAGATCCTCCATACAGCAACCATTTTTTGTGCCTGTAAAGCAAGGAATCCATCCTAGAAAACAGCGGGGGGTCATTTTGAAACCCAGCGATCAGCTGTTTGCCGATCGTCGTAAAGTGAAAATCGGTTCCTGAAGCAGGGAACCGATCATCGCACAGTGAAAAAACCCTATTTAAAACATCGTTTTGCAATTGCAAAAGCGATCCCAAAAACATCAACGTAAAGCGGATTCGTCGTAGAGCGAGGTAATCGTCCAGCAGGGCATGATTGTATAGTTAAGATATGTTCTGGTGCAAGCCTTAATACAGCCTTTACTTAACACAGTTAAGAATAATATGTAGGAACAAAGGAGTCATAGATGAATTTATTATAAACCAACAGGGAAATGTTATATTAGGTTCCGTTCTCTTTGGGGTATATCAAGCAGGGGAATAAGATTTTGTTTTATATAGATTATCTTAAGTTAATAAACTTTATATCTGTGAAGATTTCAGTCATCCAAGTGTGGTTATCTGGAAGTTAAGTCATGGCAACTGGACTTCTTTCTTGTTAGGTTGAAATGTTTTGCTATTGCTCCAAGCAGCTTCTACGCAATAAACTTTGTTTAATTGTGTATGTGGGATTTTCATTGGAAGGGTTTGTGTTCTTCTTTGGGTAAGATCTGATCCTGTTCTTCTTTGGGTAAAGTCTCCTGGCACTATGAAACGTGTGGTCGAAGAAGTAGGCACCTGGGGAAAGCTGCAGAAATCTTAACTGGACCCGCTGCAGCAGCTTCTACTGAGAAGCTCTCACTCTCCCCCTCTCTAGGTACAGAGAGAGAGGAAAAATACATCCTTCAACTGTTAACATGTGCTCGCCAAACAATATATATTACCCAGCGACCTTGTTCAGCACTGATACTATGAAGAGCAGCAGATAGCAGGCAACAGGCCAGGATGTATATGTCTCTGCCAAGGATGTGGCAGAGAAGCCTCTGGTTCAAGGTGGAACAGATAGAAGTGAACCTCAGATATTTTGCAGTGACATCTTTGTGCAATCAAGCTGGGGCGGTCATGGCAAAGGGCTAAAAGGATGGTGAAGAAGACATTCCCCCCCCCCCAAAGAGTCAATGTGCCAGAGAAGGGCAAGGATGGCATCAGCACTGAGACTGACCCTCTCAGCTTGGGCAATAGTATACATGCCGTTGCTTTTGTGGTTGGGGAAAATATTAATGGGTGGAATTGGGAATAAAAATGGATTCCAATGAGGATAAGGAGTTTAAAAGTGAATTTCTAGCTGTTTTACTTCTGAGAAATAAAGAAAAAATATTTAGGAATCCTTATGCTCAATTGTTCACTAAGAAGTAATGCAATTACAGTGGACCCTCAACTTACAGACGGCTCGACTTACAGACTTTTTGAGTTACAGACTTCTCTGGCTGCAAAATGTAGGTTCGACTTGCAGCCGAAGAATTGACTTACAGACCAGGAAAAAAAAACAAAATGGAACAAAAATGGCCGGTTACAAATTAATCGGTTTTCAATGCATTGTAGGTCAATGGAAACTCGACCTACAGACTTTTTGACCTGCAGCCACCGTTCCAATACGGATTAATTCCGTAAGTAGAGGGTCCACTAAATATTTAAACATACTTGTGTGTGTGTGTGTGTGTGTGTGTGTGTGTGTGTGTGTGTGTGTGTGTGTGTGTGTGTGTGTGTGTGTGTGTAAATACCTTCACAATACAATAGGTGACTTAAAAGACAATCCATTGACATAGGGAAAGAAGAAACAAACACTGGAAATGAGAATGGGGAGAGGACGAGTCTTCCAATTTTAATGGCAGTTTGACAAGCCTTTTTTTTGTGCGGGAGAGAATTCTTGTGGGTGTAATAATTGGGAGGAACTGTTGAAGTGGTCATTGATATTCTGATTAGCAGCATATTAGAGAAGTCAAAAATCTCCCTGTCTCAGACTTTCGATAAGAAGAAATCTCAGACTTTTTCTTTGAAGGTTTCCGTCAACTAGGCATGAATTAACTGCCCCTTTCCAGATATTTATCTATGCCCGCATGTGCTCCTCTTCTATTTGTAATGATGCCTGGTCTAGTATCTATTGTGAATCAGCCTGAAACAAAATTGATTTCACCCAGGTTCATAATCTTCTCTTGTTTCCAGTGGAAATGGTCCTTATATTCATGATGAAGCCAGGCATGTATTCAATGTTTTCTTCCCTTCACCCTACATCAGAACAAAGTAAAATTGTATTCTCGAAGGCTTTCACAGCCAGGATCTAATAGTTGTTGTGGGTTTTTCGGGTTCTTTGGCCGTGTTCTGAAGGTTGTTCTTCCTGACGTTTTGCCAGTCTCTGTGGCCGGAATCTTCAGAGGACGGGAGTAGGAACTCTGTCCATGCTCTGTAAAATTGCTTTGCCACTTGCAAAAGTAAAATTGCTTTGCCACTTGCAAAATAATAAATAACTGGATGCTGTCAATGCCATTCTGGCTTACGGTGTATTCTAGGTAATCACTACTTGGAAGTGGTTTACCATTCCATTCCTCTGTAGTTAACTTTCCTACCAAATTTATTTATTTATTCAACTTCTCCAGAACACTGTTAACCTGATATCTCATTTGCCACTCAGGAACTCTTGGGCTTGGAGATTTCAGGAAGAGTGTCCCATACAGATTTTGTCTGAATTCCATGCAAGCAGCTTAGGAATGAAAACAGGACTATTATTGATTTATGCCTTTTAAAAAGAAAAACCTAATCAATTCTAATTTCCCTATCATTAGTATCTAACTTCGGTGTTGAAATCTTCATTAGCTGGGTATTTTCTAAGGTTGGGTAATTACATTCAATGATTGCACAACAGAAGAAATGTTTCCACTGAAATGACAGAACATGACATTGGTAGGATCGGTGAAAACTCAGTGACCAAAACAGTGCACTAGCCATCACCATACTGCAGCAGTCGAGAAGGAGGCCAGAATCAGGGGAAAAACATAGATTTTATCAGAACATGGAAAAATGTATCTTCTGTCACCACAGCTCACAGAATCTCCTAGTCAGTATATTCACTAATGAATTTTGGAGATGTACAGTAGCTCAAAAAAGTGGTGTGGGGTGGTTGTTGTTGTTTTTTGCCAAGCCCTGGATGCTTTCTTACCTTTAATTCATTCATTCAAACATTTTAGGCAACTTTACAAGAAATAAGAATTTGAGCATACCTCAGTTGTGTCCTTCACTATGCAGCAATGAAACTATGTGTTTGTTGCCTGAGATTTCAGCAGGTTTCAAAAACAGAAAGGAGGAAGGAAACTCTTGGAGAATAAAGAACAAAATGGAAGAATAGTGGACTGATAAGAATCCTAAGAGCTGGTTAATTTTAAAAGCCCTGTTTTAAACGATGCTGTTTAAAAGCTTTGTGCGATGCCATAGACATTTAATTTTTATTTGTTTTCTCCCCCCCCCCCATTCTGATGAGTGGGTTGTGTACCACAAAGTGACTATCTTTCCCTGGATCTATTTTTATCATGCCGTTGCTCTGAAAATATCTCAGAATCTGCCCTGCCAATAATATTGCATTAGGAACCATCCACTCCTTCCTTAATGCCCTGTTGAAATCTCTGTGGTCAGCTAAGAGCTGTTTTTAGCGGTAGAACTGGAGAGTGTGGAAAGAAAGAAAGAAAGAAAGAAAGAAAGAAAGAAAGAAAGAAAGAAAGAAAGAAAGAAAGAAAGAAAGAAAGAAAGAGAGAGAGAGAGAGAGAGAGAGAGAGAGAAAGAAAGAAAGAAAGAAAGAAAGAAAGAAAGAAAGAAAGAAAGAAAGAAAGAAAGAAAGAAAGAAAGAAAGAAAGAAAGAAAGAAAGAAAGAAAGAAAAGGCCACTCAAAGCTGACCAAGTGTTAACATTTGAACAGGTATGTGCTCTTATCACTCCACTGCGTTCTCTGCTTGACTGGCACAAAGCTAGTCTGTGAAAAGATATCTGAGGTTGTGAGCTCCTTAGGAACTATTCACACGAATTCCCAGTTCATCTCTTGTTCTCTCATTGGGAGCCCTGTGGGCTAGCCCTCTTTTGGGTCTAGCTCATCTGTGACCAGGCCAAGCGGTTGGCTCTTTGGAGGTACCTTTAAGGACATTTATTTACGGAAAAACCCAAATGAGCCACGCAGCCAGTGGCTTCGGTCTATGAGAGTGCTGTTTATCTAAGATTAAAACTCAGCCAACTATAAAGCAGCTTGTTAAAACTGTCTTTTTATGGATGGTGCTGCCTGTGAATAAGTGAAGCACACAGTATAATCTCCTACGGTCATTCCAGTGGGACTTGAACAGGATTATACTGCAAGAGCAATGTTAACGCAGCAAGTCAGAACACAAAAGGCCAAACTTTGTATGAATGCGGATTCTAAACATGAATTGTATTCTTATTTCCCTGGTACATTTTATTATGCAACCAGCCCTGTATTTCTCGGAAATAACAGTAGATTAGGAATTCATTGTGAGGGATAAAATCAACAGCCAAACGGCATTATCTTAATCAGTAAGATAATGATTCATTTTTAAAGAGCCAGCCAGGCTCCTTCCCACACCGCTGAGGTAATATCAGACACGCTGTGGCTTGGCTGAGGCTCCACCATATATCAGCAGTGCCCCTTCCTGGAAGAGAAGCAATACAGGCACATTTGCAGAGACCATACACACCCTCAGAAGTTATGTGGGAGGGTATTTTTTTTAGGATGCCAGGAGCTGCATCCCAGAAAGTAACTTTTTCAAACTCTGGTTTGCTGAGAGCTAACATGAGATGGATCTTTTATTTTATAGCCAGAGTCTTATTTGCATATTATCGCTCTCTGGAAATGAGGGACGCAGTTGTGAAACTTTACAGGCTTGAGATTCTTGAACCTTTTTTTGTGTGTGCAAATTCTAAGGATGTAATTTCACATCTGGGAACATTGGTGACCACTCCAAGGCTGAGGACTTCTGTTCTAGCAGATGTTAAATTCCAGTTCCATGGAGCCAATAAAATTGTTAACATAGAATTTAGGGTGTGGAGTGTTCGTCTCAACAGATGTTCATTTTAAAGCACAGCATGCATGCAAAGGTGGATGCCAACTATTCACACTGCCCAAAGACAATGTACTCCGATTTCAGACCTATCATTGTCTTTAATGTCACTGAAATTAAACCCCAAACAGTAATTTCAACACACCGTTTGGCCTGGACACTGACATCAGTGCCAAAGTGGGCTTCAACATTATAACCTGTGGCTCAAAAGCTGTTCAAATCAGTTTCAATAACCATTACCTTTTCCCTTCAAATTCCCTAAACCCAGCATTTGAAGGAGCAATTTGTGTTCAATTATAGCCAATTCAGATTGAAAAGCAAACCAACTGTGTGCTTTCAAAAGCCTTTTTCTTTGTTTTGCTTTGACCTAGTACTAATTCAAGGTATGAAATGATAGGTGGTTTTCCTTAAGCACCAAGCAGTCCACAGTCCAGACTTAAGATCTGCTGTCCAACATGGGAATGCATTTATAAAAGAAGCAA